>NC_064927.1:112835524-113149774 GCF_023897955.1 Schistocerca gregaria
AGACGTAGGTTCCTTTCCCTCCATTTTCCAAAGTCAAGGAGACTTGTCGAGTTTGTCACCACGTTCGCGAAGTAAGAGACGTCATTCACACAGACGAATAAGACACAATTTGTCTGAACTTCCAACTCCGAAAAAATTCTCGAATATGTTTTCAACTACACCGACGGGCTGTCATTAGTACGAGAAGTAGTCATTAGTTTTTAATTATCACTTCGAAAAATGTAGGTACTTATTGAATTTAAAAACTGACGCAGCTTAATGGTTGACTGGATTACTGGGCGGATATTCATTTCTAGCAACGGTCGTATATCCGCACGACACTCCCGTTAATCATTCGGTTACGTTTTAATTTTTCACGGCTTTCGGCGTTACTCTGTCGCGGAGGTTTCAATGTGCACTACCACTGCACACATAAACGAGAAAAATAGCTATGTAATTTGTGTAAAGATGATACCAGGGTTGCCCTGAAAGTAATGCATCGCATTTTTTTTCTCATCCTAAAGCTATGCTACGAATGCGAAACGTTACGTATGTATCATTTCAAGTCTCCTGAGTGAGCGCGCCAAGTTTCCGTCATTTACGACAGACGGCGTAGCTGCAGGACAGTGTAAAAATGGTGTCTGTAGGTGATGTACGTTACAAGCAACGCTCCGTCATAGAATTTTTCATTGCGGAGAAAGAAACTCTGTGGAATATTCACTGAAGGCGGTTTGGCGGAGGTTCACGATTTTCAGCTACCGGGGACATCATCCAAGCCTGTCACACCTGACATATTGCAGCGAGCTGATGTTGTCATTCGCGAGGACAAATTCATTACGACTTGGCAGTTGGCGCTGCATCTCTCAATCAGTAAAGGAAGTGTGGATGCCATTATCCGAACACTTGGATATTCAAAAGTGTGTGCAAGATGGGTCCCGCGGTGTCTAACGTTGGATCACAAACCGCATAGAAAAAAGTCTTGATTTGTTGCTAGTTCTGCAGTTGAGGGGTAGGCCTTCTCCCCGATTGCGATGTGTGATGAAACCTGGGTTCTCCAGTTTGGGCCCAAAGAAAAACGACAGTTGATAGAATGGTGCCATTCCCACTCCCCACAGAAGAAAAACTTCGAAGCAACTGCTTCCGCTGGAAAGGTCATGATCACCGGGTTCTGGGACTGTGAATGGTTGATTTGGTTTAATGTGATGCGTTACCATTGATTCAGAAGTATATGTCAACACATTAACAACACTCTGAACGTGTTTCCAGCTACTTCGGCGACACGGCAAACCAGGAAATGTTTTGCTGTAACATATCGCAAAACAGGGTCGGACAGTGCTACCACATCCACCCTACACCTCTGACCTAGCCCCTCGGACGTCCTCTTGTTTGGGCCATTAAGATATTTTGAGGACGATGAGGATGTGATTAACACCGTGAAGCACTGACTCCGCCACCAGGACAAGGATTGGTACCGACAGGGCATACACGCCCTTCTTCCGCTCTGGAGAAAGGCCATAGAATGGGATGGAGATTACATGGGAAAAAAGGGTGTGTAAATGAAACGCCATTCTTTCGTGTGCGTAATTCTCGTTATGTTCAATATAAATATGTTGAAGAAGAAAAAGTGAAGGATTGCTTTCCGGTCAACACTCATCATTCTAAGTTTGCAATGATTCCTCATAAAAAATTGATATTTGCTTACTATAAGCACAACTAAGAACGAAAGTGCAAATGTCCGGAAAGTGTTCCGTGTGTGAAGTATTCTCGGCGAGAGGTAAGTTCAAAAGCCGGCCGTGGTGGCCGAGCGGTTCTAGGCGCTTCAGTTCGGAACCGCGCGACCGCTACGGTCGCAGGTTCGAATCCTGCCTCGGGCATGGATGTGTGTAATGTCCTTAGGTTAGTTAGGTTTAAGTAGTTCTAAGTTCTAGGGGACTGATGAATTCAGATGTTAAGTCCCATAGGGCTCATAACTATTTGAACCATTTTTGATAAGTTAAAATGGGGAATCACAATGATATTCTTGTCAGCTACCTAAATTCCGGATAAAAGAAAAAAGCCTTTTACTTCGTCAGTTAATCGACAACGGACGCTGTGTCGAGTATGTCACAGACTTAACGAGAGCGCCACTTGCAATTTTCTTCAGGCGGCGTGCCTAATTGCTAATGCTCAGAACAATAGCACTTAATTTTTGACAGGACAACTTCGGGAAAAGTTTTGTATCGCTCCGCCGTGAAGTTGGCGGGCGCTCGCTGAAGTTGAGCGAGGATCCAATTTGTGTGGCAGGCAGCGGCGGGGAGGGAGCCCGCCTCCCTGCCCCCTGGGAGACAGACAAACCGTTAACAACATCACGCTGCGGAGATTTCCTTCTGTGTCGCCTCGCGGCCTGCGAGCAAGTTGTGCGGGAGCGGCGTGAGACAAAAAGCGAGATGCAGCGCGGCAAGTTTAGCTGTTGCAGCGCAGCGGAGTTAATGATTCGGCAATTAGAAGTCGCGCCGGCTAACGAATGCAGCGCCTGGAAATAACTGACCCGGGCCACAGAAATAAGTGACCCGTGGCACAATCGGGACGGCCACCCGGAAGAAACGGACTGCCGCGGCAGCGCGTTCATCCCGGGATTAGGGCTGCGCTGCAGAGGGGTGGCGCGCGGGGAATTAGGAGCGCAGTTCTCTTAAAGTGGGGGAGCTGCAGAACAATGGCAACAGCACTCTCATGTGGTTTGCGTAATTCTTCTATTTATTACGTACAGCTTCAGCTGGCTACACGACAAGTCGCATTAACAGGCAACAGTCTCATGCAGCATTTTGTACACCGTGTCGAGAAGTACGGAACATTCATAATTAAAGTTCCAATTTCAAAACGCCGTAAAAAGAATTACGTTAGTTACGAAGAGCAACTTATTGACGCTAAAGGAAACGTCAGAAAAAAGCGTGTTACTTAAATGGGATCGGCTACAAATGACAGATGAATTGCAGTACGGAAACTATAATTTGAGATGCACATTACACCATCTGTACCGTCCAATGTGCATGACTGAGCAATCTAGGCATTCAACAGTTGCCTCTCTTTCTCTTAGCTAAGCCCATTCACCACGGTTAGGTCGTACCACATGAGTTGAGAAGAATCGTTCCTTAATTGTCTTGAGGCCAAAAACGACGGAAAAATACTATTACATCAGTTTTTAATTGTACAGGAGTCGAAAACTGTTTAAAAATGAAAATAAGATAGGCTTCTAACTGTCGTGAGACTGGTGCAAGACATGTTCAATACACCGTTCGCCTTTTTCTGCCATAATTCGAGAAAAAGTACGCTCCACAACAGATGGCAGTGTTTCGGGACTCACGTTCAGAATGCGTTGCGCAATGCTTCGCTTCAGTTCAGGCACTTTCGTAACAGGAGCACTAAAATCAGCATCTTTCAACTAACACCAAAGCAAGAAGTCACACGGATTAAGATCAAGTGATGTACACGGCCAGACGGTAGGTAAATGAAGGCGGATAATTCTAGCATTTTCGAAATGTCTCCGCTGCAGACGCTTCACGGGCTGTAGAACGTGCGGAGGAGCGAAATCTTGCATCAAAATGATCCCACCCGCACATCCACCTTGCTGAAGGGTTGGAATGACGTGTGTGCACAAAATACGCTCATAGCGTTTGCCAGTGACGGAACAGATGATAGGAACCGCAGGACTCATCTCCTCGAATAAATACGGCTCTGTGCTAAACGATGCTGCCAACCCCCACCACAAGGACACCTTTGAAGAATGAAGCGTAATGGTTGACGTGCGTGCGGATTTTCCGTAGCCCATATTCTGCACTGTGCGTATTGACATTGTAACGTCCCCTTAGAAAAATTTATGAATGATTGTGCTGATAAACCCCATACGTTATTTCATTTTCAAACTGCTGAGCAGTAAAAGAAAATGCACAAGGAAGTAGTGGATTTCCATGCAGTCTTGAAGAAGTAGTGTTGTCCTTCCTACAGGAAGATAATGTTGACTCTTGACATGCAGACAGGTAATGGGCCACAACAAAGCAAACCCACAGCAGAGTCAGTCGAAGATTTGAAGAATATTGGTAGTTAGGCCATCACAGAGCAGACCCACTGTAGTTCTGGTAGAGAGTATGGTATTGGTGGGCCATCAAAGGTGCAGACCCACTGCAGCCCTTGGCCAGCAGCCATCATACATCAGTTCATGACATCCAGTCTTACAAATTTACTCTCTCTGATGGACACAAGTCCAGATCAACCGCTCTCAAAACTCCGCCATCTCTCTCCACACATCCACCACTGCTGGCGGCTCACCTCCAACTGCACAACGCTACGTGTTCACATCCAACTGCCCAACACTACATTGGCGAATATTCCAGCAATGCCAACCAGCCACAGACTGCACGCAGCACAGCCAGTGATTTTCATACAGAGCGCTAGGTGACGTTACCAACATAAAAACCTAAACAGCCTACTTACAACATGACCGTGGGGATGGAAATGGGCTTCGACTGTCCATAGAATGTTCCATGACCACTCACTGTCCACTCCCAAGTGAGCAAGAAATTTCAGAGCGAACGCTTGTCATGTTGGCAGGTCAGGAGGAAGTAACTCCTGAACATAGATGATTTCATACGGATAGAAATGCAGGATGTTTCGTAGAATTTTATGCACCATGCTCACAGGTACGCCCAACGTTATAGAAATTCCTGACGTGCTATACCTTTGCACGCCACCGTTCGGCTCTTCCTGCAACACTGTGGCCACATCCTCAGCAGACGTCGCATTAACTGCACTCCTTCCTGTGCAACACTGCAATTGATAAGACTGTCTTTTCGAATTTTGTAATTATTTTCTCCAGAAATCGGAGCAGTGCCATTTTTCATACCCTCGAGTGTCTGTAACTTCTGTAGGGCTACTGGCGCAAAGTCACCGTTCTTGTAAAAGAGCTTTCCTTTATGGAGACAGCCATGTTGGGTGCCTCGGACGCAAACTGACGAACAGCCACGTTGGTATACATATTCTGTCGCTTCAAGTGCAATCTGTATCACATTTTCCACATGAATTTGTTACATGACGTTTCCCACTGCATTAATAATATGCTGTTCAAATTGACATCATTCTGAGCAATGAGTCTCTTTCAACTAAAACTTTAATTATGGAATCCTATACATCAGTCAATTTTACCCGCAGGAGGCAGCGCAGTGGTTGGCACACTGAATTCATTCGGGGGAACGACGGATCAAACCCGCGTTCGGCCACCCACATTTAGACTTTCCGTGATTTCTGTAAATCGCTCCATGCAAATGCCAGGATGGTTCCGTTGAAAGGTCGCGGTTGGTTATCTTCCTCATCCTTGACACAATCCGAGCCTGTGCTCCTTCTCTAATGATCTCGGTGTCGACGGGACGTTAAATACGATCTCCCATTCTTCTTTCTGTAGGACATCTTCAGGCTTTAATCATCCACCTAGAATAAAATCAAGCTGCGACCATGAAACTTTGCGATGGTGTTAGTGGTCTTGATATTCACTCTTCTATACTACACAGTTTTCCCTATACGGCGTTAATAGGAATGAAAGAAAGTTGCGGAAGGCAGTCAGAGTTTCCGAAACTGAACAGACAACCGTACGAGAAGAATGAACTTAGTGTGTTGCGCAACACGCGGGCTTCACGTTCATTGGTTATATCCCTCCTCTGTGTTACCGCAAATGTAGCTTTTCCCATTTGTACGGGAAATGCAGGACCTACGTATTCTGCCCCACCAAGGCACGACACAGGAATTCTGTAATGATTCACCAGCCTGATGCCTCGTGAAGATGCCCTTGTGCCAGCGCAGACGTAACACTCAGATCGCGAATCCGTAGTTCTTGAGGGGATGCTGTGAGAAGTTACACAGATGAATAAGGCCCTAAGCTTCACGAAATACTGCGTAAGTTTCCAATTTTGGGACGTCAGTTGCTCTTTATGTATTCATAACACACGAATCAGGAAAGGATATGAACTGCTAAAAGATGTTCTACACGCTTTCGCCTGCAAAGTCACATGTATCCTAGTCCATGTTACGAACCTATTAAATTTTGTACATTAAATACGTTGGAGAAAACATATCCTTAAAATCCAGTTGTACTCGTGCTCTATTGTTCCCAGCACTGGGCGCAAGGTCATATTATTAAAAATATTGTTGTACAACGCGCAATTTATGTCTTAATCGTGTGGCTCGGACCGCGAACTGTGTCTTATGGCTTCCACTAACAGACTCAACTGCCATGCTCATGCAGCCGGCACGAATCATTTCCCTCGGCGCACACTTTAAGTGGGAGCCGAAGATGCCCAAGATGCTTTGTCTGAATATCGGTATTTTAATGTTAATGAAGTCTGTTACAAAAACGATCAGTGGATTATACACTCCTGGAAATTGAAATAAGAACACCGTGAATTCATTGTCCCAGGAAGGGGAAACTTTATTGACACATTCCTGGGGTCAGATACATCACATGATCACACTGACAGAACCACAGGCACATAGACACAGGCAACAGAGCATGCACAATGTCGGCACTAGTACACTGTATATCCACCTTTCGCAGCAATGCAGGCTGCTATTCTCCCATGGAGACGATCGAGAGATGCTGGATGTAGTCCTGTGGAACGGCTTGCCATGCCATTTCCACCTGGCGCCTCAGTTTGACCAGCGTTCGTGCTGGACGTGCAGACCGCGTGAGACGACGCTTCATCCAGTCCCAAACATGCTCAATGGGGGACAGATCCGAAGATCTTGCTGGCCAGGGTAGTTGACTTACACGTTCTAGAGCACGTTGGGTGGCACGGGATGCATGCGGACGTGCATTGTCCTGTTGGAACAGCAAGTTCCCTTGCCGGTCTAGGAATGGTAGAACGATGGGTTCGATGACGGTTTGGATGTACCGTGCACTATTCAGTGTCCCCTCGACGATCACCAGAGGTGTAAGGCCAGTGTAGGAGATCGCTCCCCACACCATGATGCCGGGTGTTGGCCCTGTGTGCCTCGGTCGTATGCAGTCCTGATTGTGGCGCTCACCTGCACGGCACCAAACACGCATACGACCATCATTGGCACCAAGGCAGAAGCGACTCTCATCGCTGAAGACGACACGTCTCCATTCGTCCCTCCATTCACGCCTGTCGCGACACCACTGGAGGCGGGCTGCACGATGTTGGGGGGTGAGCGGAAGACTGCCTAACGGTGGCGGGACCGTAGCCCAGCTTCATGGAGACGGTTGCGAATAGTCCTCGCCGATACCCCAGGAGCAACAGTGTGCATAATTTGCTGGGAAGTGGCCGTGCGGTCCCCTACGGCAATGCGTAGGATCCTACGGTCTTGGCGTGCAACCGTGCGTCGCTGCGGTCCGGTCCCAGGTCGACGGGCACGTGCACCTTCCGCCGACCACTGGCGACGACATCGATGTACTGTGGAGACCTCACGCCCCACGTGTTGAGCAATTCGGCGGTACGTCCACCCGGCCTCCCGCATGCCCACTATACGCCCTCGCTCAAAGTCCGTCAACTGCACATACGGTTCACGTCCACGCTGTCGCGGCATGCTACCAGTGTTAAAGACTGCGATGGAGCTCCGTGTGCCACGGCAAACTGGCTGACACTGACGACGGCGGTGCACAAATGCTGCGCAGCTATCGCCATTCGACGGCCAACACCGCGGTTCCTGGTGTGTCCGCTGTGCCGTGCGTGTGATCATTGCTTGTACAGCCCTATCGCAGTGTCCGGAGCAAATACGGTGGGTCTGACACACCGGTGTCAATGTGTTCTTTTTTTCATTTCCAGGAGTGTATCTTACTATTGAGAGGTTAGTTGACATAATTGATAATTAAATCTTAGTAATATGCTATAAAATACTGAATTTCACATATGTGGCGCTCGGGCTCCTATGGTGGAAGTCAACCACAATATCTTCCCACTAAACTGACGCAGTTTCGTACGGATAGCGTACTCCTTGTACCATCCTTTGTCTGCCTATCACACCACTTCTTACCAAACTATGAAGTGATACCTGGGATGCAATCTTACGGATCCAAAGCCAGCGATGTATGACTTGGTGGAGACCTTCGTTCTAGTATCCTGCATTTTCACTGTTCAAGAAATATTCCTCTTACAAAATCACTTCGTCACCCTTTTGGAAAACGCTATCACGCAGTGTTTTCTCCAATGGTGGGAAAGAGAAAGAAGTCACTGCGCTCCCTATCAGGAGAATATGGCAGCCTGAGTAAGCAGCATTTGTGGCTGCGTCGTGTGCAGAACGAGGTGGGCCGTTCCCATGGGGAAAAGCGAAACATTATACAATTTTCTGTGACGCTTTATCTCGACAGGGTTCCTGTAACGACGTGAGCATGTTCTAGTGTACTGCTGTGACTGTGTGCCTCTTATGAGTATAAATTGTTAGCTTCACACCAAGTCTGTCAAAACCAACACAATCAGCCTCTCCTTGCCTGATTATGATCCAGTTGTCACCACTTTCGGCGGGGTGAGTACGCAGTGCGGTGTCCATCGGGGGCTGATTTTGCTCGGTACAAACGAATTTGTGCCAGCTCAGCATGAAGCGTCATGTAGGGGGTGACGCTCATGGGAAGCCTGCTTACATTATTCTGTATGCTTATTTCCAATCGTTCGGGATTCAGGATCTGATAATCCTGACACTTTATATCGCTTCTGAAGCGATGTTGGTTTCATGCATCCTATAGTTAGCTTACATTGGGCTTGTATTCACTTTCTTGGTACGTGCGAATGTGCAGCACAGGGGACATGCAGATTTCACTGTGGAAAAGCGAAGTCCTTGGGAAGCTGTTCTTAATACAGATGGTCTGGGTCCTGGTTTACTGTTCAAGAGTTTCCTCATGATGATCGAGGGTGCAAAATTTTGATGAGTGATCTCGCGATGATGTCTGTCTGTCAGTGTACTGCCCAGAACGACACCTAGCTATGCTGGTTTGTCCGTATGTTCCAAGGTTTCTTCCGCTGAAGGGGACGCCCAGCTTTCTGTTTGCCTGTTTTGAGGGAATGTGTCAGGGACCAAGATGTGTCTTCAATGGATTTAGTTTGAGGGAGTTTTATTGGTAAGACCCTTCTCTTAAAAAAAAAAATGAAAAAAGAAAAAAAATAGTCGCGCCACACCACGAGAGTTATCTGAATAAACTGAATAAATCGGTAATCGGTAGATGTGATGTACATATACAGATAAACTAACGACCACAATTTCAGAAAATCGCTGGGAAAGGTAGGGTTTTCCAGGCACGCAGTAGAAACTCTCGCAGGAGGGCACTATCTGTTAGCCCAGTATGGATACACACGAAAGGCAACAAAACAGACCGTGGAATATCGTCGACGTAGCATTGTAAGGGCTCGGCGGATGAGAACGTAAGAGATCCTGCTATGAAAAGAAATGGTGCCCCAGACCATCACTCATGGTAGTCGTGCCGTATGGTGGGCAACAAATATGTTGGTACGCCACCGCAACTATGCTGTTTTGGTGACGTTAATATGTATGTAAAGAGTGACAGTTATTGAACTGAATGAAAAAATGTAAAGTAGTTTCAAACTACGGCGTGCATACACCTTACTTTGAATGGAAACTTCACTACAGGGACTCGGATTAAGGTTATGACGTGTACGATATGCCTGCCACCATTGGTGATGATGTGGCGCAGACGAATAGCGACATTCTGCATGACCCGCTGAACTGTCGGAACATCGATGCTGTCGATGACCTCCGGAAAGGCTTTTTCCAGCTCAGCAATGGTTTTGGGGTTGTTGCTTGCTTCAGCCTGACAGAGACAGATTGGTCTCTGTTGTTCGGTGGAGTCTAAGCTGGTTGGCTATTCCTCCAAGCTGGCGGTGTGTGTGGGTTGTCCTTTCGTTGTGTTTATGTCCTTTCAGTCTGCTGGGACGGCGTTCCTGGCGTGCTTGCAACTTATTGGTCGCGAAGCAGATGTGGCCATCTGGTGGCGTTGAGACGTTGCACACGGTGGCCTAGTGCTCGGAGGAGCGGATTTGTTGACTGCATGGTCTTCTCGTAGAAAAGTCGTGCAGCCTGGCGAAACCTCTCTCTAACAGTTGGAATGTTCGAGACTCGGTGAAGGTCGTCCGACGGGAAGTCCCGAGGGAGGTGCAACGCCAGCCGTAGGATCCGGTTTTGGAGTCGTTGTAGTCTTCCGACATGGCTCGCTGCGGCATTGCCCCAAACCACAGCGGCGTAGTCGATGAGTGGACGGATTAGAGTCAGATACATCGCAACACCCAGGTCAGGTGGGAGTGCAGTTGATGGATTGAGGAAGGGGTAGAGCTGTGTCATTCTACCCCTGACCTTTTTGACTATATCATCGATGTGATGTCTCCAAGTGAGCCCTCTATCCAGCGTTACACCCATGTACTTTGCTGTAGTGCCCCAAGGTACGGCGGTTCCCCTAATGGTGATCTGCGGTAGAGCAGCTGGAATATGTTTCTTCGTGATGAGGAGGGCTTGCGTCTTAGCCCCATTGAAGCTGAGGCGCCACCTCCTGGCCCACTGACTAAGTGTGTCAGCTGCTGCTTGCATGCGTCGTTGGAGTAGAGCTGCATTCATGCTCCTTGCGTACATCGCTGTATCATCTGCGTAGAGGGCAAGATGGACCCTGTCCATCCGCGGCATGTCTGCAGTATACAGGATGTAGAGTATGGGGCCGAGGACGGAGCCTTGGGGAACTCCAGCCCTGACCAGACGGCGCGTCGACAAGTCCTCCGTGCGGACATGGAAGCTTCTGTTGGCGAGGTAAGATTGTAGAAGGCGGACATGCGGCAGGGGCACACCGAGGTCCAGAAGCTTGAAAAGGAGCCCCTCATGCCATACAGAATCGAACGCCCGTGAGACATCCAGGAAGATGGCCCCGAAAAACTCCCGTCGTTCGATGGCATCAAGGGCCTCTTCGACTAGTCGAAGCAGTTGGTGCGTTGTTGCATGACCAGGGCGAAAACCACATTGTTCGTCCGGCAGTAGACGTTCTTCCTGAATGTGACGTTGTAAGCGTCGGAGATAAAGTCTTTCAAAGACCTTGCTGACTGCTGGTAGTAAGCTGATAGGCCTGTAGCTACTTGGTAAACGAGGGTCCTTCCCAGGCTTCTGGATGGGCACTACCTCCGCATGTTTCCATGCTTGAGGATAGTGTCCAGTGCGGAGAATGTTGTTGAAAAGTCGAGCCAGGTGTTCTATGGCTGCTGGTGGCATCTGTCGCAGCATTTCATTTGTGAGCTGGTCAGGGCCTCCCGCCTTGCGCTTGTTGAGTCGCCGAAGTTCTACGGAGACTTCATCAGCATCCACCTCTTCGATGTGATCGTCGCCCACAGGTGCATTGAGGAATACCGGAAGACGTTGTGCAACCAGTCGAATGTGATCCGGATCCATGGGGTCCATGATGGGCTGGAAATTTCGTTCAAAAACATCAGCGATGGCGTTGGCTTTGTCCTCTGGGCTGCTGGCGATGTTTTGACCGACTTGTAGCGGCGGTATCCTCTGTCGTCGGCGGAGGAAGAACTGCGTGGCTTTCCAAGCAGTACCATCATCAACCCGAAGAGTGGCCAGGCGGTTGGACCATTCCTGATGGCGGTGATCTGCAACGGCAACCTTTATCTCTCTCCTCATCCGGTTTAGTGCCCTCTTCGTTGCTGCGTTTCGTGTCAGCTGCCATTCACGGAATAGGCGATTTTTGGTGGTTATCGCCTCCATTAGATGTGGTGGCAGTTGCCGTGATCGGTCAGGTGGTTCGGATCGCGGCCGCGGTGTGGCCCGGTGCACCGCCTGAATAGCACAGTCTTGAAGGAATCGGGCATAGCCATCAACTCCAACCTCAGCAGCATCTGGTGCATCTCGGAGGCCCTCAGCGATCAGCTCCTGGTATCGGATCCAGTTGGTGTTCCTGGTCTGGATTCCTCTCCGCGACACTGGCTGAGCATCGACATCGATGTCAAAGATAACTGGAACATGGTCCGAGGATAAGGCGTTGCGAGTGCTGGCAGATATAACATAGGGCACCCCCTTGGCCACCGCAATGTCAAGCACGTCTGGAGGTCCACCATTGTTAGGAAAGTGGGTGGGATCATGAGGTCCGAGGATGATGGCGTTCCACCGCTGTGCGACTCGGAGAAGTTTTCGTCCGTGGTTGTTGGTAAGACGAGAATGCCATTCAGTATGTTTTGCATTAAAATCACCGCCGGCAAAGACCTTTCCAGGTAATGTCAGCAGCGCTTCAGCGTCCTGTTGGAGTAACTGCCTGCCAGGTGGACGGTAGACAGCCACAAACGT
This sequence comes from Schistocerca gregaria, assembly GCF_023897955.1. Classification (NCBI taxonomy): domain Eukaryota; kingdom Metazoa; phylum Arthropoda; class Insecta; order Orthoptera; family Acrididae; genus Schistocerca; species Schistocerca gregaria. The sequence continues at coordinate 112,847,816 of NC_064927.1, forward strand.
GATGCGCCCATGTGAGGTGTCGACAGCTACAGCAGTTGCCTCCATCGCTTGTAGTGGCGGAAGCTGAATCTGATGGTGCGCCAGTGAAGTCCGGACGTAGACCGCAGTACCACCGCCATGAGTTGGTCTGTCAGTCCGATAGCACACGTAGTTCGCTGCTCGGACGTGAACTCCAGGCTTGAGAAAAGTCTGGGGTTGTTGCTGTACACCTAGTCTTTGATATAGCGTCAGAAAAGGAGCCGCACGTGTTGAGATCCGGAGAATATGGTGGCCAATCGAAGCCCATGCCAGTGACATCTGAGTACCCCACAACTACCCAACCAGAACACCAGGACACCGAAAAATCTGTTTCGATTGGGTCTTCGATTCCAAAACCTTCACGTTCCGTTCGATAGCCACCTTGCCATTAAGGAATGATCGCACAGATTATCCAGTGCCTGGACATTGCTCACCACACAGTCACCCGTTTAGGGTAAAGAGACTTCTCGATCGCTAAATGCGGATTCTCAGTCCCCCAAATGCTACAGTTTTGCTAATTGACCAACCTATCCAATTGAAAGTGGGCTTCGTCGGTAAAACCACAAAGCGCATACTAATTCCCATCATGCCCTGCGGCCAACCGTACAGTTTGAACGCAAACTGTTCACAAGTTGCAACGATTTTATTTCATGTTGTTGTTGTTGTCTTCAGTCCTGAGACTGATTTGATGCAGCTCTCCATGCTACTCTATCCTGTGCAAGCTGCTTCATCTCCCAGTACCTACTGCAACCTACATCCTTCTGAATCTGCTTAGTGTACTCATCTCTCGGTCTCCCTCTACGATTTTTACCCTCCACGCTGCCCTCCAACGCTAAATTTGTGATCCCTTGATGCCTCAAAACATGTCCTACCAACCGATCCCTTCTTCTAGTCAAGTTGTGCCACAAACTTCTCTTCTCCCCAATCCTATTCAATACCTCCTCATTAGTTACGTGATCTATCCACCTTATCTTCAGTATTCTTCTGTAGCACCACATTTCGAAAGCTTCTATTCTCTTCTTGTCCAAACTAGTTATCGTCCATGTTTCACTTCCATACATGGCTACACTCCAAACAAATACTTTCAGAAACGACTTCCTGATACATAAATCTATATTAGATGTTAACAAATTTCTCTTCTTCAGAAACGCTTTCCTTGCCATTGCCAGTCTACATTTTATATCCTCTCTACTTCGACCATCATCAGTTATTTTACTTCCTAAATAGCAAAACTCCTTTACTACTTGAAGTGTCTCATTTCCTAATCTAATTCCCTCAGCATCACCCGATTTAATTTGACTACATTCCATTATCCTCGTTTTGCTTTTGTTGATGTTCATCTTATATCCTCTTTTCAAGACACTGTCCATTCCGTTCAACTGCTCTTCCAAGTCCTTTGCCGTCTCTGACAGAATTACAATGTCATCGGCGAACCTCAAAGTTTTTACTTCGTCTCCATGAATTTTAATACCTACTCCGAATTTTTCTTTTGTTTCCTTTACTGCTTGCTCAATATACAGATTGAATAACATCGGGGAGAGGCTACAACCCTGTCTCACTCCTTTCCCAACCACTGCTTCCCTTTCATGCCCCTCGACTCTTATTACTGCCATCTGGTTTCTGTACAAATTATAAATAGCCTTTCGCGCCCTGTATTTTACCCCTGCCACCTTTAGAATTTGAAAAAGAGTATTCCAGTCAACATTGTCAAAAGCTTTCTCTAAGTCTACAAATGCTAGAAACGTAGGTTTGCCTTTTCTTAATCTTTCTTCTAAGATAAGTCGTAAGGTCAGTATTGCCTCACGTGTTCCAACATTTCGACGGAATCCAAACTGATCTTCCCCGAGGTCTGCATCTACCAGTTTTTCCATTCGTCTGTAAAGAATTCGCGTTAGTATTTTGCAGCCGTGGCTTATTAAACTGATAGTTCGGTAATTTTCACATCTGTCAGCACCTGCTTTCTTTGGGATTGGAATTATTATATTCTTCTTGAAGTCTGAGGGTATTTCGCCTGTCTCATACATCTTGCTCACCAGCTGGTAGAGTTTTGTCATGACTGGCTCTCCCAAGGCCGTCAGTAGTTCTAATGGAATGTTGTCTACTCCAGGGGCCTTGTTTCGACTCAGGTCTTTCAGTGCTCTGTCAAACTCTTCACGCAGTATCGTATCTCCCATTTCGTCTTCATCTACATCCTCTTCTATTTCCATAATATTGTCCTCAAGTACATCGCCCTTGTATAAACCTTCTATATACTCCTTCCACCTTTCTGCCTTCCCTTCTTTGCTTAGAACTGGGCTGCCATCTGACCTCTTGATATTCATACACGTGGTTCTCTTCTCTCCAAAGGTCTCTTTAATTTTCCTGTAGGCAGTATCTATCTTACCCCTAGTGAGATAAGCTTCTACATCCTTACATTTGTCCTCTAGCCATCCCTGTTTAGCCATTTTGCACTTCCTGTCGATCTCATTTTTGAGACGTTTGTATTCCTTTTTGCCTGCTTCATTTACTGCATTTTTATATTTTCTCCTTTCATCAATTAAATTCAATATTTCTTCTGTTACCCAAGGATTTCTAGCAGCCCTCGTCTTTGTACCTACTTTATCCTCTGCTGCCTTCACTACTACATCCCTCAGAGCTACCCATTCTTCTTCTACTGTATTTCTTTCCCCTATTCCTGTCAATTGTTCCCTTATGCTCTCTCTGAAACTCTGTACAACCCCTGGTTCTTTCAGTTTATCCAGGTCCCATCTCCTTAATTTCCCACATTTTTGCAGTTTCTTCAGTTTTAATCTACAGGTCATAACCAATAGATTGTGGTCAGAGTCCACATCTGCCCCTGGAAATGTCTTACAACTTAAAACCTGGTTCCTAAATCTCTGTCTTACCATTATATAATCTATCTGATACCTTTTAGTATCTCCAGGGTTCTTCCACGTATACAACCTTCTTTCATGATTCTTAAACCAAGTGTTAGCTATGATTAAGTTGTGCTCTGTGCAAAATTCTACTAGGCGGCTTCCTCTTTCATTTCTTAGCCCCAATCCATATTCACCTACTATGTTTCCTTCTCTCCCTTTTCCTACACTCGAATTCCAGTCACCCATTACTATTAAATTTTCGTCTCCCTTCACTATCTGAATAATTTCTTTTATTTCATCGTACATTTCTTCAATTTCTTCATCATCTGCAGAGCTAGTTGGCATATAAACTTGTACTACTGTAGTAGGTGTGGGCTTCGTATCTATCTTGGCCACAATAATGCGTTCACTATGCTGTTTGTAGTAGCTTACCCACATTCCTATTTTCCTATTCATTATTAAACCTACTCCTGCATTACCCCTATTTGATTTTGTGTTTATAACCCTGTAGTCACCTGACAAGAAGTCTTGTTCCTCCTGCCACCGAACTTCACTAATTCCCACTATATCTAACTTTAACCTATCCATTTCCCTTTTTAAATTTTCTAACCTACCTGCCCGATTAAGGGATCTGACATTCCACGCTCCGATCCGTAGAACGCCAGTTTTCTTTCTCCTGATAACGACATCCTCCTGAGTAGTCCCCGCCCGGAGATCCGAATGGGGGACTATTTTACCTCCGGAATATTTTACCCAAGAGGATGCCATCATCATTTAATCATACAGTAAAGCTGCATGTCCTCGGGAAAAATTACGGCTGTAGTTTCCCCTTGCTTTCAGCCGTTCGCAGTACCAGCACAGCAAGGCCGTTTTGGTTAATGTTGCAAGGCCAGATCAGTCAATCATCCAGACTGTTGCCCCTGCAACTACTGAAAAGGCTGCTGCCCCTCTTCAGGAACCACACGTTTGTCTGGCCTCTCAACAGATACCCCTCCGTTGTGGTTGCACCTACGGTACGGCCATCTGTATCGCTGAGGCACGCAAGCCCCCCACCAACGGCAAGGTCCATGGTTCATGGGGGGGTTTTATTTCATACAGTTCAATAATTGTCACCCTGTTAATACATCTACACATGCTGTACTCGGAAACTCTACAATCACTGTTGGAAACAGTAACTTCCAATTTTTTTTTTTTTGTTACTTTCGTAGCTCCGTATTACGGCAGCTATTTTCTTTCCGGCGTCTGATCGGTTGTGAAATGGAAACCACAGTGAAATTGAAAATGTTTTATTTGCACACATTTACCAACACCATCCAGCTACTTTTCTACATAGTCCCCGCTCCGATTGAGTCTTTTGTCGCACCGATGTATCACATTTCTAATACCCTCGTCAAAGACGGCAGCTGCCTGTTATTTCCGGCAGTTCTCTACGCCGGTCTGCAACTCGTTGGCTATGCCAGAATGCCGTCATAGCCAGCAGTTCGTGTGAGTAAAAAGATAAAAATCAGAGGATATCACGTCCTGGGCGTATGGTGAGCGATCAAACGCTACCCATCGAAAATGCTACGGGAGCCTCTTTGTTGCCGAGAATTGTCATACAGAAGGAAACACACGGCAGTTGCGTTATGGGGCTGGATGAAATCAGAAGGATTTCAAACTTGGCGGATGACACTTTTTTCTGGGAATCTTACCGTGCTGACTGTGTGCTGAGAAGTGTACAGTGCGCGATATACAGGCATACAAAGTTCCACCGGATGTCTACTGCGCTTTTAATTCCGATTGGGCCATAGACACGGCTTCCCAGGTAGATGCCGTGTTTCTTGACTTCCGCAAGGCGTTCGATACAGTTCCTCACAGTCGTTAATGAACAAAGTAAGAGCATATGGACTATCAGACCAATTGTGTGATTGGATTGAAGAGTTCCTAGATAACAGAACGCAGCATGTCATTCTCAATGGAGAGAAGTCTTCCGAAGCAAGAGTGATTTCAGGTGTGCCGCAGGGGAGTGTCGTAGGGCCGTTGCTATTCACAATATACATAAATGACGTTGTGGATGACATCGGAAGTTCACTGAGCCTTTTTTTCGGATGATGCTGTGGTATAACGAGAGGTTGTAACAATGGAAAATTGTACTGAAATGCAGGAGGATCTGCAGCGAATTGACGCATGGTGCAGGGAATGGCAATTGAATCTCAATGTAGACAAGTGTAATGTGCTGCGAATACATAGAAAGAAAGATCCCATATCATTTAGCTACAATATAGCAGGTCAGAAACTGGAAACAGTTAATTCCATAAATTATATGGGAGTACGCATTAGGAGTGGTTTAAAATGGAATGATCATATAAAGTTGATCGTCGGTAAAGCAGATGCCAGACTGAGATTCATTGGAAGAATCCTAAGGAAATGCAATCCGAAAACAAAGGACGTAGGTTACAGTACGCTTGTTCGCCCACGGCTTGAATACTGCTCAGCAGTATGGGATCCGTACCAGATAGGGTTGATAGAAGATCCAACGGAGAGCAGCGCGCTTCGTTACAGGATCATTTAGTAATCGCGAAAGGGTTACGGAGATGATAGATAAACTCCAGTGGAAGACTCTTCAGGAGAGATGCTCAGTAGCTCCGTAAGGGCTTTGGTTGAAGTTTCGAGAACATAAGCAGTATGTTGCTCCCTCCTAAGTATATCTCACGAAGAGACCATGGGGATAAAATCAGAGAGATTAGAGCCCACTCAGACCCATACCGACAATCCTTCTTCCCACGAACAATAATGTAGTGCATGTGGAAACGCTACGTAAGAAGAAATCATTAGGGAATCATCATGTATCCAACGTGAAACATTTCTTGACTTCAATTTTTGCATTTCAGCTGACGAAAGGACGGCGTGACACGTAAGTATGCAACAATGGTAGTTTCAGCGCGCTTCAGTAACAAACAAAGCCGCGACACGCAGCGGGCCGCTAATATTTCACCGTACCTTAAAGAACACAGCAGTACTTAATGATGCTACGCCAGCCAAGACAAATAAAAACACGAGAAACATTTCCTAACTTAAAGAGAACATGCAGACAACGACACGACGTATGAATTTGTGCACTGAGAGCTCATAAATGAAAGAAATTTTTTTTATAACGTGACATAATTACTTAAGAAAATGTCGATTTTTGCAATAGCTAAACTGATAATATAGATCGTTCATTAATCAATTATTTTAGTGGTGACATTAACATGTACTCTTTATTCCAGAATGCAGCATTGTTGTCACACGTCATCAAAATGAAACGTAGTTTTAGTTAGAATAAGGATGTGAATCTTTAGGTCACGCAGATAGCTGACGCTAATTGTCATTACAGAAATTTTATAGGTCATGCCGGGAGCTGACGTGATTTTGCAGCAGTTAATATTATGATAAAGTGTTTTATAGGTCATGCCAGGAGCGGACGAGAAGTACCAGAAGATGTTTATTGAAGTCATGCCATGCACTGACGATAATTAATACTGAATGTTTTATAATAAGTCATGCCGTGCGCTGACGTTAATTAATGCTGAATGTTTATAACAGGTTATGCAGAGAGTTGACACAGATGCAGAAGAAGAATGTGTATGTTATGTTAGTATATAAGAAATGTATAATGTTAAGAAATAATTTTGCTAGCATGTGACACATTGCAACACTATGGATGGGGACCACACATTACAATGTCTAACCAGAATAATGTTTACCTTAATTTTCAGCTGCAAAAGAATACTTTAAATAATTTTATGACAGTAATTTTATTGTATATTATGACCTGACATTTGACGACTCATAACTGACGACTACACCCCTGAGTGGAAGATAAAATTTTAGGACAGTAAGTCAAGAAATGCATTGTCAACAAAATTTATAATTAATGATGTAAGAAACTAAGATATGTAAATACAGAATAAGTAATAATGTACTTGTCTATAACAAATCTGTATACTATCAAATACTGAATAAGTAGGAACTTTTATGTCTTTTATATATGGGAATAATTTTCTGGAAGAATTCTTAAATTAAAACTACATATTGTTACAAATTACGACACAACATATTTTGTCATAGGGAAAATTATTTGGTAGTCAAATTATGGTACCAACAATGTCCGTGAACCCATTGCCAAAACAATTTTACCCGTACCTTAATTCCTGTGCATCCCCATGGTTATTGAGCACAGAATCAGTGAATTGTGAAACACGTGACTTCAACCAATGATGTTCTCGACGAGGTGTTTGCATACCTAGATGCACACCACAGCCCGATGTGTGTCAATTGGTGCCTGCATACCTAGATACACACCACAGTATGATGTACGACAATAGGTGTTTGCATACCAAGATGCACACCACCAACCTTAATGGACCATTGGAGATGGAACTTAATCCTGATGTGGCTGCGGCAACTCAGGCTATTCGACGACGTACTTAGTGTTTGGGTACACTAAAACTATGGAGCAAGGCGATGATGGAACCACATGGCGAAACCTGGTGTTGTGCTATGTGAGGGAAAGGAACAGACTTTTGAGTGCATTCACAGACAGTTGCCAGTGCTTTGACCATGCTATCCAATTCCTTTTGTACCTTCCTTAATTGTGGTACTAAGAGATGCCAATTTGAATTAAATGTTTCATAATGTAAACTTTCAATTCCTTCATATGATCTGTATATTGATTTTCACATTTACTCTTATTCTTGTTGTTAAATTGAAGGGAACCAAATTTTACTTGATGTACAATTCCTACTAAAACCCTTTCTATTTACATATTCTCTTTATTAGAGATAGACAAATCATTTCGTATGACAGCATTTGTGTATACACTTTGTTCAAACTATTTTCTATAATCAAATTTTATACTTATGTTGAGTCCATATGACTCAACAACGTAGTAAAATTTTAAGAAAGCCGAGTAGCGGCATATGTAATTATGTAATAGGCGTATTTAAACTGTTTTAGCATGTAATTATCTGAACTGTTTCTTATTTAAATTGTTTTGTTAATTAAATTGCATTGTGTATTATTGAGAAAGAGCGGGAAACCGCGCATAGATACATTTTGAGAAAGAGCGGGAAACAGCGCGCAGTAATACATCTGTAATGGTAGCAGGGATTGTCTGCACCAAAAACCATTGTTGGCGGCGAGACCGCACTTTTGTAGCATTGAGCGTTGGAAGCGAGCAGTTGCGAGTAAGATGTGAGACGAGGCAGTCGTAGCTAGCGAGACATGAGAGGAGGTCGCTGTAAGCGAGGTATGAATTAACACTTTGAAAGAAGCGGTGTGCTCGCCAGCCACTCGCTATATGTAGCGCAATGCTAGTTTTTAAGAATTTTTGTAAAGAACTATACCCCTTGTAATTGTTTGTCAAGATCGTTCTCAGAATATAGTTAACTTCTACCAGATTAAATGCATTAAGAATTTTCTATCCCAAAATCATTCACGTAAATGCTTTACGGAATTTATTGTTATCTTAAAAGAAAAGTCTAAACTGAGCTTCAGCTTTTATCAAATCTAAATTAACTTCAACTTAAAGAATTCCAGTCACAAAGTATTATGAAACTCCACCAGCAGCTTATAATTATGTTAAAGAGAAGTAAGTATATTCATTCCACAGTTTGCTGTAGCAGTCAGATGGCGATCCAGTATAAATAATTAAAGGTAAGAATCAGTCTTAATAATTTCAGGTAACGACTGAGGGCCACGGCGACAACACATTTTATGTTTCGTCGTAATAATCAGCAGGTAGTCTTGACAGAGCAGCAGTTAAAAGATTTTAAGAGACGCAGCGTTCAGTCAGCAAGCAAACGTACATCCAATATTAGACGGGAAGGTTTCACTTGGCGATATCCATTCAGTACGACATTTTAGTGAATCTACTGTGGATATGAATATACTGACTTTGATAATAGTGTGAATAAGTTACTGTTAAGTGGCGCAACGCATATACTAAAGTGTATAACTTTTATTCACAGGTCATCGGCAATTCTGTTTGCTTTATTGATTCGGCGTTGAAAAGTGTTTGTTCAGTGTTGAATCCGCTTTGAACAGTGATATATTTTGTTGCGTGTGATGATTATAGACAATGTCCCGCAGAATAATTACTCGTTCTCAAACTGATAAAACTTTTTGTTGCGTGTGATGATTATAGACAATGTCCCGCAGAATAATTACTCGTTCTCAAACTGATAAAACTGTACAAAATACTGACGAGAGATTCTTTTCTGGAATAGGCAGTAATAATACGTGTGAAAACCCTGATTCTGAAACGTTAGGTGAACAGACATTTAATAACTGTAACAATATGGAAGCGTTTAACGAACAAGTAACTTCAGAAATGCCCACAGACAATGAAACGGTAGTGCAAAATAATTTGGCATTAAATGCAACAGACGGTACACAGTCACAAATTCCGCATAGTAGACATAACAGTTTCAGTAACGAAACCACTACAATGCAGTCAGACAGAGAGACTCCATTAAGCACTGATTTAGATTCAAACGGTACACAGCTACACAACCTGCGTAGCAGATCCAACAGTTCTCATGACCAAAATTCCGAAATTACGGAAAACGTGACGCAGTCACAATCATCTGAGGATGTTCAAATGAACACAGATCTACAGCCTTTAACAACGAATACAAATACACACAGAAGTCAATCCGAAACGGATCCAATAATGGCATTTTTGCTACAAATGAGACAAGACATGAATCAAAACTTTAACAGAGGGTCACAAGAATTAGAAAAAAGGTCACAAGATCTAAAAAACGAAATTAAGGCAGAACACGCACACACAGATCAGAAATTAGACAACATGTACCAAAATCTAAAACACGAAATCAAAGTAGAAATTCAAACAGTCGCTGAAAAATGTTCACAATCAACACAAGAATTACGCGACAAAATTCAAGAAATATCCGATAACCAAGCAACATTTGCAGTTAGTATACGGGAAACAATGACAGAAAACTTTGCTAAACAAAACGCTCAGATTGATGAACGTTTTAACAATCACACAGAAAACTGTTTGATACGTCACCGTAAACTGGTGCGATCGCAGGATAAAGAACGAAAAGAATTACTACAAACAATCACTAAACAGCGTCAGGACGACAAAAAGAAAGTGTTTGCCCAGGGCAAAACATATGTAGACAATCACATACAGTCGATCTCGGAAGAAATCGAAACGGTCAAAGAAACAAATAATCAAATACAAGACAGGCTTACAGAAATCCAAACACAGACAATCGATGTGAAAACTTCTACAGACACTGAAATCCAGAATGTTAAAGATAAATTAACAGAGGACGTTCAGACACTAACTGACAAAATAGAACACATAGAAATTAACCATGACACAGAAAATTTAAAGGCAGATTTTAAGAAAGTCACCAAAAGCAACCGTAAATTACGAAACGAACTGACAGAAAAGATCAATGAACTCACTACAAGAATAGATCTTTTAGATACTAACAATGACGAGAGATCAGACGACACTGCACCAGTCCATCCAAACACAGACAATCGATGTGAAAACTTCTACAGACACTGAAACCAGAATGTTAAAGATAAATTAACAGAGGACGTTCAGACACTAACTGACAAAATAGAACACATAGAAATTAACCATGACACAGAAAATTTAAAGGCAGATTTTAAGAAAGTCACCAAAAGCAACCGTAAATTACGAAACGAACTGACAGAAAAGATCAATGAACTCACTACAAGAATAGATCTTATAGATACTAACAATGACGAGAGATCAGACGACACTGCACCAGTCCCAGTGCAACAGAACTCTAATAGTAATAACACGCCATTGACAAATATACAACAAACTATCACAGATCTAAAATCGCGTAATGATTCATTGCATCAGCAAATAAATTCTCTACAGCAAGAGATAGCGGACACACAAGAAACCGCCGCACATAATCATTTTCAACAGAACACACACCGTTACGAAATGCCTCAGATCCATAATACATATAATGTTGGTAGACTTCAGAGAGTAAGAGATTTTACCCAGGAAGAAAGACACCCGAATCCATATTCAAGACAATACGACAACACTTACACACACAGACATGACAGTTTTGATCACAAACATTTTCTTTCAGTTAGAAAGTTTAAAACATTTAAAAACGACAGGGCGCAAATACATCCGTTGGATTTTATCCAACAGTTCAGGGGAGCACTTCCACCATCATGGCCAGTACAACATAAGTTAGAATTTATTGTCAGTTTTCTTGAAGGAGAACCAGCACGACGAATGCGACCAATTGCTAGACAATGTTTTTCCGTAGAAGCATTTGAGGAAGCATTTTTATCAGCATATTGGTCTGACACTACACAAAACAGCATCAAAGACCGGCTACTTAGTTTCCCAAACTTTGAAAATTCTACCTTTCCAACAATCACACAATTTTTCGAGTACATGGTGGAACAGAACCAGTACCTCAACGAGCCATACAGTCAATCGGCATTAATACAGCTTTGCATTTCAAAACTGCCCAGAGCTTTGAAAGTGTCATTACTGACAGGGCAACAAAAGGACAATGTATCCGCTTTTAGAGACATCTTACAACTATTAGAAGCACACCAGGCAGACTACGCATTTGTTAACAAAAATTTTTCACGACAGAACGGAAAACAATCAAACTCAGCTACTTTTGAACAAACACGATTTGGTAATAATCACAGTTCTTCCAACCCATCAGAAAGAATAATGAAAGAGATCGGGAAGTTATGCAGAATTTATTGTCATAAAAGACATACAACATGGGATAAATATATTTTACAGTTTCAAGAAGTGATAAATGCAATACCCAATGAATCTACGATGCTATCACCAACCGTAATATTGACAAATAAAGACCCACCGAACAAAATTACCGAACTAATTACTTTTCCTAAGACGCGTAGGCTTCGACATTGTGAAATAATAGACACAGCATTAGCAAACACTAAAAGAGCTGCAGATCGGCGGAAGAAACAACAGAAGCAGGTAAGTCGACTACAGAAGTACGAGATTGGCGACAAAGTACTGATTCGCACTCATTTTCTTTCCAACAAAGGTAAGCACAGATGCCGTAAATTCGAACTTCTGTATGCAGGCCCTTACAGAGTTCGTAATATTCCACACGCTAATGTAGTGCATGTGGAAACGCTACGTAAGAAGAAATCATTAGGGAATCATCATGTATCCAACGTGAAACATTTCTTGACTTCAATTTTTGCATTTCAGCTGACGAAAGGACGGCGTGACACGTAAGTATGCAACAATGGTAGTTTCAGCGCGCTTCAGTAACAAACAAAGCCGCGACACGCAGCGGGCCGCTAATATTTCACCGTACCTTAAAGAACACAGCAGTACTTAATGATGCTACGCCAGCCAAGACAAATAAAAACACGAGAAACATTTCCTAACTTAAAGAGAACATGCAGACAACGACACGACGTATGAATTTGTGCACTGAGAGCTCATAAATGAAAGAAATTTTTTTTATAACGTGACATAATTACTTAAGAAAATGTCGATTTTTGCAATAGCTAAACTGATAATATAGATCGTTCATTAATCAATTATTTTAGTGGTGACATTAACATGTACTCTTTATTCCAGAATGCAGCATTGTTGTCACACGTCATCAAAATGAAACGTAGTTTTAGTTAGAATAAGGATGTGAATCTTTAGGTCACGCAGATAGCTGACGCTAATTGTCATTACAGAAATTTTATAGGTCATGCCGGGAGCTGACGTGATTTTGCAGCAGTTAATATTATGATAAAGTGTTTTATAGGTCATGCCAGGAGCGGACGAGAAGTACCAGAAGATGTTTATTGAAGTCATGCCGTGCACTGACGATAATTAATACTGAATGTTTTATAATAAGTCATGCCGTGCGCTGACGTTAATTAATGCTGAATGTTTATAACAGGTTATGCAGAGAGTTGACACAGATGCAGAAGAAGAATGTGTATGTTATGTTAGTATATAAGAAATGTATAATGTTAAGAAATAATTTTGCTAGCATGTGACACATTGCAACACTATGGATGGGGACCACACATTACAATGTCTAACCAGAATAATGTTTACCTTAATTTTCAGCTGCAAAAGAATACTTTAAATAATTTTATGACAGTAATTTTATTGTATATTATGACCTGACATTTGACGACTCATAACTGACGACTACACCCCTGAGTGGAAGATAAAATTTTAGGACAGTAAGTCAAGAAATGCATTGTCAACAAAATTTATAATTAATGATGTAAGAAACTAAGATATGTAAATACAGAATAAGTAATAATGTACTTGTCTATAACAAATCTGTATACTATCAAATACTGAATAAGTAGGAACTTTTATGTCTTTTATATATGGGAATAATTTTCTGGAAGAATTCTTAAATTAAAACTACATATTGTTACAAATTACGACACAACATATTTTGTCATAGGGAAAATTATTTGGTAGTCAAATTATGGTACCAACAATGTCCGTGAACCCATTGCCAAAACAATTTTACCCGTACCTTAATTCCTGTGCATCCCCATGGTTATTGAGCACAGAATCAGTGAATTGTGAAACACGTGACTTCAACCAATGATGTTCTCGACGAGGTGTTTGCATACCTAGATGCACACCACAGCCCGATGTGTGTCAATTGGTGCCTGCATACCTAGATACACACCACAGTATGATGTACGACAATAGGTGTTTGCATACCAAGATGCACACCACCAACCTTAATGGACCATTGGAGATGGAACTTAATCCTGATGTGGCTGCGGCAACTCAGGCTATTCGACGACGTACTTAGTGTTTGGGTACACTAAAACTATGGAGCAAGGCGATGATGGAACCACATGGCGAAACCTGGTGTTGTGCTATGTGAGGGAAAGGAACAGACTTTTGAGTGCATTCACAGACAGTTGCCAGTGCTTTGACCATGCTATCCAATTCCTTTTGTACCTTCCTTAATTGTGGTACTAAGAGATGCCAATTTGAATTAAATGTTTCATAATGTAAACTTTCAATTCCTTCATATGATCTGTATATTGATTTTCACATTTACTCTTATTCTTGTTGTTAAATTGAAGGGAACCAAATTTTACTTGATGTACAATTCCTACTAAAACCCTTTCTATTTACATATTCTCTTTATTAGAGATAGACAAATCATTTCGTATGACAGCATTTGTGTATACACTTTGTTCAAACTATTTTCTATAATCAAATTTTATACTTATGTTGAGTCCATATGACTCAACAACGTAGTAAAATTTTAAGAAAGCCGAGTAGCGGCATATGTAATTATGTAATAGGCGTATTTAAACTGTTTTAGCATGTAATTATCTGAACTGTTTCTTATTTAAATTGTTTTGTTAATTAAATTGCATTGTGTATTATTGAGAAAGAGCGGGAAACCGCGCATAGATACATTTTGAGAAAGAGCGGGAAACAGCGCGCAGTAATACATCTGTAATGGTAGCAGGGATTGTCTGCACCAAAAACCATTGTTGGCGGCGAGACCGCACTTTTGTAGCATTGAGCGTTGGAAGCGAGCAGTTGCGAGTAAGATGTGAGACGAGGCAGTCGTAGCTAGCGAGACATGAGAGGAGGTCGCTGTAAGCGAGGTATGAATTAACACTTTGAAAGAAGCGGTGTGCTCGCCAGCCACTCGCTATATGTAGCGCAATGCTAGTTTTTAAGAATTTTTGTAAAGAACTATACCCCTTGTAATTGTTTGTCAAGATCGTTCTCAGAATATAGTTAACTTCTACCAGATTAAATGCATTAAGAATTTTCTATCCCAAAATCATTCACGTAAATGCTTTACGGAATTTATTGTTATCTTAAAAGAAAAGTCTAAACTGAGCTTCAGCTTTTATCAAATCTAAATTAACTTCAACTTAAAGAATTCCAGTCACAAAGTATTATGAAACTCCACCAGCAGCTTATAATTATGTTAAAGAGAAGTAAGTATATTCATTCCACAGTTTGCTGTAGCAGTCAGATGGCGATCCAGTATAAATAATTAAAGGTAAGAATCAGTCTTAATAATTTCAGGTAACGACTGAGGGCCACGGCGACAACACATTTTATGTTTCGTCGTAATAATCAGCAGGTAGTCTTGACAGAGCAGCAGTTAAAAGATTTTAAGAGACGCAGCGTTCAGTCAGCAAGCAAACGTACATCCAATATTAGACGGGAAGGTTTCAAAGTTTTTTCCCCAAAGTAATCATTCACAGCCAGAACAGAAAAAATCTAATTTTATTTCGTTTTATTTAATTTTAATTTTTATTGCGTTTGTTAAACAACTAATGTTTGTTTTATGAGAAATAGTTGTTTCGTATTTCTAGTGATTATGTTACATCTTGCATGCGTTTCAAAAATTCGGAATTAGGCGATGATGTTTGATATGTGGGGCGCTTAATGGCGCGATTATCAGCGCCCGTACAAATTCTCAACTTTGCTCAGTGCAATCTCGTCACTTTCATGAATGTCGGTGAAATTATGAGGACAACACAAACACCCAGTCACGGACATAAGCGAATCTGTACAGTAGTGAGGAAGAAAAAATAAAAGTTATGTAGACGGTACATTTATTACATCGAACCATGGGGAAGAGGAGCTGGATGCCTTCCTGATACATCTGAATAGTATTAATCCAAGAATTCAATTCACTATGGAAAAGGAAATCGATGGTCACCTGAACTTCTTAGATGTGACTGTAATCAAGTGAGAGGACGGATCATTCGATCATAAGGTTTACATAAAAGACACACACACACTGATCGTTATCTGCAGAAGGATTCTAACCACCACCCAAGACATAAAAGAGGGGTGATTAAAACACTGACAGGGCGTACAAAATACGTGAACCAGCTCACTAGGATGATGAGATTGAACACCTTAGAGCGACCTACAAGAAGAATGGGTGTTCCAACAGAGAGACAGATCGAGCACTACGCCCTAGACTGACAACCAAGACGGACGAGGATCGGCGCCAAACCAGAGGGAAAGTGTTCTTACAATTTATCAATAAGGTCACTGATCACATTCGAAAAATTTTAAGCAAGTACAATTTGGAAACTGTTTTCAGACGCACCACGAAAATAAAAGAATGTTTAAGATCCGCAAAAGACAAATGACATCCTCTAGCTACACTAGGTGTCTATAAAATCCCGTGCAATTGTGGAAAGGTCAATATAGGCACAACAAAAAGAAGCGTCAACACCCGTCTGGGTATTGATAAATCGGCTGTAGTGGAACATGTATTTCAAGAAGGTGATCACGAAATAAAGTTTAGTGAGGCGACCGTCATAGCAAAGACGTCGCATTATTATGCTCGAATGTACAGGGAGGCCATTGGGATTGCCAAACACTGCAATAATTTTAATAGAAAAGATAAAAACATTAAGCTGGACAAGATATGAATGTCAACACTGCAGCAACAACGTCACCATCCATTAATTTCAATTGAGAAAGTTGTCAATATCAGAGATCATAGCACAGCCGACGTCACGTGATTGACAGCTGCGCCCTCTCGATGAATTATATACAGGGTGAGTCACCTAACATTACCGCTGGATATATTTCGTAAACCACATCAAATACTGACAAATCGATTCCACAGACCGAACGTGAGGAGAGGGGCTAGTGTAATTGGTTAATACAAACCATAAAAAAATGCACGGAACTATGTTTTTTAACACAAACCTACGTTTTTTTAAATGCAACCCCGTTAGTTTTGTTAGCACATCTGAACATATAAACAAATACGTAATCAGTGCCGTTTGTTGCATTGTAAAATGTTAATTATATCCGGAGATATTGTAACCTAAAGTTGACGCTTGAGTACCACTCCTCCGCTGTTCGATCGTGTGTATCGGAGAGCACCGAATTACGTAGAGATCCAAAGGGAACGGTGATGGACCTTAGGTACAGAAGAAACTGGAACAGCACATTACGTCCACATGCTAACACCTTTTTATTGGTCTTTTTCACTGACGCACATGTACATTACCAAGAGGGGTGAGGTACGTGTACACACGTGGTTTCCGTTTTCAATTACGGAGTGGAATAGAGTGTGTCGCAACATGTCAGGGCAATAGATGTTCAATGTGGTGACCATCATTTGCTGCACACAATTGCAATCTCTGGCGTAATGAATGTCGTACACGCCGCAGTCCATCTGGCGTAATGTCGCCGCAGGTTGCCATAATACGTTGTTTCATATCCTCAGGGGTTGTAGGCACATCACGGTACACATTCTCTTTTATCGTACCCCACAGAAAGAAGTCCAGAGGTGTAAGATCAGGAGAACGGGCTGGCCAATTTATGCGTCCTCCATGTCCTATGAAACGCCCGTCGAACATCCTGTCAAGGGTCAGCCTACTGTTAACTGCGGAATGTGCAGGTGCACCATCATGCTTATTCCACATACGTCGACGCGTTTCCAGTGGGACATTTTCGAGCAACGTTGGCAGATCATTCTGTAGAAACGCGTTGTATGTTGCAGCTGCTCGCCGACAGTGGCCTGTGTTTGTTACAACACGCAACTGAACGTCGGAAGTTTCAAGCGTCAACTTTAGGTTACAATATCTCCGGATGTAATTAACATTTTACAGTGCAACAAACGACACTGATTACGTATTTGTTTATATGTTCAGATGTGCTAACAAAATTAACGGGGTTCCATTTTTAAAAAAACGTGGGTTTGTGTTGAGAAACATACTTCCGTTCATTTTTTTATGGTTTGTATTAACCAATTACATTAACCCCTCTCCTCACGTTCGGTCTGTGGAATCGGTTCGTTAGTATTTGATGTGGTTTACGAAATATATCTAGCGGTAACATTAGGTGACTCACCCTATATACGGCGCTCTCTCGCGCTCTCGTTGCAGTTTGCCGATTGTCCTCGGAGGATGCCTTCCGCAGTCGAAGGCGAAACTTCAGGGGAGAGTCTTATGTGTGGACCACGGTATCTCAGCCCGGAAGTGTTAAGTGATGACAACACATGCCGTGAAAGCCTTAATTCTATGGCAAAAAAGAAAAGCTTTTGTGATCCAAGCTGCGGTAGCGAGAGCGGCAAATTATTTTCATTCGAAAAACCCATCGGCAGTGGCCATAGCTGAAACAGAAATATTCCACGCACGTCGCTCCTCGAAGATTGAGGGGATTACAAAAGACAAATTAGGTGTCAAAAGAGTTTTGCCCCATGAGGTAACATTTGCAGAAGGAAATGCAATAGCAGCTAGAAATGTTGCTTCCGCGAAAGAGGACTAAACCGAAAAGCAAAAACGATGAGCATTATAATTACGTATTAGAGGAGAGCATCGTTGAAATATTTTGTTATCTGAGGAATAAGTCTGCGTTAGAGGGAGAATGAATACGAGATTATTCGACGAGTCTGGATAAAAAAGGATTTGATTTAGTGGAAGCAAAGCCTGGCCGGCATTTATTAAGCCAAATGAAGATTTATATCCTCCTCTGCCGCTCGGTTCCTCGTCTCTCCTTCTCCGCAGGTGGAAAGGGCAGAGCGGGCGAGCTCCTCAGTCCCCCCCCCTCCCCCCTCCCCCACCACCACCAGATTTAATATCTCCGGATGCACGTACTGTGCGGGTCTAACATTTGCAGTGCGGCGCCGGTTCATTTACAAACGCTGTTATGGGAGGAGCATCATTTAAAGAGGGACAGCCCCGGAAATGATTACGGCCTTTTTTTCTTTTTTATTGGACACGAAGGCACTTCATGGAATTGCTAGAGTAAAAAAGGGGGACGGCTGTGTTTCCGAGCAAACATTATAGCCTGGCCACCGCCCGTTGCGACGACAAGGGAAAGCGAAAGAGGACGGCAAGCGAGGAGCAGCAGAAACAAAAGAGAGGGAGAGGGAGAGGGGGAGAGAGAGGGAGAGAGAGAGAGAGAGAGAGAGAGAGAGAGAGCAGTACTCGGAGACTGGGGCGGCCTTCAGACAGAAGGCGACTGCCGCCGCCACCGCCAGATACGGCAACGCCTGGCTTTCCAGGAGACGGCTGCAGACATTTCCGGTGACGTCAGGAATTAGAGAAGCCGTCGCTGGGAGAGGAGCAGACGTTGTCCGGGAGAGCGGCAGGCAAGTCGAGAAGAATCAGAGCGAGCAGAGACGGGTCGATCGCACACTTTTCCAAAAAGAAGTGGCAAGTATCTGACCTCCGATGTGAGGTCGACGTTCTTCCAGCTACGAAGCCGCGATCGATACGGGCTAAATATTTCGCACCGCCTTGGGGGAGTTTACAGTGGTGGCGCTTTGGCGCATAGGGCATTTACACTGAGGTAACAGACCTCATGGGATAGCGACATGCACGTATACAGATGGCAGTAGTATAGCGTACACAAGGTATAAAACAGCAGCGCACTGGCAGAGCCGTCATTTGGACACAGGTTAGTTACGTGAAAGGCTTTATGACATGATTATTGTCACACGACGGAAATTAACAGAGTTTGATCTCGGAATGGTAGTTGGAACTAGACGTTTGGGACATTCCATTTCGGAAATTCAATATTCCGAGATCCACAGTATCAAGAGTGTGCCTAGTATACCAAATTTCATGCGTTACCTTCTAAACATTCATGGTGGTGCCTGATTGTTCTACATCGTGTCTTCCTACCACTTTCGCGCAACGACGCTCTGAACGTGTTTTTTAGGGAATTGACTAGTTTGAACCTGGGACCTGTTACTGGTAAGGAGACGCCAGACCACACATGACATGTAGAATTCAGAAGAGTTCAGTGAGACTAGCGATGATATAACCAAATACTAAATGATCTCAGCGTCAGCTCCACTGCACTCCCTGTAAAAGAATCTTAATACTAACTCAATTTAGTGGAAAGGGTTTAAGGCTTTCCTATTTTTAGGTAGCTTGTAAAATAACCTCGAAAAAGCAGTTAAGTTTACCATTGGAAATTTTATTCTACTCACAAAACATTGTTTATAAATTGCACTACTGATAAAAGCAAATGTTTTAATACAGGATGGTAAAAACAAACTGCATTCAACCAAAAATGTGAACGAATATTCCCTGAATGGGTTTCCAAGTTCTACAATCGATCGAAGGATGACCTATGCCATATCACATCTATAATCTAGGTTTAATTTAAGTTTCACAAAAGAGATAATTATCAAAATGGTCTACAGTGACCCTCAATTATCTTTAATTACTTATTTAACTTGTCGTAAATTACAGTGGCTGATGTGGCTTGTCAATAGCTATATAAAAGAAAAATCATCGCGTTTCAGATCTGTTCTTCAAGTGGCAAATGTGAACACCATGAGTTTTAATTAACGATCGACACTAGTATTACGCAAAAAGGGGGTGTAACAGATGAGACTTCTGCAGTTCTGAGTGAAGCCTTATGCGCTCAAAAATGCGGCATCGCGTGCGTTCATTGCCTTGTCGGTGTTTAGACAGCGTCAGGGCAGCGGCCGGCAGCACAGCTCCGCTCACCTCGCCATCTCGGAAGCAACTGTCTCAACTTCTCCTTACTACAATTTATCGAAGTTGGTTTAAAAAAAACTATCTGGCTGTGTTTTCATCTGACCAATCAGGGTCTCAATGTTAACCTTAAGCTCTGCCTACAAAAATTCAGTCCATCCAATGAGAAACGTTATACTTTTCGTTGGGGGGCAATGTTTTTAAAGTTCGCAACGTAACAGAGACGCGAAAAAATCTCACGCTAAAACTTGCGGGTGGTAGTGGCCCTTTTTGTGTTATCGTAAGATCTATACTGTTTTTCTGGAGGGCTCTAGCTGTTAACATGGGCTGGGGGGTGGTCCTTGACGTAACAGAGACGCGAAAAAGTCTCACGCTAAAACGTGGAGGTGGTGTGCCCTAGTGGTTAGCTGGCGACGTGGGTGTCCAGTCCGTCTCTTATCGTAGGGCCTTCTAGCTTAACACGGTTCTGCTCTCGGCTTCTGTTCTCGTTTCTCCATTCGGAACTGCGTCGGTCTCATGGTGGGAAGGTACGACATGCATTTAGGCATTCTTGTGTTAGTCTGTGGTATTCCATTTGCTCCCTCGTTACTCGTATTACTTTGGTTAATTTAATGTCAGGATTTATTCGGAGCTATGTGACATACTACTGGATTTGCTTATCATGTCAGGGTTTCCATGGAAGGTGTTGGATTTGCCTGACACCTTACAACCTGTCACCACGGACAACGCAGCGGGCGACGACTTTCTCTTAACGACCGAGGTCAGCGGCCTTTGCTTAGGGTGGTCAGTGCTAACACACAAGCCATAGCGCGTTCAATAACTACAGAAACCAATGTTGGACGTCAGACGAACGCATACGTTAGGAGAAATTTGGCGTCAGTGGGCTATGGCTGCAGACGACCGACGGCAGTGCCTATGCCAACAGCACGACATCGCTTCAGCGTATCTCCTGCACTCGGAACCATATCGGCTCGATCCTAGACGAGTGGAAAACCGTGGCCTGGTGAGATGAGTTCCGACTTCAGCTGCTAAGAGCTGACGGTAGAGTGAAATGGTTCAAAAGGCTCTAAGCACTAGGGGACTTAACATCTGAAGTCATCAGTCACCTAAGAACTACTTAAACCTAACTAACCTCAGGACATCACACACACCCATGTCCGAGGTAGAATTCGAACCTGCGACCGTAGCAGCACCGCGGTTCCTGACTGAGGCGCCTAGAACCACACGGCCACAGCGGCTGGCTCAACGGTAGGCTTCCGAGTATGTCGCAGACTCCACGAGGCCTTGGGTCTAAGCAGTCAACAAGGGACTGTGCAAGCTGGTTGCGGCTTCATAATGGTGTGGATTTCCTTGATATGGAATTGACTGGGTCACCTTGTTGAACTAAACCGATCACTTTAAGGCTGCGAATTTGAAAGTTCTTAAGACGTCGGAGTAGTCATTTCCGCATCTTCTCTCCGCCGCAGACAGCTTCCCTGGCTAGGTCACCTGCTGTTAATTGTCAGGAGAAGTTTCTTAGTTGTTTTTCCGTGCATACTGTAGAAATACTAGAATTGTTCCCGATGTGTGTTTTTGTTGTCAGTTTTTCGATTAATTTTTGATGTGTTGATGGAAAAAAGATTGATGAAACTCATTCTAACTGACAGGGAGGGGGAACAGCGAAACTGACTTTGGTTGAAAAGCGTTTGTTCATATTAAGAGATGACGTCTTAGAACGGATTGACTAGATATCATCGTTACTGGTAACTTTCTGAGAGTAACACTTTATTTTTCTATATCTTCAGGCAAGGAAGTCGTGTGCTGCAGCCATTTCATTCTGTTACAGCGACCTCTATGATAAGCTCGACACAGTAGCTGGCAAAGGAACAGCGTAGACGTATGGGAGGCGCAGGGGCATTCTATGGTATCAATGACGAAGACTTATCGCAGGCCGGAAAAGTGCTAGAGAGGTCCTTCGAACGAATCTATGATGAAGAGTTTCTTCCTGAATGCCTCTGTGCTCGCTGTAATTAGTCCATTCCAGTCTGGTAGCTACGGGAGCGATACGAGATACGTAGACGGCTGTACTGTATTTCTAGGTTACTAATTTTGTACTGATTCATGAACTTTGTTGGTATGCTTTCGCCCGACGGTAGCGTCTCTGTCAAGCGCCAGCCTGTTCCGGTATTTCAGAGTTTTAGTATTGCCGTTCCTTGGGTCAATCAGACATGTCAGCACTCGTGCTAGAGCCTCGTTAGTCCTACAGGGTAAGCATTCCTCTCGCACGCAGTCTCTTTTCTAAGGTGTGACGCAAAAGTGCTTTGTGAACGATCTCCTTTGTAGATTTATTGTATTTCTCCAGTATCCCAGTGTAGGAAGTCCGTGAAGTAGACCTTTTACAAAAAGGAAGGTTGCAAATCAACTACATTTATAAAAATTAATTGTAATATATCACTATTAAATATGTATATTCCATGAATTCAAAGCAGTTGAACTTTTTACATATATTTTGCAAACTCATTTCTACTAATTTTGTCAAATGTGTACCAACAATTATCTCTGATGAAGATGTCAAGTCTTTGTTTTATATTGTATTTCTGTTCTTTTTCATTGTGTAGAATGTTGGAGGGAAGTTGTTAATAGTGGTCAAGTTGTTTTGTGATGCTGCAGAAAGCATAAGTATTATTTGAAGTGTTGTTTCAAATTGTGTCACCATAATCTGTGAAAAATTTCAGAATACTAACGTTTAAAAGTTCAAATGCTTTGCTTCTGTCAGTACGGTAACTTAATAATTAAATGATTTGCATAATCCTGTTATCAGTTAATTTTGTACATACTAGAAAAACATGGAGACGTTATCACGCTTCTAAAGAAGAGAACGAAACCAACATGGAGAGAGCTAAGTAAAATTTTATATCTGAGTATGCAGACATATGTTTTACCTGGGAACTGGCCTGTGTGATCGTTCCGTTTCATATCCACACACATTATTACCACCTGGTATTTGTATGGGTAGACGTATTCCACTTATCACTGCTGATATTGTACTCATATGATGTTATGTTTTCTCGTTTCGTGAAGTTGCATGAAGTTACGTTTTTGAACATCTGAAATAAGTTGCTGATTTTTGCACTGCTATTGCGTCTTACCAATAACTAACTGTTCACTTGTGGAGCTTTCTGCAGATTGTGTTTCTTTATAGGTAACACCATCACGTGCAAGAATTCTGAGGTTACTATTAATATTCTCTGCCAGATGATTAATACACAACTTGGTTAGCAAATGGCTCAACAAAGTTCACTGGGACAGGCATGAGGTTACTTTTTCATGTGTCGGTAACTCTCCTCATTCTTCTTCTTCTGTCTTCTTTATTCAAGTGTCAGGCATTTGCCTATTACACTGAAGAGCCAAAGAAACTGGCACACCTGCCTAATATCGTGCAGGGCCCCCGAGAGCACGCTCAAGTGCCTCAACACGCCGTGGCATGGACAGACTAATGTCTGAAGTGGAGGGAAGTGACACCATGAATCTTGCAAGGCTGACCATAAATCCGTGTCAGTACGAGAGGGTGGAGATTTCTTCTGAACAGCAGGTTGCAAGACCTCCCAGATATGCTCAATAATGTTCATGTCTGGAGAGTTTGGTGGGCAGCGGAAGCGTTTAAAGTCAGAAGGGTGTTCCTGGAGCCGCCCTGTACCAATTCTGTACGTGTAGGGCGTCGCATTGTCCTCCTGGAATTGCCCAAGTCCGTCGGAATGTGCAATGGACATGAATGGAAGCAATTGATCACACAGGATGCTTACATACGTGTCAACTGTCAGAGTCGTATCTAGACGTATTAGGGATCCCAACTCGCTCCAGCTGCTCACACCTCACACCATTACAAAGCCTCCACCAGCTTGAACAGTCCTCTGCTGACAGACAGGGTGAAAGGTATGTGCTGAGATTCGATCAGGATAGAGCCAGTGAAAAATGTAGATATTTCCCAACCGCAGGGTTGGACGAGTAGTACATTTTCGAGTAGTAAGATCTTTGACAGCTAACAGAGCAAGGTGCACGCGGTAAAAGTTGGAGTAGTGGTGAAGAGATGCGCAGAGACAGCAGACGTGCTTCGAGTCGGAGCTACATGCCTGCAGGTGGCAGCCGGGTCGTGACAGCATCAAAGTAAGAATTGACGCTACGCACATAATAAGCTGTATATTGAGAGAAACTCGGCACATACCTGCGGAAACTAGAAAGAATAATTAATAAAATAGGTTTTCTTTGGTTAAATAATGTCTAAAACCTAGATAGAAATCCCATTGTTGATGCAATAAGCGTTTTGTGAAACTTTCTCGTAAATCCATAATACAGAAGTTTTTTTTAGTTTTTCACATGTGCCTTAAAAGTTTGAACAATAAATATTTTTTAGATAAAATTAGAGTTTCATCTCACACCTTATGTCGTTCTCTGCATCCTGTGCTTGCATTGAACCAAAAGGTACATTAACGTAAAGTTCCCATGAGTAAAGCTAATAAATTCATTTATCAGAGTAAAATAATCTATATGCCATTGCACAGTTGGCAAGTTATTCATATGTGGACAGAATTTTTATTAAGTAACAAACAGGGCCAAAATGAGTAAAGTTATCTGGAATGACAATTTTATGCCATTACACTACGGCTGAGTTGAATGCATGTTTTATTATCGGCTAAACGGGAAAGAGTGCACGAACAAAGTCCACAGACGCAGTCAGATGCAGGTTGGTGACTTTCATTTATTTTTTACCACTAAACTTTCATGCAGTCAGATGTGTATTTTGAGTATTAATTTTCCAACAATATTTTCATGCAGTCAGATAAAGTTCAGTTCAGTTAAATACGCAGTCAGATTCAAGTCTTATTAAAGACTAAAGCAGTCACATGCAGTTCAGTCTAGTTTAAATAGAGAATTTTTATTAACAACACTTTCAAGGGTCCATGGATTCATATCCGTAACGTCCATCCGCTCGATACAATTTGAAACGAGGCTCTTCCGACCAGGCAACCTGTTTCGAGTTAGTCCAATGTCGCTTTTGACGGGCCCAGACGAGGAGCAAAGCTTTGTGTCGTGCTGTCATGAGCCTTCGACTCCGAAAGCCCATATCGATAATGTTTCGTTGAATGTTTCGCACGTCGTTGGTCCCGTTCTTGCAGGATCTTTTCCCGGCCGCAGCGATGCCGGAGATTTAATGTTTTGCTGCATGCTTGATATTCACGGTTGTACGCGAAAACCCCACTTCATCGCTACCTCGCAGATGCTGTGTACCATCGCTCGTGCTCCGAGTAAAACACCACGTTCAAACTCTCTTAAATCTTGATAACCTACCATTATAGCAACAGTAACCGATCTAACAACTGCGCCAGACTGTTCTTATCTTATATAGGCTTTGCTGACCACACCGCTGTAATCTGCCTGTTTTTATATCTCTCTATTGGAGTACGCATGCCTATATCAGTTTCTTTGGCGCTCAGTGTACGTCCTTTTATTCAGTGCTTCTGTTGTGTGTGGACAGTTACTATTTAATGAACACTTTATTGGTCTGCCCATTGATATTTCCCCTGTTGGTCGATAATTCATTACTATTACTCTAATTGCATTCATACGAAAAAATCTTTTCGTTATTTATATTCTTCTTGATCCGTCGGTTTAGGATTTTATAGTTCTTTCCTAACTGTTATACTTTTTAATCTGTCGGATAGTCTTACAGCTTGCTGGTTTTCTGAGGAAACCTCATTTCTGCAGACTGTATTTCCATGACTCTTCGTTGAAGATAGCAAGCTGCATCCTGCGTACCAAGAAATCCTCAGTCCAGCCACAAATTGCGCTCGGTACGGCATGTAACTGGGCAGAAGCTGGGCAGCTTACAGCTGTGCCCGCAGTGGCCTGCCGGCGACCCTGCGAGGCGTGTGACGCGCGCGCGGCGCTGGACGCGGCGGCAACCTTTGCGGAGCGTCGCAGCCGTGCCGGCCCAGCGCGCCTTCCGCGCCCCTGGGATCGCCTCGCGCTGGCATTTCGCGCCCCAAATGTCACCCGCCAAGGCGCTGCGCTGTCCCTAGTGCCGCACTCCCTGACGTGTTGGCGGCTCGGTTCTCACCGCTGTTTTTCGCCGCTGATTAATCTAACAGCCATCAGCGTGTTTAATCCTCTGCGTGTCTTCTCCTACCTTCGACACCGTCGATTTTTTGGGCTGTTTTCGTACCAGAGAAAACCGACAAATGGCTGTCTAAAACTTCTACAGGGTGGTCCATTGATCGTCACCGGGCCAAATATCGCACGAAATAAGCGTCAACCGAAAAAACTACAAAGAACGAAACTTGTCTAGCTTGAAGGGGGAAACCAGATGGCACCGCTACATGGCGCTGCCATAGGTCAAACGGATATCAACTGCGTTTCTTAAAAATAGAAGCCCCCACAATTATTACATATTCGTGTAGTACGTAAAGAAATATGAATATATTCACTTTGTAATAGATGGCGCTGTAATAGTCACAAATAGATGGCTCACAATTGTAGACGAACAGTTGGTAACAGGTAGGTGTTTTAAATTAAAGTATAGAACGTAGGTACGTTTGAACATTTTATTTCGGTTGTTCCAATGTGATACATGTACCTTTGTGAACTTACCATTTCTGAGAACGCATGCTGTTACCACGTGATTACCTGTAAATACCACATTAATGCAATAAATACTCAACATGATGTCCGTCAACCTCAGTTCATTTACAATACGTGTAACGACATTCCTCTCAACAACGAGTAGTTCGCCTTCCGTAATATTCGAACGTGCAATGACAACGCGCTGACGCATGTTGTCAGGCGTTGCCGGTGGATCACGCAAATATCCTTCAACTTCCCCACAGAAAGAAATCCAGCGACGTCAGATCTGGTGAACGTGCGGGCCACGGCCTGGTGCTCGACAACCAATCCACTTGTCATGAAATACACTCCTGGAAATGGAAAAAAGAACACATTGACACCGGTGTGTCAGACCCACCATACTTGCTCCGGACACTGCGAGAGGGCTGTACAAGCAATGATCACACGCACGGCACAGCGGACACACCAGGAACCGCGGTGTTGGCCGTCGAATGGCGCTAGCTGCGCAGCATTTGTGCACCGCCGCCGTCAGTGTCAGCCAGTTTGCCGTGGCATACGGAGCTCCATCGCAGTCTTTAACACTGGTAGCATGCCGCGACAGCGTGGACGTGAACCGTATGTGCAGTTGACGGACTTTGAGCGAGGGCGTATAGTGGGCATGCGGGAGGCCGGGTGGACGTACCACCAAATTGCTCAACACGTGGGGCGTGAGGTCTCCACAGAACATCGATGTTGTCGCCAGTGGTCGGCGGAAGTTGCACGTGCCCGAGGACCTGGGACCGGACCGCAGCGACGCACGGATGCACGCCAAGACCGTAGGATCCTACGCAGTGCCGTAGGGGACTGCACCGCCACTTCCCAGCAAATTAGGGACACTGTTGCTCCTGGGGTATCGGCGAGGACCATTCGCAACCGTCTCCATGAAGCTGGCCTACGGTCCCGCACACCGTTAGACCGTCTTCCGCTCACCCCCCAACATCGTGCAGCCCGCCTCCAGTGGTGTCGCGACAGGCGTGAATGGAGGGACGAATGGAGACGTGTCGTCTTCAGCGATGAGAGTCGCTTCTGCCTTGGTGCCAATGATGGTCGTATGCGTGTTTGGCGCCGTGCAGGTGAGTGCCACAATCAGGACTGCATACGACCGAGGCACACAGTGCCAACACCCGGCATCATGGTGTGGGGAGCGATCTCCTACACTGGCCGTACACCTCTGGTGATCGTCGAGTGGACACTGAATAGTGCACGGTACATCCAAACCGTCATCGAACCCATCGTTCTAAAATTCCTAGACCGGCAAGGGAACTTGCTGTTCCAACAGGACAATGCACGTCAGCATGTATCCCGTGCCACCCAACGTGCTCTAGAAGGTGTAAGTCAACTACCCTGGCCAGCAAGATCTCCGGATCTGTCCCCTATTGAGCATGTTTGGGACTGGATGAAGCGTCGTCTCACGCGGTCTGCACGTCCAGCACGAACGCTGGTCCAACTGAGGCGCCAGGTGGAAATGGCATGGCAAGCCGTTCCACAGGACAACATCCAGCATCTCTACGATCGTCTCCATGGGAGAATAGCAGCCTGCATTGCTGCGAAAGGTGGATATACACTGTACTAGTGCCGACATTGTGCATGCTCTGTTGCCTGTGTCTATGTGCCTGTGGTTCTGTCAGTGTGATCATGTGATGTATCTGACCCCAGGAATGTGTCAATAAAGTTTCCCCTTCCTGGGACAATGAATTCACGGTGTTCTTATTTCAGTTTCCAGGAGTGTATGCTGTTCTATACCGCTTCAACCGCACGCGAACTATGTGCCGGAAATCCATCATGTTGGCAGGACATCGCCATTCTGTCATGCAGTGAAACATATTGTAGTAACATCGGTACAACATTATGTAGGAAACCACCATACAGTGCACCATTTAGATTGCCATCGATAAAATAGGGTCCAATTATCCTTCCTGCCACCATACATCAATCGGCCAAGGTCGCTGATGTTCCACTTGTCGCAGCCATCGTGGATTTTCCGTTGCCCAATAGTGCATATTATGCCGATTTACGTTACCGCTGTTGGTGAATGACGCTTCGTCGCTAAATAGAATGCGTGCAAAAAATCTGCCATCGTCCCGTAATTTCTCTTTTTCCCGGTGGCAGAACTGTACACGACGTTCAAAATCGTCGCCATGCAATTCCTGGTGCATAGAAACAGCAATTAAGTCCCATAGTGCTCAGAGCCATTTGAACCATTTTTGGTGTTATCCAGGATAACGAGCAGCATACATAGCACACGCTTTTGGGCATTTTGATCACAATAGCCATACATCAACACGATATCGACTATTTCCGCAACTGGTAAACGGTCCATTTTAACACGGTTAATGTATCACGAAACAAATACCGTCCGCACTGGCGGAATGTTACGTGATACCACGTACTTATACGTTTGTGACTATTACAACGCCATCTATCACAAAGCGAAACATTCACACTTTCATACGTACTACACGAATATGTAATAAAACACGCGGGTTCCTATTTGAAAAACGCAGTTGTTATCCGTTTGACCTATGGCAGCGCCATCTAGCGGGCTAACCATAGAACCATCTGGTTTCCCCCTCCAAGTTAGACAACTTTCGGTCTTTATAGTTTTTTCGTTTGACGCTTATTTCGTGAGATATTTGGCCCGGTCACGATCAATGGACCACGCTGTATACTAATAAATAACAATAAAAGCACTCAAACCTCAGTAACCATTTTATATTATCATAAAAATTATAACAATTAAAAAAGTAAGGAATGCTGATATGTATGTATGTATGTATGAATACAGAACTATAGATAGTGTTGGAATTCATCAGAGAATAACACAGGTACTCAAAATTTTTCTTTCTTCATGATGCAGATGTATTTCTACCATTTCATAAAATTTCATACCGTGAATTTTATTCTCGGCAGATAAATCTGAAGACGTTTCTGTACTGACGTGAAACCAGTAGTCACGAGTAAACCACTTTTATACAGTTATGGGGCTTTTGGAAACACATGATCAGTCCTTACTTTATTAATTGCTATAATTTATACGATAACTTGTTGGGGGTTCAGTGCTTTTCTACTGTTATTCAGAATGTCTCTGAGCTGTGGTTGCTCTCCCCACAAAGTTGTTTGTACTTATACTCTACTAGCGAATCCGGAAATGCTTCGCAACTACTAAATATGTATGGTACTTGGATGTACGTCCTAATCTCATTTTCTCAGCCTTCCTTCTCTCTCTCTCTCTCTCTCTCTCTCTCTCTCTCTCTCTCTCTCTCTCTCCACTTACTCTAACCTCTTCTCTCTCTCCTTCTGGTCGTCCTCCTCCTCTCCCTGTCCATCACCTCCTACCCGTCCTCTCTGTGCATCTCCTTCTTCCCCCTATCTATAGTCTGGTGTCTGGTCCCTTCAACCACACAAACCAACTCAACCAATCAATCCCTCTCTATATCCACCCTCCCCCTTTCCTGTTCACTTTCTCTTCTGTCCTCTCTCTGACCTGGAGCTTTGTTTTCAACGAATCCTTCTGGAAAATGAAGTCGCTTAAAATGAATGGGT
The DNA here is from genome assembly GCF_023897955.1 of Schistocerca gregaria. Lineage (NCBI taxonomy): Eukaryota > Metazoa > Arthropoda > Insecta > Orthoptera > Acrididae > Schistocerca > Schistocerca gregaria. The sequence goes on from NC_064927.1 coordinate 112,878,376, forward strand.
AAATCGAATAGGGATATGAGGGACCTCCCATGCTGTATCTGTGAGCATGCAGTGACATTATTTCATATAGTTTTAATCTGCAAGTGGCTACGATTACAAAGTTTCAAATTATTTACATCCTGTAAAACATACTGAATAATAAAGTTTATTGAGATACATATTTAATCCAATTTCGACAATTCCTGGAACATATTAATTGCACTTAACGCATTTAGTAAACAACATAAAGGAAATATAACGGGCTATTTGAGTCATTAGTTCACGTTTTTGTTTTAATTGCTTCCTTTATTTTGAAATAGATGTGATGAACATCTACTTCTGTAAGTTAAACATACCTTTTGTACTTAACTATGCCTCATACGAAATGATTTTATTGTTACCGCACATGCTGGATACAATAATTATCTACGTGTGTTAATGTGTATCACATAATTCAGATATGTCAGTACCGAGAGCTTTTATAGGTATCGACTACTACATTATGGAAGTGTAGCTACAAGCGGTCCGCCCCCCCCCCCCATCTCCAACCCCACCCCACCCCACCACACTCCCAGTGTGCTCTCTCCTTCTTCCGTCGCCAACTCCGCTACCGAACATATCAGAGGCTGGACTGTGAGCCCTGCACGTTCTTTTCTCGTGGAAGGCTGCGGTGGCAACGCCGAAACGGCATCTGTTGAACAGTTGTGCTGTCTCTCTGTCAGGAGAGTTTACTTCCGCGCGGATCGGTTTACCACTGCGTCTTTCCCGAAAGACGCGAGACACAAGCGTAGCTGTCTGCTGATTGTTTGGTTCTGCTATAGTCCATCTGTTGGAGGCAGAAAGACGACATTATTAAAATTCTTGCTGCCGTATTTGTAACGAAACTAGACATTGTACCACATTAAATTTACAGATGTATAGTTTCTAATTAGTCATACATTTTACTTTCATTTCTTTATGACATCTTAATCAAAAAATATTAATTAGTTCGTTTGCAATGCATAAACAATACGTTGTTGGTAAATTTCCTCAAATGTATTGAACTGAAAAACTAAAATAACTTACATATTAGGTTACCCTAATAATTCACATTTTTCATTACCAAAATTGATCACATTTGATAATTATTAAAGTTATTTTGGATTTTAAATGAAATTGTCACTGTAGGTTGTATGTTAAATTTAAAACCTTTTCTATGGTGAATTTGTGAAGTACAATGTCACTACTATTGATTCCACGTACGTATGAAGTAATCACGACGATCGACTGTGCGAAGTACTAAATAATTAAAATTAAAAGATTTGTATTAATGTCCTTGAGAGCTTTTCATATTAATACCACTCGAATCATAATGGAAATTTACGCATTTGATGCTGATTACATTAATTGTACCTGACTGAGAGAAAAAAATAAATTATGTAGAGAAAAGTAATATAATGATTATGTATGAAGAGTATTTACGTTAGAAAATAATTATGTTATCAAGAATTGAATGACTTTTAATGTGCAGATTATGAGCTTTTGTTATGGCCAATTTTTTGTGGCTACTCAATGCTGGACTCCACGGAGAGGACATGTGTTTTGATTAGAGCTGCAATCTGTTTTAAAGTGCCGGTGTGAAAGAGGAATATAATATGTAAAATATATAAAAACTGAAAAACGAAAACCGTATGTTGAAAGTATGGATCATAAAATCTACTTGCATGATGGAATTACCAACAAGAGAACTGTGTCATCGGGAACGATTATTGCAGATGAAAGTACAACTTTATATAAACCCAAATATTAGATAGGTATTTAAATTAAATATTTATCTGTTCCAACTATCCCTTTTGTGTTAAACAAAAATTTACTTACTCGAGGTCACACCAGAATTTTTTCAGAATTGTAGACTGTGATAGAAAAGGAATTATCTGTGTTCTGAAACTTTAGGGAGGTTATACGTCTGTTTGGTCTGTGTTTCAACTCAGAAAGCTGTTTAATTCTAAACTTCGTGCTCCTCACAGTTGTCTTCTCCTGTGGTATTTCGTTGCATATGGAGTCCCTTTGTCATACTTCGCGTATTCTATGATATTCGACATACAGAGAATGCGTTTCTGGTAGACTTACATTTTTTTCGCGTTTTTCACTAGCCCTCCATGCTGGAAGTCGTTTTCGAGAAACACGAATACAGCCGAAAGCGAAACAGATACTCCACTTTCTCCTAGTAACTGTTACACTGTAGGTAATGAAGAACCTAATTCTCAAATGAAACAATAGCTACACAGGGCAAATTAAAGAATTTATACTTAGTGCCCCCGATCAACGTCCTTTTTATAATCTTACCGTTACTCTTCTTCTCAATTGCCGTTGCGTTTCGTACGACAACTTCAATCGTCTTAACCCTTTACACCGTCAGTCACTTCACACAATAAATCAACATGTACCAGCAAGAGACGAGGAGCATACTGACGTCAAAATAGGAAACATTCCCATTCCTACTGCTTACAGCGCCATGCTTTGGCCTCTTGGCAGAAAGTGAGAGTAATAATTTTTTGAGTGTATTTCGCGAGCGCACCGATTAATGAACGTACTTAGGATGTTTCAACGTAGTGCTATGCATACACTGGTTTGCGCGGCGTAGTGCAGCAACCCGACGTGGCATACATTCAAAACGTCTTTGAAAGTTCCTTGTAAAAATATTTAGCCATGCTGCCTCTATAGACATCCATAAATAATTTTCTGCAAGAACTGACCTCTCGATTATGCCTCATTTTGGTTGGGGTTCATGATGGGTGACCTGGGTGGCCAAATCATTCGCCCGAACTGTCTTGTTTGTTCTTCAAACCAATCCCGAATAATTGTGGCCCGGTGATATGACGCACTGTCATCCCTAACAAATTCATCTTTCTTTAGGAGCATGATGTCCACGAATGTCTAAGAATCATCTCGAAGTAGCCTACGATAACCCTTTCCAGTTAATGATCGGACCATACGACCTAGTTCATTCCATGTGAAGACAGCCCATAATATTTTAGAGTCGTCACCAGCGCGCACAGTGCCTTGTCAACAACCTGGGTCCATGGTTTCGTGAGGCCTACACCATACTAGAACCCTACCATCAGCTCTGTGGTACACGCTTACTTTGTGTACCATGTGTTTGGCAAGCACAAGGAGCCCTAGCTAATACGGTATTTGCTTATACAACTTTACACATCGGTACCATATTCCTCTAACACATAAATTACACAGCTACCTGATCATTTAACAGAGGAACAAACAATTTTTTTTACTACATCAGTGACAATGTTTACGTAATTACACAGTTGGATAACTTCATACTTACGAAATTGTATTTTGTCTGTACTTTGTGAACTGTTCATATTTTTTTTCAGAACTATTGTGATACTATGAGAGCTTTGAATGATGTATTTGGTATGGGATCATGATTTTTGAAGTACGTTTGAGGTAGATGACATTTTTGACATGAGCAGAAAATTTTTATTAGTTTTTGAAATTACTGGAGGAAGCTACGACGATTTTGAGAGTTGACTGAGGTGTTATGATGTTATTATTACGATGACTATGTGAATTATGCTGTTGTGGTATGTTTATGATCAATAAGCTGATGCTATATGAGGAATCTGATTATGCTACGTATTTATTATGATGAAATATTGAAGAAGTGTCTACGAATATGTATATGTGTAATAAGGTAAGGAATAATGAGTAGTGGTTAGGGACTCTGGTTTGTGAAAAAGGATGTTGGAAACCGAGAATCGTACTTTGAGTTATAAAATGTGTGTATATGCGTGAATGTATCACTATGCTGTCGAAAATTTTTGAACACTATTATATTTAAATGATTTTATTTCTACAGATTTGTAACGCAAATTCTTGACCTGTGAATTTTTTTTTATATGAGACTGCCACTGTAGCGGAAACTGGTGTCGTAAATATTTCGGTAAGAAACTTAAGTGACCACCTGCACGTAATGCGTCGTGGGCGCCCAGCTGGGCGACAGCCACCAGGAAACAAGCCATTAGTGTGTGCCTTTCAGAGGCACAAGAAAAAAAAAGAGGCCATTATCCTCGCTATTGACAGTCCTTTGTAGAAAGCACCGCAAATACGATACGCTAATTTCTTGGAAAACATTCTTACATCTGCACACCTGATAATGACAAGCGTCTTTCTACTAGAATTGAGAGAATTTCTACTAACTTATGAAATGTCACATGACTATTGAATGATATTTTTATGCTTTGTCCATAGTTGCTTATTTCATTTGATATGTTTTCCAGCTGTGTTGCAGCATTGGTTTTATAAAATTAAATGTATTTGCTAATGTGAACACTTTCTTTCGACAGATCTATTAAATAATTATTTTATGATCCACATTCTTCGAAAAATGAGCTCTTGGAATGGAAAGAGCAATAAGAAGCGACTAATAACAGTAACTGTATATATAATTTTCTTTTCAAGTACTTGGTAATTTGTTGTGGCATTAGTTTTTGTGGTGCACCACTTTAATTGCATAGACATTAAGATGTGAATTGACATTGTCCTTATCTGCATTGTTGTCTTTAGTGTAACATTTTTTCTGCTTAAGCTTTGTCATGTTTAGGTATAAGTTATAGCATTTGCTGCGGCTGTTTGCCATTCATAGTGCTACTGAATGTCACTTTGTATTACTAAGTTAAGCCAATTTTATTACTGATTTATTTTTCTTGTTTGCTGCGCATTGCCTTATATTAGTTGTAATATTGCTGCCTTTTTTGTCAATTTCCATTTTTTTATCATTGCTGTTTGTGTAAATTGTTTTGTGCTGCTGCATTGCCTCGTCCCTTAGTTAAGCATCTGAGCTCAGTAGATTTAAGTTAGCTTAAGAGCGGGTAACCTATATAAGAGAATGAGTTGCGATGGATTTGAAGAAATGCACTGAGAGGTTATATGAGAAAAGTACAGAAAGCAGGTATAGATAGGACTTTTTGGAAATAATGAAGAACGAAGGGAGATCTCCGAGAAGTAAAGAAAGTTTTGTTTGCAAAATACTGCAGTAAAACAAACCCTGGCCTTTCCTTGTGTTATCCCACTATGTGTTTGTGTACCCTTGTGTATTTATGTTCTTCCTGTCTTTATATGTTTATCTGATAAGACTTATGTTGCAGAATTTTTCTAATACTAAGCTACATTCACTATGATGAGGAATACTGTTATCCTCAAATATAATTTGCATTAATAACATGTTATTTACTTTGTAAAGATGTTTACACATTTATTCTGTTTTGTTCTAATGCTCATGTGTGAAGTTGATGTTTCAAAAGTTATTCTGATCTTTTATGTATGTACTTATGTCGTAATTTTTGTAACACTAATGTATTTGCTATTTCGATTCTTTTGTAAAGCCTGTATTACTGCAAATGTTATCTGCACTATTACGTTCTTTAATGATATATTTTGTGCATTTGTTATTGTATTCTCATGTTATAAAATTGTAATTGACACTAGTCCATCAAATTAAGTAACTTGTAAATTCCATTTCACTGCACACGTTTCTGTCGGTCATAGTATATGGACAATATGTGAGGAGTAGGGACTGATAGTGTTTGCACGTGTGTTAATAATTCAGCAAGGGACTGGATAACAGCATTGCTGGTTCTAAGGACATTTCAAACAATTTTTTTGTGATTGGGCAAGTGGTGGTTTAGGGACTTGCTATATTCTCCGCAAGACTCTTCGAGGGTGATTGTGCACCTGCACAGTCGCAATAGATGGCTGCTGGCCATCTCTATGAGGACTACAGTGGGTCTGCATCTTTGATGACCCACCAATACCATTATTTCTACAAGCACTGCAGTGGGTCTGCATCTCTGGTGGCCCACCAATAGTAATTTCTACCAGGACTACAGTGGGTCTGCTCTGTGATGACCTACCTACCGATAGTCTTCAACGTCGACTGACTGCTGTGGCCCACTACCTGTCTGCATGTCAAGAGTCAGCACTGTCTTTCCGTTGAAGGACAACACTACTTCTTCAAGACTGCATGGAAATCCACTACTTCCGTGTGCATTTTCTTTTATTGCTCAGTCTTTGAGAAAAACACTACTATTTTACTGTGATGAATGATCAGGACTGTCTATATGGACTGTGAGAAAATTTTAGCTTTTGACCAACATTGTATCTATAAGTGTGTGCATTTGATATCTTTGTTATAGTAATTATGACAAATTTTATCAAATCATTATTGGCCACTGCCCAAAACAATTTGTAAAAATTTTTTGTGGGGAGCATGGGGGCTATGTAAGTAGGCTGTTTAGGTTTTCTTATTGGTAACGCCACATAGCGCTCTGTATGAAAAATCACTGGCTGTGCCATGTGAAGTCTGTGGCTGGTTTGCATTGTTGTCTGCCATTGTAGTGTTGGGCAGCGGCAGCTGGATGCTAACAGCACGTAGCGTTGCCCAGTTGGAGGTGAGCCACCAGCAGTGGTGCACGTGGGGAGAGAGATGGCAGAGTTTTGAAATTTGTAAGAATTGGTGTCATGAACTGCTATATATATTATGACTAGTGAGGTAAATACATTGTTTGTTCTCTATTAAAATCTTTCATTTGCTAACTATGCCTATCAGTAGTTAGTGCCTTCAGTAGTTTGAATCTTTTATTTATCTGGCAGTAGTGGCGCTCGCTGTATTGCAGTAGCTTGAGTAATGAAGATTTTTGTGAGGTAAGTGATTTGTGAAACGTATAGGTTAATGTTAGTCAGGGCCATTCTTTCGTAGGGATTTTTGGAAGTCAGATTGCGTTGCGCCAAAAATATTGTGTTTCAGTTTAAGCACAGTCTTGTATAATTTTTTCTAAGAGGACGTTTCATAAGTTCATGACACCAATTCTTACAAATTTCAAAACTCCGCCATCTCTCCCCACGTCCACCACTGCTGGCGGCTCACCTCCAACTGCGCTACGCTACGCGCTGTTAGCATCCAGCTGCCGCTGCCCAACACTACAATGGCGAGTATTACAACAATGCCAACCAGCCACAGACTGCACACTGCACAGCCAGTGATTTTCATACAGAGCGCTACGTGGTGGCGGCGTTACCAATAAAAAAACCTAAACAGCCTACTTACACGTTATCGGGACTCATTTGACGCAGCAAAGATTTTCTACTCGTTAGGGTCCAACCGAGACGGACACAAATCCAGGAGAGGCGCTGCAGGCGACATGCTGTTAACAAAGGTATCGCGTCGGTCTTCTGCTGCCGTAGCCCATTAACGCCAAATTTAGCCGTGCTGTGGTCACGAATACGATCGTCTTAAGTGCCATATTGGTTTCTGCAGTGATCTCACGGTGTTACCTGTGTGTCTACAGTGACAACACCTACACAAACGTCGCTGCGTTGCCCGTGGTTAGAGGTAATGCTTAAAATGTGCCATTCTCAGCGCGCTCTGGACACAGTGGATGCCGGTATATTGTATCCCTAGCGACTTCCGAAATGGTACTTGTAGCTCCAACAACTATTCCGCGTTCAAAGTCTGTTGTTCCCGTCGTGCAGCGATAATCACGCCGGAAACCATTTACACACAAATCATCTGAGCACAGATTACAGCTCGACCAATGCGTCGCGTCGTGCACGCGATACTGCCGCCATCTGCAATGTGCTTACCGCTGTCTCGTGGATTTTATCATCTCAGTGTAGAACCCACACTGCAGCGCCCGGAACACCGTCACTTTAATGATAACCTGGTACAAGCAGCCGTATTGTATAACACCACTGGTGAGCTCCGCCACTTAATCAAACTCATCAAAATTTCGACAAAAGTTCAATAGTTCTATGACTTTCATCAAACCGACGTTTTCCGCATTTTCAAACAGCTAAGCCCGTTCACGGTTCATGGAGCACGGTCTCGTTACAAGTCACCTATACAACGGCTTTCCAGTGGCAAAAATATTTGATTTTCGTTATTGGATGTAATTAGTAACCGCACCGGAAAATTTAAAATGCTCTCATAGTGCACCTATGAAGAGGGATAATACGGTTGAAAGCCGGCCTAAGCGGTCGAGCGACCGCCACGCTCCCAGGTTCGAATCCTGCCTCGGGCATGGATGTGTGTGATGTCCTAAGGTTAGTTAGGTTTAAGTAGTTCGAAGTTCTAGGGGACTGATGACCTCCGACGTTAAGTCCCACAGTGCTCAGAGCCATTTGAACCATTTTTTTTGAATACGGTTGAAAACGTTTGTGTGTCTAGAGGCAGGGTAAATCACACTGTGCAAATACCCAAACTATATTCAACCAATATTTCACAATGAGAGCGGTTAGTAACTTGCAACGAACTTCATACATAATTTCAAACTTTTACAATATTTGCTCTCATTGGCAGTGCATAAAATGATAAAAGTAAAAAAGACATTTTCGTGACTACCTCTTCGTTGCTCATGCAGTAAAGCTGCCGCATCAGGCACGAAATTACAATTTATTACTTCTTTACTATTAGCAAGACATTTTTCAGACACTATCTATGTATATTACTCAATGTACCCCCAAAATTATGTGATATTTTCATCCACTGGTCTAATAGAAAAACTTACCGACATCCAAATAACTTTATATACGGTTTCAAACTATTTCTAATATTTTACTCCTTACTCCTTTAACTTAAAAAATTCTTCCCCCCCGACCCATAAAACATGGACCTTAACGTTGGCGGAGAAGCTTGCGTGCCTCACCGATACAGATAGCCGTACCGTAGACACAACCACAACCTGAACTTTGTATCGTACAGTGATATAATGTTGCAGGTACATTCGGTGGTATGCGTGGATACTGTATGAAAAACGTGTTGCGAATTGAGAAGAGGTAGTGGTAAAGAAGCAACAAATTGAAACGCCGTACCTGATGCTGAAATTCTACTGCGTGAATAGCGAAAACGAAGCAGGCGCTAATTTTATTCCTGGGTGTCAGCGGAACAAAGTTTCAAGAAAGTTTGAAATGAAGCGTAACGTTTGTTGGAATTCGCAAAGTGTGCTCGTTCTCAAATACTGGACGAATACAGCCTGGGTGATTTGTGCGCTGCGATTCATACTGCCTCAAGACGCACACAAAATTTCTAACTTTAATACCTGATTTATCGTGTTAAACATACAGGGTGGCGCAGGTAAAAATAGCCCGTGCACCATAAAGTAAACGCGGTGAAATCACAGAAACGAAGAGCTCAAATTGGCTTACCATTTATTAAAAGGAAAAATACAGTGAAAAATTCGATTACAGAAAGTGTTGAAAGTGACCACTGGAACATCAGTAAGCAACTGTGCACATCTAAGTATATTCAAATACAATGTACGTATAGTTCGGATGTCGATGACAGCACCTTCAGGGCTGATGTTGCCTTTCACTTCCTGTGTTGTGAGTGGATTTGTTTCATAGACCTTGCTCTCGAAGTATCCCCACAGGAAAAAAATCACGTGTTATTAGATCCGGTGAATGTGGTGGCCATAAATGTTTGCCGACATTTCGTTCTTTATCGAAGGCATCATGGAGTCGTTCCAGGGATATCTTAGACATGTGGCATGTAACTGTATGTTGTTGGAAGTGACTTGAGCACAAAATGTATCGAAAATCTCCGTATATGCAACGCCGTTGAGGGTAGTGTCAAAAAACAACGGTTCCATGATGCGCATTCCTGCTACATAGCCCTAAACGCCGATTTTTTGAGCATGGACACACAATGTTACGGTCCTCTGTTGCCCAGTATCTGGTATCCTGTGAATTCACATGACCAGGAAGATGAAACCATGCTCATGATGTAAAGGAAGGGGTCTAACAAACGATAGTTGATGTTATCCAAATGCCACGTTCAGGTTTCTTACTGTCATCCTCCCGTAATTAGTGCTCAGCCGTCACACGATATGGCGTCAAATTAAGGCCTTTCAACATCCGTTGGCACCTCCTCCTCCTTAACAGGCGCCTTTTGCGCCACTTTTCGTTTAGACTTCTTTGTACTCTGAATAATTCTCCGGAGTTTGTCTGCAATAACTTCTGGTGTACAAACTGAAGGAAATCTTTGTCATTTTACATTTTGCACAGATCTGTAGGTGCACCAATTTTTATGCAGATTTTGTATTGTTTTCTCTGCTCGTAATGCTCTATTCGGATACTGGACCCCGAAAATTTCGTGAGTTTCCTAAATGGAACCTGTTTTCACATATGCTTCCACAATTTCAATTCTTTCATCTGTCAAGAAAGTGATTTTGCAGACCAAAAAGAAAAACTTCTAACACATCTAACTTCACTGAGGAAATAAACTGAGTGCTGACAGAGGGATGTTAACAATCGGTTATTGCATAGAACTGTCCATCGTTATAGGTGTTTACACAGTTTCAGAAGTCGAAATATTGTATTCGCATTAGAAGTAGAGACGGGCTACTTTTAACTGCGACAATCTGTATAATGTAGGATTATACTTCTTAATTGGATTGTCGCAGCACTTTAAATTTCTAGCTTCGGTCAATATACACTCCTGGAAATTGAAATAAGAACACCGTGAATTCATTGTCCCAGGAAGGGGAAACTTTATTGACACATTCCTGGGGTCAGATACATCACATGATCACACTGACAGAACCACAGGCACATAGACACAGGCAACAGAGCATGCACAATGTCGGCACTAGTACAGTGTATATCCACCTTTCGCAGCAATGCAGGCTGCTATTCTCCCATGGAGACGATCGTAGAGATGTTGGATGTAGTCCTGTGGAACGGCTTGCCATGCCATTTCCACCTGGCGCCTCAGTTTGACCAGCGTTCGTGCTGGACGTGCAGACCGCGTGAGACGACGTTTCATCCAGTCCAGACGATCACCAAAGGTGTACGGCCAGTGTAGGAGATCGCTCCCCACACCATGATGCCGGGTGTTGGCCCTGTGTGCCTCGGTCGTATGCAGTCCTGATTGTGGCGCTCACCTGCACGGCGCCAAACACGCATACGACCATCGTTGGCACCAAGGCAGAAGCGACTCTCATCGCTGAAGACGACACGTCTCCATTCGTCCCTCCATTCACGCCTGTCGCGACTCCTCTGGAGGCTGGCTGCACGATGTTGGTTCGTGAGCGGAAGACGGCCTAACGGTGTGCGGGCCCGTAGCCCAGCTTCGTGGAGACGGTTGCGAATGGTCCTCGCCGATACCCCTGGAGCAACAGTGTCCCTAATTTGCTGGGAAGTGGCGGTGCGATCCTCTACGGCACTGTGTATGATCCTACGGTCTTGGCGTGCATCCGTGCGTCGCTGCGGTCCGGTCCCAGGTCGACGGGCACGTGCACCTTCCGCCGACCACTGGCGACAACATCGATGTACTGTGGAGACCTCACGCCCCACGTGTTGAGCAATTCGGCATCACGTCCACCCAGCCTCCCGCATGCCCACCATACGCCCTCGCTCACAGTCCGTCAACTGCACATACGGTTCACGTCCACGCTGTCGCGGCATGCTACCAGTGTTAAAGACTGCGATGGAGCTCCGTATGCCACGGCAAACTGGCTGACACTGACGGCGGCGGTGCACAAATGCTGCGCAGCTAGCGCCATTCGACGGCCAACACCGCGGTTCCTGGTGTGTCCGCTGTGCCGTGCGTGTGATCATTGCTTGTACAGCCCTCTCGCAGTGTCCGGAGCAAGTATGGTGGGTCTGACACACCGATGTCAATGTGTTCTTTTTTCCATTTCCAGGAGTGTACATATGAAATACGTACTGAAAATGAAATGTTTGTTTCCCCAGAGGCCGTTACACGGGCAACCTGTGGTGTCGGTTTTAGCCGTCTAGTAATATATAGCCGGCCGGAGTTGCCGAGAGGTTCTAGGCGCTTCAATCTGGAACCGCATGACCGCTACGGTCGCAGGTTCGAATCCTGCCTCGGGCAGGGATGTGTGTGGTGTCCTTAGGTTTAGGTTTAAGTATTTTTAAGTTCTAGGGGACTGATGACCTCGGATGTTTAGTCTTATAGTGCTCAGAGCCATTTGAACCATTTAGTAACATATAGATAAAAAATAAAAGGACCACGTTGTAAGAACGCTAAGCAGCAGTAAAGCAGAGAGAACAAAGCAGGTACACACTATGTTGGTTTGCATGGCCATCTTCCCTAGTAGGTGTTACAATCAATTGTTTCTCAGTCTTAAACTTATTACATTTGATTAAAACGTGTTTTAAAGCAGATGTGATTCACTTTGACTTACAAAGACCTCAGTCGCTGCTAACAACGAAGAAATGGTTTTGCAGAATATGTAAGCAAGAGGCAGAAATACAGTAAGTAAATTTCACGCACCTGCTTTATGAGGAAATACTATTTTTAATGTACAGTGTGTTCGGAAATTCCCATTACAGGCTTCTAGGACTTGTGGAAGAGAGTGAGTACATAACATTTTGAATGGAACCCATGTCCGGAAACGTACAGTTTCCGTGCTATAGCCGCTTGAAAACGTATTTGCTAGATAGATTTGCAACAGGGTAGTCGTGATGGAGGGGGCTGATCTCATTTGATGTCCGTCTTACCTCTTTCATCTGGTTCGGGCTTCATTCACGCCTCTGTGGGTGTTAGAGATGGTGTGAAGTGTTGGAGATGGTATGGACGTAGCTGTCTAGAACATAACACACGGTGATGGAAACAACATACATTGCATGTGCAATTGCTCGTGTATTCGTTGACGGGTTTTCTTCAACGTGATGCAGAACGGCCTCTTCCATTTCGGGTGTGCGGCGTCTCCTAGGAGCACCACAGTCACGCCTGTTGACTCCGAATCTCCCCCTTTCTCCAAGCCGTTACGTAATTGTGGCGGAAAGGGCGTGTGAAGGTGTCGGACGTCACGCATAACGATCTTAATAAAGGTGACTAGCAGTTCTTCAATAACCGTGAGATCAAATCGGTTCAATCTGCAAAAGTGTACTCAATCATGTTGCTGTAAGACTCACAGCCACGTGAATGAGACTCGAACCAAGTCAGAGAGGTGGGATAGACCTCAAATGACATCAGCCAGTCTGACGTAAGCACCCCGTGCCATTACTACTCTGCTGCAAACCTACCTTGCTAACACGTTTTCAAACGACCATAGACGGAATTCAAGATGTTATGTATTCACTCTACTCTATAAGTGCTAGAAGTTTGTAACGGGTATTTCCAAGCACCCTGTATAAAAACTGAAATGTACAAACGTATTATTTCCGGATACATTCAGAATGACCACAGAAAATGTTTCGTAAATAAGAACAAAACGATTTTGCTGTAAAATTCTATTCAATTAATTGAGGTAAGCTTAAATATGAAAATCCAGTAATAATGAAAATGCAGACCGAACCACAGACTCTGGGGGCAATGCCAGGTGTCGGCTGATTTTCGAGTCTATCTCCACTTTTTTTTGCACTCCTGCTTCGCGGTAGAGAGGAGCTGAGTGGATCCCTGTTTCGTAGTTTGAAGAGCAGTTGGGTACAAGACATTTCCCAGGACAGTGACTAGTTTGTACGGCGATTCCTGGAGACGCTGTGTACATCTTTAAGTACACGTTTTGTTAGATTTACGTTTAGTTGTATGTGAGTTCATTAAACGCATTTATTGGCGTCTCGCTATTGGAATGCCGTGGACCAGTTTGTCTAATGGAGTGTCCCAGTATAGGATTAAAAATCCCCATGGCGATTATAGTACTTGTATCTGACTACTGAATTCGACGTTCAGTAAAGTTGCAGCATCAGACGATAACTTTCAAGAGTGACTATTGTCCATTTCACAACTACTATTGTGACTACAATACATAACATCAGTGTGCTGTATCTCGAGAGAACAGCGGAAATGTCGACGACTTTTTCGCACTAGCTGTGCCCACGGTGTTACCCACAGTTAGAGTTATTGATAAAAAAAAAATCCGCAGATATGTTATTATTCCGATCTTCCATAATCTCCACACTATTTGTCTATCTCCTCCTTCCGCCACACTCTGTCCATCTCCTCCACACACTCTCTCTCTCCACCTCTTCCAACCACGCACTCTGTCGATCTCTTCCTCTCCTCCTCTCTCTGCCCATCACCTCCTCACCCCTGTCCGTCTCTTCCCTTTTCTATCCATTTCCTCCTCGTCGTCTCGTTGTCCATCTCCTCCTACTCCCTGTTTGCGTCCGCATACTCCTTCCCATACTTGCCCGTTCATCTCCTCACTCCACGTCATCTCCCAAATCCCAAAAGGAGGACGGGTCTTCCTACCTCCACGGCATTTATTTCCAGAACTTAACTGATATGTAGCACTGAAAGACAACATTCCATTAGAACTACTGACGGCCTTGGGACAACCAGTCCTGACAAAACTCTACCAGCTGGTGAGCAAGATGTATGAGACAGGCGAAATACCCTCAGACTTCAAGAAGAATATAATAATTCCAATCCCAAAGAAAGCAGGTGCTGACAGATGTGAAAATTACCGAACTATCAGTTTAATAAGCCACGGCTGCAAAATACTAACGCGAATTCTTTACAGACGAATGGAAAAATTGGTAGATGCAGACCTCGGGGAAGATCAGTTTGGATTCCGTCGAAATGTTGGAACACGTGAGGCAATACTGACCTTACGACTTATCTTAGAAGAAAGATTAAGAAAAGGCCAACCTACGTTTCTAGCATTTGTAGACTTAGAGAAAGCTTTTGACAATGTTGACTGGAATACTCTTTTTCAAATTCTAAAGGTGGCAGGGGTAAAATACAGGGAGCGAAAGGCTATTTATAATTTGTACAGAAACCAGATGGCAGTCATAAGAGTCGAGGGGCATGAAAGGGAAGCAGTGGTTGGGAAAGGAGTGAGACAGGGTTGTAGCCTCTCCCCGATTATATATTGAGCAAGCAGTAAAGGAAACAAAAGAAAAATTTGGAGTAGGTATTAAAATTCATGGAGACGAAGTAAAAACTTTGAGGTTCGCCGATGACATTGTAATTCTGTCAGAGACGGCAAAGGACTTGGAAGAGCAGTTGAACGGAATGGACAGTGTCTTGAAAGGAGGATATAAGATGAACATTAACAAAAGCAAAACGAGGATAATGGAATGTAGTCAAATTAAATCGGGTGATGCTGAGGGAATTAGATTAGCAAATGAGACACTTAAAGTAGTAAAGGAGTTTTGCTATTTAGGAAGTAAAATAACTGATGATGGTCGAAGTAGAGAGGATATAAAATGTAGACTGGCAATGGCAAGGAAAGCGCCTCTGAAGAAGAGAAATTTGTTAACATCGAATATAGATTTATGTATCAGGAAGTCGTTTCTGAAAGTATTTGTATGGAGTGTAGCCATGGATGGAAGTAAAACATGGACGATAAATAGTTTGGACAAGAAGAGAATAGGAGCTTTCGAAATGTGGTGCTACAGAAGAATGCTGAAGATTAGATGGGTAGATCACATAACTATTGAGGAGGTATTGAATAGAATTAGGGAGAAGAGGAATTTGTAGCACAACTTGACGAGAAGAAGGGACCGGTTGGTAGGGCATGTTCTGAGGCATCAAGGGATCACAAATTTAGCATTGGAGGGCAGCGTGGAGGGTAAAAATCGTAGAGGGAGACCGAGAGATGAGTACACTAAGCAGATTCAGAAGGATGTAGGTTGCAGTAGGTACTGGGAGATGAAGCAGCTTGCGCAGGATAGATTAGTATGGAGAGCTGCATCAAACCCGTCTCAGGACTGAAGACAACAACAACAACAACTGATATGTGAGCAAAGTTTGGTCGAAATCGTTCATTGGGATCTCGACCAGATTTCTACATGTGGCTTTGGCTGCGTACTCACATGTCAGATATACTCCACATGCATTTAACACATTTCACGCCTATTTGTACACATACTTCACTTTTATCTCTAGGGAATTTCGCCCTACAGTTGCATTTTCACGAAGCTGAATGTTTATGAAGTCATATCTTTTCAAAATTTGGAAATTTTTGGTAAATTCTTATGGGACCAAACTGCTGAGATCATCGGTCCGTAAAACTTACGCACTACTTAATTTAATCTAACTTACGCTAAAGACAACACACACACTTCCGACGGAGGGATCCATATCTCTTCAATTATGTGTCGTACAATGATAATGTTTTGCAGGTACACTCACCGACGTATATGGATACTGTCTGCATGATGTGTTATGAATAGAGTTAGTAGCAAAGAAGTAATGAACTTAAACCTCAAACATGATGCGACAGTTTTTCTCACGATGTTTATGAAGTCGTACGTCCTGCTATTACATAATTTGCTGATACATTCAGCGGTATATGTGAATACTACCTACAAAACATGTAGTTAGTTGTAAATATGTACAAAATTAAAACGTCATGCTTCATGCGGCAGTTTTATTGCATGAAAAGCGGTAACTTATTAAACGATAAACCTTTCCCGTTTCAGCATATGTGGAGGTTGTCAGAAAAAAAATATTTCGGGAAGGATTGATATTATGTTTAAGTTTGTTTCAAGTGACTAAGTGCTCTCAACTCAATATACACTGAAGCGCCAAAGAAACTGGCATGGGCATCCGTATACAAATACAGAGATATGTAAATAGGCAGAATACGCTGCGGTGGTGCCTGTTTGAGAACAAGTGTCTTGTACAGTTGCTAGATCGGTTACTGCTGCTACAATCAAGATTTAAATGAGTTTGAACGTGTTTTTATAGTTGGCGCACGAGCGATGGGGCACTGAATATCCTAGGCAGCGATGAAGTGGGGATTTTTCCGTAGGACCATTTCACGAGTGCACCGCGGCACTTCTGCTTGCTCGCAGGGTCCCTACACCACATTCGGCAGGTGTACGACTTACGTTAGCTCTTCAGTGTGTTGGATGCGAACATTATACTATGGCTGCATTGGAGTGAGACACGCGGAGATACTTAACAAAAAGAATTTTCTTTCAGGTCTTTTCTTGGTAAGCGTCAATTTGAAGTGTCATAGAACACGTGAGCAATTTCCTGCGTGAATTAAAAAATGTATATATATAACACTTCTGTGTTTAGTGGATGATATTCGTTGCTGTATAGTTAGTAGTGGATCAGCCTGCTGAAACACGTATCACAAGCAGAGCCTCCTGGCTTGCTGCCAACTAGAGCGCTGGCCCCAATCGATATGCGGAATGATGACGGATGAGCTGGATATTGTGCCGGTCGCATAATCCGACAATTAGTCGTCTACTGTAATCGTAGCCATAACCCGCCCAATGAACTGAATTACCTCAAGTCCCGATTCGTCCATCATCGTTTGGAGCGGCCACCGAATAGCACGGAACGCAACACGATAGCGAAAGTCGCCGCCCTCGATTTAAGCACCGGCGCTCACGTTACTACCACTGCTGTTTCATTTCATCGTCTCCATAATCGTAATGTCCCAGCCGATGGACAAACTTCTGCGCTAACAGCCTAATTTTTTTTCTTTTCTTTCTGGGATCTCCAACTGCTGGTGTAACTCGAATCAAACATATAACAGAGAGCGATCAGGCTGCGATTAGACCGCCTGTGGCCAGTTTGTAGGCCCATTTGTTCAATTACTTTCCCGTTTGCAAAGACGTCTTCTCTTCTCTCCACATAACATTATAGCCTCCTCCTGGTAATGTACCGCAAGAGTTGTGACATGCACAGCAGTTTAGTCCACAGAGATATAGATTCTATTGTTTCTTGTTAACCGGCCGGCTCCACAAGACAGCGTACGTACAGGAGAAGGTAATACAATTTCTGTAGTTTATGACGAGGCGCTTACCGTCCATTATTTGCCAGACGTATTCCATAGCTTGAGTACACTACGGACCCGCTGTGCTGTCGACATCGCTTATGTGCGGTAGCACCCCACTCGGGGGTAGCCAGTTAGGAATGCCGTTGGTGGAAGAAGTTTGCACGGCCAATATTTCACCAGGAGAAGTGGTAGCTTATAGATCATGGCAATCATGAATTAAATACCAAACCTCTTTGCCGTGGCACAGTTGATACTGGTGCGCCCGTCAGATGACCATGAGGGAACGTTAAACTCCTATGTTTAACGATTTTATCTGAGTTATTACTGACCAGTCATTTATCTCAATGCCTGGTATTTCAGCAGTCGTGCTGTGATTGAAAGAAGAAGCCATGACTATCAGCAGCGTAACAATTCTGGAACAAATTCAGTACTTCGGCTTTCTGATTGATGTCTTCCGCTTCATTGTCAGTATGATCATTGAATGGATTTATAGATATCTCGAGGAATAGTCCTGTGACGTCCTAGGTTATGCACAATATCCCGGTAGTTACCGTCCTCAGATGGTTGCTGACGACTGGTGCTCTGCTCGGATCAGCGTCCTATATTCGTGTTGGCCGTCCGTGCAGCCGCCGCGGTGAGTTGTAGCAGTCAGCCATTGCTGATATGGTGGCCTGCTGTGCCTTCTATGTTCAGGCATCTCCCTGCTACCGTATATACAGTTTCCCCAATGTATACCAAGCTCAGCTGTTCAGGTATTTGGTAGAACGCAGGTTTGCGAAGGCTACATCATCCTTTACTGAACGTAGTAGTCCAATGAGGTGGGTGTGATAGACGTTTAATATTGTGCGGCTCCAAGATAAACGGGATGCACACTAATGATGTGTGGTCCTGATTTTCTTCCTACCGTTGCCTCACCTGAACACACGCCTTATTTGCTTCTTACTGTACCCCTTCACTCGGAACGTGATATCGAGGTGATTGAACTCATACGGAAGGCTGTTTCAGTTGCAGAAGGATAGCGCCATTTGAACAAGTCTAGTCCCCTGCATAACACCGACATTGCTGCTTCGTCGATCGTTCTTCTACGGCTGACGTCATGGGATACCGATACACAGATGGCGGTAGTATCGCGTACACATGATACAAAGGACAGTGCATTGACGCAGCTGTCATTTGTGCTCAGATGATTCGCGTGAAAAACTTTCAGAGATCATTACGGCCACACGGCGGGAATTAGCAGACCCTGAACGCGGAGTGGTAGTTGGACCTAGACACATGAGACATTCAGTTTCGGAAATTGTTAGGGAGTTCATTGTTATGAGATACACAGGGTCACGAGTGTACCAGATTTTAGGCATTACTTCTCACCTCGGACAACGCACTGATCGACGCGACGGCCTTCACTTAAAGAAGCCCGCATCTCGTGGTCGTGCGGTAGCGTTCTCGTTTCTCACGCCCGCTGTAGTTAAATTATTGCATCAAGAAATAATATGACTTTTTTCGTCTCGTAGGTCGTTTGGGCGGTTCTAGTGTTGTTTTAATGGGTCACTGTATGCAGCGGAATAGCGGAATGGCGACACTATGTTGAGATGCTCTCCAGCGACGGCAACGACAACTCAGAACTTTTGTGCGACGGCAACGACAACTCAGAACTTTTGTGCAAATGTTTCTTGAAGTACGTTTCCGTAAGTGTATACTTCAGGTGTGCACACACAAATAACGATAAATGTGCTAAGAAAAGGAGTAAATCGTAATCACTTTATTACACTGTACAGAGCCATCGGAGACCACCGGCCCCTTACTGCAAAATACACGCAAAATATTCCTGAAAAACCTCCGAAAATTTGTCTGTGCAGATTGGGATCACTCTTCCTGAGACTGGCTTGATTCACATTATTTCAGCAGGCGATGATTTACAGATTGCAGAACTTGTTGAAAACAGTGTTGTTTGAATGAGGCTCATTTCATACATTTTACGATATTGGTGCATTCGTCTGTCCTCGAAGGATGACGGTGCAGTATACTTAGTACACAGTCTGCAACGTCTGCTGTGGCTGAAAAGTGCCACTCGAGATTTACAGTCATACTGCAGTTCGAGCACTTGAAATTAGCTTCTAACAGAAGCCGCTCTCCATTTCCGTCTTTTCCCCTTCCTGATTTGTTTTTGTTCGCCCTCTCCAAGGTTGATCCCATATCGCACACCTAGTCGCTACTTGATACGGTCACCAGAAATGCTTTTCCAGCGAGTTGGATTAATATTGGCACTGCTCACGTCTCTCTTGCAGACATCATTGAAGCGAATGTGCTTTCTCCCTACTGTCCTCACACTCGCCTGAAGTTCTCCGTACAGCAGATTTTTCGATATTCCTTCAAGATCCGTGCGCCTAACATGTCCCAGCCATCTCATACTTTGGAGGCTCAGAAGGGCATGAATGCTGGTTGTACTTGCGAGCTGTAAGCCTTCGGTGTTGAGTACTGTAACTCTCCAAGAGATCTGAACGGTTCTAAGGAGACAGCGGACATGAAAGCTGTTCAGTGCTTAGCAAGAATTTTCCATGTCTCACAGCTGCAGAAAAAGAGTGCTGACAACACGAGTGTTTTATTCTTGTAATTTGGTTTTTATTGTGAACAGTCTATTGTTCTTTTCTCTGTTTTTCAATCTAGCCATGATA
The DNA here is from genome assembly GCF_023897955.1 of Schistocerca gregaria. Classification (NCBI taxonomy): domain Eukaryota; kingdom Metazoa; phylum Arthropoda; class Insecta; order Orthoptera; family Acrididae; genus Schistocerca; species Schistocerca gregaria. The sequence continues at coordinate 112,898,732 of NC_064927.1, forward strand.
GATGGTACTTTTGCGATTCTGTTAGTAATCTCAGTGTCCACAAACTATCTTTTAGATCCCGAGAAGGTAACGTCATCAAATACATGGAGAGTTGCAGTCAATGGTGACAAATGGAAGGTTGGTGGTGCTCTGCGCCGTGACCTTGGTTTTTTGGAGGCTGATGGTGAGTCCAAATTTTTCACATCGTTATGATATTTTGTTAATTAGATGCTGTATCTCATTGTCTGTGATTGCTACCAGAGTTGCATCGTCTGCGTATAACGACTCACGAATACCGGCTGTATTTACTTTGCTCTTCGATTTAGGCGGGCAATGTTGAGAAGATTTTCATCAGACCTAGTATGTAATGGAATTTTAGTTAATATAAGTCACACACACCTCGCTTTGTCTCATTTTAAATTTTAATTAGTCGCTTCTATTTAGAAACAGGTATTTAGGAACATTTTTCCTTATTTATTTGTATGTACAACGAAATATTATTTAAATTAAGATAACTTTTCAATGATAGCCCATTTAATAAATTCAAAAATTTTTCTGTCGAGTAACTTAATACCGGTAACGTATCCATACTGCTCAAAATCACTTGTAGCGTACAACTAACGGTGTCAGAATAATAAACCTAAGAGAGAACTGCGAAGTAATGAATTGAAGCTTGAGCGTCAAGGGTAAAGCAGACATTACTGTTGTCAACGCCAAATACCATAAGGGAGTGGAACAATTTGGTTTCCAAACAAGCCAAACAGTGCATAGCATCGAGATGCGCACTGTTGTTCAATTGTTTCCATGCAGTACAGGTACAAAAGTTAAACACGGCAATAAATCAAACGGAACGCAATTACTATGCAGTGAGCCATCGGAGGCGACTGCTCCCTTGTACCTCAAAACTTTGAAAATATCCTTCAACAAGCTCAGAAATTTTATTGGTGGAGTTCGTGTGTACGCTGCGTGTACTGTATTCAGAGCGTCGAAACGGCAGAGCAGGAGATGTCATGCAGTACTTTCAGTAGCGGAAAGTAACGCTCTGTACGTAGCCGGTTTGCCGCGGTTTGGAACACGGGCAGTACTTGCCACGCACTGAAATTTAATTTGTTAAGGATTGGTAAAAACTTATGTGAAGTTTCCAACCGGAAATTCTCCATAAGAACCGCATCGCGACAAATTCATATTTTTGTATGAACTGTATTTCAGAGTGTTAGTATTCGGACAATCATTCGTTGACATGCTCATTAATATTTGACAGTAAAATGCAAAGTTTGTTTCGCTTTATTCTTTATGAATATCTATATCGCAACTGGGAAAGTTATTGAAACGATGGAACTCCTGCAATAATTAAATAGCGTGCCTTACACCGTTAATACATCAGATTACACGTTTCTGCTAGTGTATGAATGAATGCATGTCACATACAGTCTGCAGCATCATAACACTTTAATGTCTTTGCACGTTTTGATAATACCTAAACAATTCTTGGATTTAGAAATGGAGCGTTATTAATACGAGGGCGAGCTAAGAAGTAATGCCTCCGAATTTTTTATTCTATTCTCAATACAGGTTGGGCTATTACATGTCATGTACATTACTCGGTCGACTTTCCGCCTTTGCTGACACAAGCTGCAATCCTCTGCCGCCAAAGGGCTCCAAACAGTAGCGCGTGACACGGCGGTGTGTAGCGTAACTACGGCTGCTGTAATCGAGTCCACACATGGAGAACGCCATCCTTCAGCATGACAATGCCGCGCCACACACGAGCGCTGCGACATGGGCCACAATCCGACGCCTTGGGTTCACCTTCATCGATCATCCACCATACAGTCTCGATTTGGCACCATTCGATCTTCATCACTTTCCAAAACTTAAATTACACGTCTTCTAAGGCTGCAGCAGTTTTGACGCATTACTTCACAACATACCCTCGTGGTTTCACTTCTTATCACACATTATTGTTCTTATGTCCTCTTCTTTTGACAGCAGTAATGAGCGAATAAAAATTAGTTTCTTTGTCACACACACATTCAGCAGTGCTCAATATCCAAGGCCTGAACGTCAGTAGTGTGTGGTCATGAGATTCCGCAACGATCCTCTGCAGCTGTGAACCGGCGCCAAATCCAAAATGAATCTTTCACTTGCCAGCGATAGAACAAGAAGAGTACAAGAATGAGATCAATGCACAGCTATCTGACTCAGTTATCACCTAGAAAAAAGTTTGTTTCGCGTGAATGCTCCTGCAGTCCTAGATGAGACAAAACGATATAGCACAACCCATTGTTAACACGAGAGGGGCAGCGAAGTTTCGTCTTGGCCTCTATGTGCGCGGATACCACACACACATCTAAAAGGACTAACAAATGAATTACATAACGTTACTTTCTTCTAGGTGATAATTTGAAAGAGGGCCGTGATTATCCGAATGCCTTTCATAATGATGCACTTTTATATATAAGTAACTTGTGGATTAAAAAATGATTTGACCATAGCCGATCACAACTGCTGTCGTGGTACATTTTTGCAACAGGTCTCATCAGAGCAAACGGTGATTTTTATACATTTGTTAAGTTGAAGTGACTTACATGTGGATTCGCTCAATTGCAAGATCATGTTTCAGAAGTGCGTAACTCAATTTTTGAATATTTTCGTATACTCATGCTCGGAGGTGATGGTACACAGTTTAATCCGATACTTGTGTTTAGCAATGACGACTATTCTGAAGTATATTGCTTACTGAAACATTATACTGTATTTATAATTAGTTTAATCTTCGTGAGATTATTATGTTGGACGTTTCTCTTTGTTCAGAAATTACGCCACGTGTACCATACATGAATGTGTGAAAACTTAAGATTTGCTTCGTGTAGAAACATGCTCCGCTGACCTATATTGCCATCTGATCATGAGCTATAATACATACTTAAATAGTAGTTGACATTATCTTTTATAAGAATTTTTCTGCAATTCGGGTAAAACGACGTAAATGCAGCAGTTCGACGCATGTGACATGAGAGACGTCATCGAAACTTGTTTTACCACGTCATAAGTTCTCAGTTTTCAAGTTATTAAGCAGTGTAGATCACAACTGACAAACATATTTTTCCTACAGAAATTGAGCTTACTCGGCCTAATGAACACACTTTGAGACAGCATAGAATGGTGTATGCAGTCCATGTTCCAGTTCAAATACCAGCTGTGTTACGGGTTGTTCAAAAAGTCTCTTCACAGTGCCGTATGATTGTTAGCTGCGCGTTTCGTATGATCGTTCGCCTGCGTGGGTAATTCCCTTCGAGTAGACTCCTCTAACATTCCACAGTTTCGTTTATCTCAGCCAGCGTCTGTAATATATCGTTGGTGTGTGTCGCTACTTGTTGACGTTTGATCGTTTGTTTCGTTTTTGCCACTGTTAAAATGCTAACCATTGAAGACCGTGTGTTTTTAGTCAAACAACTGTTCAAAGCTTAAATACACAGTTTCACTTCGTCAAACATTTAATTTAGTTTCCGCGGAGAAAACACTCCCACATCGCTATACTGTGCGAGATTTGATTTAAAATTTTCGGAGTACGGGTTCAGTGACAGGTGCACCGGGAAGTGGTCGTCCTAGCGTTTTGTCTGAGGATAAACTACTCGATATGTCCGATAAAATGTCCATGAGTCATAACAAGTCAGTAAGAAAACTTGTCCAGGAAATCGATGTGTCGGAACGCCCCACATAGCTGTAAGGAAAAAAGCAGAACTTTTCCCATACAAAGTGACAGTCGTGCAAGAACTGAGAAATACTGATCATGGCAAGAGACTACATTATTGTCAATGGTTCACAGCTTTCATTCAACAAAATGGAAGGGATATTCTAAAAGAAAGGTTTTTCACTGATGTGGCGTGGTTTTATTTATCCGGTTTCATGAATTCACAAAATTCTCATCAGGAACCACTTCATTCAGTGAAAATAGGAGTTTGGATTTCAATTTCTAGACATTGGATTGTGGGTCCCATATTTTTCAACGAAACAATAAACGCACAACGATACTGCAGTGATATTCTGTACCCATTCATAGGAGAACTTGTGTTAAGTGAAATACTGCACGGTTATTTTCAACAACATAATGCAACCGCGCATACAGCTCGCGTTTATGTGTCACTGCTTGCTGATGGTTTTGGTGATCGCATGATTTTACAGCGACTTTGGCCTCCACGATCGCCTGACCTACCACCACCTGATTTGTTTCTGGGATGCAGCGAAAGCAACTATCTATAAAAACCGACCAAAATTCATCGATGAATTGAAACCTGCTTTATTCACTTTCATTGCTTCTGTTACAGATAAACTGCTACAGCTTGCGTGTGGAAACATGATTAGACGAATTGAATTGTGCATTCAACAACAGGGTGACACTTTCAACATTTAACGTGAAAATTTGTAAATAAAAATGAATATTAAATAAATTAATAACTTGCATTTCCTGAGTTTTCTTTTGGTATACTCACTGCGGCATACGGCACGAGCGGCTAACAATCACACAGCACTGCGCAGAGATTTTTTGGACACCCCGTATTTCCAAATAAGCCCGTCTCATTTTAGTTGCGGCATCTTATGAACTAAATATGTGTAGTGACATCGCATTATTAATTGGTTACGTTCAGTTCGAAACCAGAGAAGCTAGGGTTCTGGGCGCCGGTGTGGTGGCTCGTGTGAAGGCGCCCTCGACATCTATGGTCATCAGTCCCTTAGAACTACTTAAACCTAACTAACCTAAGGACATCACACAACACCCACTCATCACGAGGCAGAGAAAATCCCTGACCCCGCCGGGAATCGAACCAGGGAACCCGGGCGTGGGAAGCGAGAACGCTACCCCACGACCACGAGCTGCGGACAGCAGAATCGTGACGCTCTGCTGTCTTTTACCTGCACCCACGAGTGCGCACGGCGGCACCTGTTACGAGGGATCGGCGTTTGTCTTCTTGTCTCCTCCGCACCTCCACCGCTGCTACAAGCTGTGGGGAGGGGGGAAGGGGGTTGTCGTTATCATCGCCACCCTCCGCGCCTCCGCTTAAACTTGCCGCCGCGGTGTGCGGCTGCATAGCGCCGTGGCTGCTACACGAGCCCGCGCCCTCAGCGCCTTAAAGAGGGCGCTAGAGACGCCAGAAGCGGAACTTGGCGAGAACAAGAACGGGTCTCTGGGTCTTGACTTTTCACTGCCGTCTGGAGAGGCTGTGTTCATCTGGGTTCACAGCAGTGGTGCTACTGTGGAATCTCCATCGTGCTTTCGGTCCATATAAGCGCGCTATTGGCCAGAATGACGGAGAGACCGCGTCTTGTAACGAGGTGTGGAACAGGAGTTGCGGTGTTATACGACTTTCTGCATTTACATGTGGTATAGAAAACTGAATAAACGCAAGGCTAGCTGTATTGGGTGGATTGTTACCTTGTGCGATTAAAGTTCAGATAAGAGGTATTGGTATTGGTCGATGTTTATTTATGGTCATTTTCTTATAAGTGGTTTTGTGGTATGCGTACTGTAAGACCTTCGGTACACACACCATCAGATTATTTGAATTGTCGCTCTAACGAAGTAGGCGAGTGTCAGCAATATGTATCATGGTGTGTTTATCTTCTGCCGTTAGATCAGACGATAGAAATGCCACTTGCACGCTTAGAGTAGCAGATTGACGGTGACCCACTTTAAACAGAACTTTATTAATTTTCACACACATTTATTAAAAATAATAACCAGCATCAAAATTACTTAACTTGGTTCTGGATGCTATTTACAACTGACAATCTCAAGTTCCTTTAGTCTTGGTAAGTTAATCTTATTCTCACATATCTCTGATACTTGACAAAGTGTTCAGGTATCACTGCGCGAGTGTGATTCGCGAGGAGAAAAGGTTGTACGCTCTAGCGGGAAAGTTGTGTACGCGCTGACTACGCGGAACTGTGTACACAACAGGTTTAGTTTAGTTCAAGCAGTTGTATTTACGTATGTTAATTTTTGAGGCCAGAGAGTGGTGAGAGTGACCTAGGAAGGGTTTGTAATTGTCGGGCTTGGCACCACATGCTAAATTCCTGACAAATACTCACTGGCAAGCTGCCATTAAAAATTGTGGATGGCTTTCGGCCGTTTCACAATTTTCCTCTCACGATATATATCCTGATATTTGTTCCTCGTTTACTGGCGACAGTCCGTTGCTTTCCTGACTGTACCGAGTGCGATCTGAACTAAGCTGCTCCCGTTTGTCGTGTCCATTACCTGAATTCATGCGACCTGTGGGCAGTAAGTGGAAGGCCGAGGTGTGTTTGTTGGACTACAAGGCCCGGGAGTTGCTTCGTTAACTAAATGTGAAACAAATGTTCTCGTTTCTAAATGTTTCTGCTGTAGTGGCAATTACTTAAATTTTTGGGGTAGCTGAATGAATATAAAGTTCTGACGATCGCGTAACTATCGAAGTTTCGTAGAGAGAGAGAGAGAGAGAGAGAGAGAGAGAGAGAGAGAGAGAGACGTAGCAGACCTGTTATTGGAGCTTTACGTATATTCCATTTGAGTAAACTCCTAGATAAGTGTAACAGGTTATATGGCAGTTGCTGAAGCATGACTGAAGTTATGATCATTTGTGCTTGGTGTGCTCGAGTATTCCAATTCTGATAAGAAATTCGGTAATTTCTGAACGAAACTTTGCTTAGGGGTGCAAGTAAAAGTGTTCTAGGAATGTGCTAATGGTGGGATAATAATAAATGTTTTTAGCGACTTCTAAATTTTGGTGCATTCCCTGTCAACCCAGCACCAGCCACACCCTTTGAGACTCAGACCTTGATTCACCCTGGTAGGCGAAGAAATCCCGTTCATAAACATATTTGAGCATGATGAAGAAAAACAAAATCGCTTCCGCTGTGTGATAAATACTTATGATCCAACTAGTTTAGAACCACATCCTCAGCGGTAAGTCTGTAAATAAACAAGATAGTAAAATGCTTTTTTATTCCAGTCTATGATCACAAACGAATTCTTTAGACGATCACCGGTTTCAGTCTGTAATGACCATCCTCAGATCTTTTTTACACCGTGTCCTAAAGTGATACGGCCATAATGGCATCGACAAAACGTAATCAGTGTAGCATCGTCACATATTTATACGTTTTGACGATGCCATTATGGCCGTATCACTTTAGGACATGGTGAAAAAAAGATCTAAGGATGGTCATTACAGACTGAGACCGGTCATCGTCTAAAGAATTCATTTGTGATCATAGGCTGGATTAAAAAAGCATTTACAGTATTGGATCAAACTGTATAGCCTGCCGAGCGCTTCTAGGCGCTACAGTCTGGAACCGCGCGACCGCTACGGTCGCAGGTTCGAATCCTGCTTCGGGCATGAATGTGTGTGGTGTACTTAGGTTAGTTAGATTTAAGTAGTTCTTCTTCTAGGGGACTGATGACCTCAAACGTTAAGTCCCATAGTGCTCAGAGCCACTGCACAGTAAAATCACGTAATAACATGTATTTCGTAATTTATTTCAAACCTAAACCGGTAGATGACCCAACATTCTTTGTGGTGTTCTGATAGAAACGTTCAGCCGTCAAAAAGTCGGGAGTTCAATTTAAAATACCACAGAATGCAGGGAACGTCACCATTCGTCAGCGCCATTTTCCGTGATAATGATGCACTTCAGGACGCATGTCCGTAGGACCTTCTTTCCACCATTTTCAGTCGGGAATGCATCCCCGTAGTTTGTCGGTCTTATTAATCTTCCCCTGTATACAGACGTATCCCCGCAGATATGGCTCTAAAGCTGCGAAACTGATCGTAAATAAATATTCATCATTGAGTTGAAGCGGTATTTTTCATCATGATACAGTACTACAGCTGTGGATGCCCACAACAGAATATTTGCTTTTAACATAAGCTGTAAAATTGAGTTTCAAAATAAGTGTTAGGCTTTCAGAATGAAGCTCTGTGACTGTCCCGCATTGTAGTGTCTCCTTGCTCGTTTGTGCCTCTGCATAGAGGCAGATCACCTGTGACTAATTAGTTCTCTCCTTGTCCTGATTAGTGATGTTCGCTATCGATCGCTATGGTGACCTGTTGACGCACATTCCGCTTCAGCGGCGCTGCGCGAACTTCCCACGGGCCAACCAGTACAACGCACCGCTTGCTTTATTTATACATCGGTCGCTTTCGCCGCACCGACTTTTCACAAGTAGCTCTTCCTATATATATACAGTATCACACGGAGGTGGCTGCGTAATCCTGTGATTCGCAGAAGACGATACGAATAGAAATGAGTCAACAAATGAAATGTAATAGCTCACTGGGCACTGGCTTCCGACAGATATGTTACACGTTCCCTTATGTGGTGACAATAATATTCGCTTTTAGATGCGAAGCAATTATTTTCCTTCCATATTGGATGCGTATACTGAGAAAACCTGAAACATGTTTCGCCAGTAGTCCGAGAAACGTCTTTCTCTCTTATCGCATCTACTGACTTGCCATTGAACGACGAATAATAGTAAGTTTTAATTATCATCTCGGAAAAGAAACATGTTGCATCTATGACGAAACTTTCTGATAGTCTGCACATATTTACCAATGCGACACATCTGTCGTAAAGGTGGATGACTTCGTGAAGACGTTTTTTCTAGAAGCCTACATTTGCCTGTACCGGAAACGTAATACCTTCAAAATTACTTCGTCGTGAATCTGGAAATGCGTGCCACGCAATGATCTTTTCATCCGAGGAAATGATGGAAAGTCACGAAGTGCTATGTGGGGAGAATACGGCCGTAGGGGATAACATGATAGCCCAGTGAAGCAGCACGTGTGAGCCTGTGCTGTACAGAAAAGAGCAAACTCGCGTTCAGCTGAGCCGTTGCGAAGCTCATGTAGCCTTCTACGTTAACGCAAAACCCCAAAAGCGCTATAAAACGGACCTAACCTTTTAAATGAATCGTTATTTACTGACATACATATCTTCTCTCCCTCTGCCTGTCTCTCTCTCTCTCTCTCTCTCTCTCTCTCTCTCTCTCTCTCTCTCTCTCTAAAACACAGACATGCACATGCTCCCCCGCCCCTCTTCCCAGACACATATATGATATTAAATGTGTGTAGCTATAATGAGGATTGATGTAATAAACCCCATGTTATATCCTTCATGTATCAAAGTAAACATCGTAATAGATTGCACAGACTATAGTTCTCTTACAGGCATAAGACCAACACATAAATGAAAAGGAAGTGTAAATGTCGAAAAAAAAAATCGGAACTGAAAAGCATGACGACCACAAAAACCTACTTGTCTAGAAGCAAAATAAAAAAAGCAGCAACGTATTATGTTTTATTTCGAAATCAACTTACTCGTCTCAAAACGTGCTCAAAACTTATCACAGTGTACCATTCTCTTAATCATCGTGTTCTCAAGAATGCAACACAAAATGGACTTTGTCTCTGCTGCAATGGCCTGCAGTGCACTACCCGGCTAACGTTAACTTCAGTTCAAGGTTTGTGTGAGCACAGTGTATAGCAACGAAGAGTAGGTAGAAATACTACTCCCCTACAAAGAATTTAAGTTATCAGGACAGGAATGCCGATAACGTTTTTTTTTAATTTAAAGTTGGGCACGAATAGTAGAGTACTGCACTACGTTTATACTACAAATTATGTATAATAAAGGCAGATCTTCATTAAAAATTGCGTCGTCGTTACTTTTCTTTTATTGTGGTTGAAGATACGAGTAATGCATTTCTCTCGTATTTCTCCCTCAGATGCAGCAAGTGGACGAATTATCTGCGCTGTATGTTACTACAGGAGAGTCAAAGCAGGTTTTGTGTTGCATTTTTAATAACATCATTTTTCCGCGAATGATACCGTGTGGTTCTTCTTTGGACAGATGTTGAGGAGAAAGTGTGGACGGAATGAAATATACTCGGTGGTCATAAACAATGCGTAAATTTTATACCGGCCGCTGTGGCCGAGCGATTCTAGGCGCTTCAGCTCGGAACCGCGCTGCTGCTACGGTCGCAGGTTCGAATCCTGCCTCACTCATGGATGTGTGTGATGTCCTTAGGTTAGTAAGGTTCAAGTATTTCTAAGTCTAGGGGACTGATAAATGGTTCAAATGGCTCTGAGCACTATGGGACTTAACTTCTAAGGTCATCAGTCCCCTATAACTTACAACTACTTAAACCTACCTAACCTAAGGACATCACACACGTCTCTGAGCGAGGCAGGATTCGTACCTGCGACCGTAGCGGTCGCGCAGTATGAGACTAGCGCCTAGAACCGCCGGCGGGACATAGTGCTTACAGCCACTTGAACAACCTTTTTGAAAAGTTGTTAAGAGGATTTGTTGTGCTGAGAAGTAGCTGTTAAAAGAAGTTGATACCTTGCGTCGTTTTCATGTTCAGTAGCACCGAAGTCAGCCACTCAGACCGTTGCACCTGGAGATTCAAGTGCCCAACAGGATGTAATTAGTGTCAGTTGTTCTCACTGCGTAGATGATAGCGCACAAGACTGCTCAGCCTTTGGCTCGGGTTCGATCCTTACCGCCGTTCCATGTCCAATTTCTGCATCGCTCCCTCGCTCGGTTTAATGAAACCAAACGAAGAACACGTTTGGCGACAGTCTCAGGCGGACAGCTTGAATTTGCCCAAAAACGGCTAACTTCAATGTTGATTGACTCGTGAGCGGCGTAACGAATCGAAATTTTTCTGAAGAATTGTTTCTTAGCACAACCTAACCTACGGCACCCTTACAGGGTTTCCAGACTTTTACCAACCACTCGGCATACACACTGCGGTGACAAAAGTCATGGAATGCCCTCCAACATCTTGTCGGACCTGCTTCTGCCCAGAGTAGTGCAGCAGCTCGACCTCACATGGACTGAACAAGTCGTTGGGAGTCCACTGCAGAATACTGAGCCATGCTGTCTCTACAGCCATCCTCAGTTGTGAAAGAGTTACCGTTGCAGGACTTTTTCTACGAACTGACTCCCCCATTATGTTCGATAAATGTTCGATGGGATTCATGTCGGGCGATCCGAATGTCCAAGTCATTCGCTCGGACTGTCCATAATGTGCTTCATACCATTTGCGACAGTTGTGATAGGCGACACAGCACATCGTCGTCCAGAAAAATTCCATCGTTGTTTGGGAACTTGAAGCCTGTGAATGGCTGCAAATGATCTCCAAGTAGCCAAACATAACCATTTCGAGTCAACGATAGGTTGAGGTGGACCACAGGACCCTGTTCATTTCATGCAAACACAGCCCGCACCATTATGGATCCGCCACCAGCTTGCCTTCTTGTGTCTTGTCGACAACTTGAGCTCATGGCTTCGTGGGCTTTACACCATACTGTAATTCCACCATCAGCTCTCCATACTGTAATTCCACCATCAGCTCTCCACAACTTGAATCGTTACACATCTGATCAGGCTACGTACTGTGTACATAGTTCTGCGTAGTCAGCGCGTGCACAACTTTCCCTCTAGAGCGTGCCCCGCTAAGCACAACAGGCGCAGCGCTCGTCCGTCTCCGCACTACGAGATGGCGCTGCCTTAGACACGGACCAAATTCTGCTTCCGCCGATCCGTGTTTTAATATGTAACGCAGCCAATGAGATTGCTGCTAATGTGGAACTTTCTCTCCTCGCGGATCACGCTCGCGCAGTGATACATAAATGCCCGAGGTATTATAACAGGTATAAAGACTTCCGATTAGTCTGTCTGCATTTGTCTGTACCAGTCTGTACGAGCTCTACATTTGTCTGTACCAGTCTATAGTCAAGTTTCAGGCTGCGCCTAATAAGATTACCATATTCCTGTACATAGCCATGAAGATAAATGTATAGACACTTTTCTCAAGTATCAGAATAAGAGAAAACGCACCAATACTAAAGGAACTTCAGATTGTCAATTGTATATAGCACCCAGAACCAAGTTAGGTAATTTTATGCCTCTTATTTTTTAATAAATGTGTGTGAAAATTAATCAAGTTCAGTTTAAAGTTGGTCACCGTCAATCTGCTACTCTAAGCATGCAAGTGGCATCTCTGTCGTCTGACCTAAAGGCAGAAGATGAACACGCCACGATAAGACCACAAGACACAGTGCTGACACTCGCCTACTTCGTTAGAGCGACAAGTCCAATAATCTGATGGTGTGTGTACTGAAGGTCTTAGAGTACGCGCACCACACTGCGGTTTTCCAGTCCTCTATGGTCCACCCGGTATGCTCACGAGACCAGGAGAGGCGCTGGAGGCAATCTCTTGTTGCTAGCGAAGTAACTCGCTTCGGTCGTCTGCTTCCATGACCCATTAACGCTAGATTTCGCCGTACTGTCCCAACGGATACCTTAGTTGTACGTCCCAGCGGTTATTTCACCAAGTGTTCGTTGTCTCTCAGCACTTTACGCACACCTCACTGCTCTTGATCGTTAAGTGTAGGTAGTCCGCTACTGCATAGTCCGTGGTGCGAGATAATGCCTGAAATTTAGCATTATCGACACAGTCTTGACTGTGTGTCTCGGAATACTGAATTCCGTAACGATTCCCGAAGTGGAGTGCCCCACACGTCTAGCTCAAACAATCATTCCGCGTTCAAAGCCTGTTGAGACCCGTGGTGCAGCCGTAAACGCGTCGGACACTTTTTCACAGGAATTACTCAACTAGAGGTGACGGCTCCGCCAGCGCTCTGCCCTTTTATACCTTTCGTACGCGATATTGCCACTACCCGTATCCGTTCGTCGCCTCAGTGTATGGTGACATTTAAACAAGACGTATTACTGTTCATATCACCATAACGAACAGAATTACAAAAAGGCAATCACGGTGGTTCATATCTCCCTCGCAAGCTAAACAATTGGCTTGACACATTACTTATTTTGTTTTTTGTACAAGAAGTTACGTGGCTTGACCGTGATAAACGGGACACTGTAAAAAGTAGAACTACTTTACGTTTCCGTTCGAACATGCATTAATCCCTGTATAAAATCAGAAACACTGTATGTTAACTCTTAAAAACTGTGTGGTTTGTATTGTAAAATGCTGAAATATTCCTGATTCATAACTCAAGGTCCCAGTGTGAAATCACGTAGGCCGCACTAGAGTAAGGAGCCGTTAGTTGCTCTAGCTCGCCTGGCAGTTCGTCAGGAAGGGTCTGACTCTCACAAAAATCGAACTCCAGACAATGGTAATAAACTTACACTGTAGGATGAGGAGCTTACCACGATTTAAAGCAAAGATTAACTACAAGAGCTATACTGATGAGTAACTGTTGGTGACACCGTGAACGTATAAGAAGGAATGGTAACAGTTTATTAATTGTGAAGCTAAGGTCGCTCAAGTATAGCAGTGTGACAGCTCTCGACTCCGATGTAGGGGGTTCGAATCCTATTCGTAGAAGAAATACCGACGAAAATATAAAGTGTTACACTATCAGCATCTTGACCGAACACTATTAAACTGATGCTCTATTATTTTCATGCTTCTGTAATACATTCATCAATATTCCAACTTAATACGTAATTATTTTCAGAATTTTCAATGGAAATAAATGCCTTCCTACGTCCGGAGAATAGCTCGAGTATATTATGGTTATTGCGTGTGCCTAACGATACTGGAAATTTTAAATTGAAGATCGGAACACAGCATGGCTACAACATGAGCAAGTCCCGCTTATCACCATGATTCGGATTTCGAGAAACAACGAGTCATTCTCGTTAGAGACATGGGAGCACTACATCGACAGATCGCAGAGACCAGTCAGTTAGCGGCAGTGAAATGAGACCGGAACCACTGGTGACGGCAGGGACTCAGCGGAACAATGTGACAAGAGGGACAGGACTTACTTACTTGGTAAGTCCTGTTGTAACATCCAACAGGTCCTCACAATACAATTTCAGCAATTGGAGATGTGTGGCTTGAGCGTCGTAGCTTCCTGAGACGTTCCAATTGGACGCGTGGCAGCTATCTCAGTCCGGTTTTCAGCAATCTGTGGCCGACGCATCGTGGTGAGAATCTCCCCATAACCTCTGTCTGGATTTCAGCTGTCCTCCATATATCCGTCAGACCTAGTGCAACGGTTCTGATAACTTCTCGAGGTGTAATCTTTCAGGATGCACCCGCCCGTGCCTGCCCCTCTTGTCACTCTGTCTATCGCTAACAGTCTGGTCGCTGCGATGTGTCGGTATAGTGCTCCTATGTCTTGGAGGGGAGCCGAATACTCACCAGTACGTGATGAATGTGGTAAATCCTGTTGGCACACATTTCATGACCGGGATAGCAAATGGCTTATTTCAGCAGGATAATGCAAGACCCAAAGCTACACCAAAAACGCCTTGTAGAGTACAAATCTTTGACTGTCCTGGCCAGTTCCCTAATTTGACACCTGTAGAACATATATAGTTGGACCACTGATATAGAGTATCGTCATCGACTCGTAATCAAAATGTCCCAGCTCCCCTATTCGAACCCAGCCAGTATCAAAATTTAGATAAAAATCATCAATAACGGTTACCAAAGACTCCCAATACAAGATGCCACCTCGTTCTGTCAACGGCCTTGTCAAAGAGGGTGGAGGAGCAGACAGACGTTGAAAGCAACCACTTGCCCTTGGGGTGGGAAACTGATTCAAAAAGGGCGAAGACACAGCAACGATCAACAAGTGACGCAGAGGGCAATGCGAATAATTTTCTTAAAGTCACACAGTTTTTATCCACAAGACATGTAGCCTGTAACTGTAAATGTGTCATCACAATCTCGGCAGTGGCAAAAGATTTTGGGTTAGTCTCCCATTCGGATTTCCGGGAGAGGACAGCTAAGGGGGAGGTCAACAGAGGAACAACGCGTAACATTCTACGAGTCGCAGCGTAGCTAGCTAACTAATCTGAAAATGAGAATGCAAAAAGTTCTGTCGAGATAAAGTGGGCGTAAGTGAAGTGAAATGGAAGAAAGGTAAGAATTTCTGGTCAGATGAATGCAGGGTAATATCCACAGTAGCAGGGAATTGTATAACGGCAGTAGGATTCATTGTAATTTATTATGAGCTTTTAAATGGTAGGACAGTTCTCATCAGAATCGACAGCAAACCAAGGTCGACTAGAGTTGTGCAACTACACTTGCCGTGGTCACAACCAGATGAAGAAAATATATGAGAATATTGAAAGGGTAATTCAGTACCTAAAAGGAGATGATAATCTAACAATCATACAGGAACAGAACGCAATGTTGTTCAAATGGCTCTGAGCACTATGCGACTGAACTTCTGAGGTCATCAGTCCCCTAGAACGTAGAACTAATTAAATCTAACTAACCTAAGGACGTCACACACATCCATGCCCGAGGCAGGATTCGAACCTGCGACCGTAGCGGTCTCCCGGCTCCAGACTGTAGCGACTAGAACCGCATGCCGACTCCTGCAGGCAGAACGCAATAGTAGGGGATGGAATAGAAGAAAGGGTTAAAGGGGAATACGGGCTAAGCAGCAGGAATGAGAGACAAGAAAGACTGAGATAGGCAATGCATTTCTGCTAGTAATATCAATTACCCTTTTCAAAAATCACAAGAGGTTGAGATAGCAAAGGCCCGGAGATACGGGAAGATTTCTACTGGATTACATCGTAATCAGACTCACACTTCGAAATTTGATGTTGGATTGTAAGGTGTTCGCAGGTGCTGATGTAGACTCAGAACACAATTTAGTAACCATGAAGAATAGACTGGAGTACAGGAAATTCGTGTGGAACAATCAGTGTCGAAGGAAGTCGGATACTTAAGTACTGAGGAAGGATCAGACACGTCTGAAGTTCGCTAAAGATGTCAATACTGGAATAAACAAGACCACAGTAGGGGGGTCAGTTGGAGAGAATTGGACATCTGAGAGTGGAAATCACAGAAATTGGACAGAAAAATGTAGCTATGGAGAGGGTAACTACATTGGGTTACTTCAATTGATATACCGTACTTCAACTGATCAACAAACGAAGGAAATACAAAATTGCCCAGGGAGAAACAGAAAAATATGTCGCTTAAAGGTGAACTAAATAGGAAGTGAAGGGAAGCAGGAAATATGTGAAGAAGTCGAGAAAGATATGCTTGTCGGAAGAACTGATTAAAAATATAAAAAAGTCAAAATAGTCTTCCGTGAAATAAAGAGGAAAGGCGTCATCATTAAGAGTGCAATGGATGTTCCACTGTGAAGCACAGAAAAAGAGAGTGTATACGTGGACAGAGCACATCGAAGGCTTCCAGACGTTCAAGAGTGGGATTAAAATTGAGGTTGAAAGGATATCAATGATAAAATTTGCTGATAATGTTGCTATTCTCAGTGGAAGTGAAGAACTATTACAGGACATGTTGAATGGGATTAGTAGCCTAAGAAGTACAGAATACGTATTCCGAGTAAAGCGAAGTGAAACGCAAGTAATGAGAAGTAGCAGAAATGAGATTAGCGGTAGACTTAACATCAAAACTGAGAACCAGGAAGTACACTCCTGGAAATTGAAATTAGAACACCGTGAATTCATTGTCCCAGGAAGGGGAAACTTTATTGACACATTCCTGGAGTCAGATATATCACATGATCACACTGACAGAACCACAGGCACATAGACACAGGCAACAGAGCATGCACAATGTCGGCACTAGTACAGCGTATATCCACCTTTCGCAGCAATGCAGGCTGCTATTCTCCCATGGAGACGATCGTAGAGGTGCTGGATGTAGTCCTGTGGAACGGCTTGCCATGCCATTTCCACCTGGCGCCTCAGTTGGACCAGCGTTCGTGCTGGACGTGCAGACCGCGTGAGAGGACGCTTCATCTAGTCCCAAACATGCTCAATGGGGGACAGATCCGGAGATCTTGCTGGCCAGGGTAGTTGACTTACACCTTCTAGAGCACGTTGGGTGGCACGGGATACATACGGACGTGCATTGTCCTGTTGGAACAGCAAGTTCCCTTGCCGGTCTAGGAATGGTAGAACGATGGGTTCGATGACGGTTTGGATGTACCGTGCACTATTCAGTGTCCCCTCGACGATCACCAGAGGGTTGAGCAATTCGGCGGTACGTCCACCCGGCCTCCCGCATGCCCACTATACGCCCTCGCTCAAAGTCCGTCAACTGCACATACGGTTCACGTCCACGCTGTCGCGGCATGCTACCAGTGTTAAAGACTGCGATGGAGCTCCGTATGCCACGGCAAACTGGCTGACACTGACGGCGGCGGTGCACAAATGCTGCGCAGCTAGCGCCATTCGGCGGCCAACACCGCGGTTCCTGGCGTGTCCGCTGTGCCGTGCGTGCGATCATTGCTCGTACAGCCCTCTCGCAGTGTCCGGAGCAAGTATGCTGGGTCTGAAACACCGGTGTCAATGTGTTCTTTTTTCCATTTCCAGGAGTGTAGACGAAGGAAAGGAGTTCTGCTATCTTGGAAGCAAAATAACATATGACGGATGAAGCAAGAAGGACACACAACGCCGATAATCACAGGCAAAGAGAGCATTGCTGACCAAGAGAAGACGCCTAGTGTCAAACACTGACCTTAATATGCGGAAGAAATTATGAGACCTTACGTTTGAAGCACAGAATTGTATACCAATGGATCATAGACAGACGGAGAACATGAAAAGAAAGCATGGAAGAGTTTGAGTTGTTGTGTTGCAGAAGGAAATTAATTAGGTGTGAAACGCCCTCTAAATCACGCAGGTCTAACAGGTAATTTGGGTTGTGGAAAGGGCGAAGAGAGTTGCGGTCGGATTCATTTCACATATGTAATTTATTATCATTTAGTTCACAAATACACTTTTGAAAGAATTAAATTTGCTTCGCGGTTGAGAGCCTCCAAACAGATGCTTTAGAATAAGTTCAATTTTGTAAAGACATGACCCATAGTTAAATTTACGATAGGATAAATCTTATACATATATGAGATCAGCATGCGGAGCTGCTGAAGGCCGCCGGATTATGTCTTCAAAATTCCAAGTATACTATTATGATTACTGAAGTCAGAAAATGCTAACCGGGCTGATGGCCCACAAGGTGCACAGAAAGAGATAAACGCAATAAGATGGCTAAAGGCCGCAAAGTTAAATTCTGGAAATTAAGGAAATATACATTGCAACAATCGGTAAAACAATACATTAAGTTTAAAAATTTCCTTTTTGCAACACCAACGGCGGAAGTCCCACAATAACTTGTAAAATCCTTCAGAGTAAATTACAATAACCTTTCAAGAGCAGAAGGCGATAATATTTGGACTTGAAGGAAACTGAGAACATGTTTCCAGGGCTGAAGGCCCACAACTGACCTTGCCAAATGAAAAATATAAAATACAGTTAAATTACAACAACATTAACACTGCCAAAAGGATAATTAAGAGAACGGCCCTCAGGAGTCTCCAGTGGATTGGTCTGCCCTCGTTCACTTAGGCGAGACAGGTGGTGAATCCGACTACACTTAATTCGTGCGAACCCAAGCAAGGGACAGTCACGGACCGACCGACCAACCGCTTGCTTCCCACGACGCAGTACACGATATTTCAAGCCCCCCCCCCCCCAAATTACAATTATCACTATCCCCAAACAAACACGTATGTGAACTGAGCTGCAAAAACTACACACCATATTGGGCAGCAGCGACAGCTGAGGAAAAGATACTGCCAAAAAACTACGTTAGCGCCCGTGGCAGGTAACCAGAACGGCCACAAGGAAGAAAATTCGGCTGGTGCACTTGACTATGGATAAATTAATTTGATCAATTCCGCCTGACGGCGGCTATCTCGAACACTTCACTCGTTGTTGCTCACAGGAAAATCTCAACAGCAACGCGGGTACCAACAACGTAATGTTCAAATCCACTCAGATTTAACGTCCTGGGTCGGCGAGCGACGATTCTGGTACCGATCGGACAGCTCCAGACAGACTCCCGTAGCGGCAACGGTCTGGTGGGCGATGTCCACGCAGGGCTCACTGCTGCTGCAACCCTGGGACTGGCTGGATCGGGCTGCGCTCCAGGCGCATCGCAAATGACTGCCAGGGCCCAACTCACAACTCTCCTCCTCGCAAGTTCCGACTGACTCCATGACCGATGAGAACCGGGGAGTAATAGCAGCCGAGCAAAGATCCTATCAGAGGGGATATATCGATACGCGCTACTAGCGCCGATGACGGTCAGGCAAAACAGCGACTAAGTAACGCCAGTAATTTAAGTCAACGTGGTGAGATGGAAATGCGTTAAAGCAGGGTGTAAAATACCAAATGGTGGGACGGCTAACCGTGCACGGCTCAAGGTGAACTGTTAAGACAAAGAATGAGGAGGTTTCCTGCAGAATCGGCGAAGAAGGGAACATCTGGAGAACACTGACAATAAGAAGGGACAAGAGGTTTGTGAAGGCATCTGGGAATGATTTCCGTGATACCGTAAAGGCGCCGTTGAGGGTAAAAGGATAAAATGATGATAAAAAGACTTATCTGGAATACGATGGGAAGGCTCGATGGATACACAATGTTGTCGTGCCTGTGGGAGTGACACCTCAGACCGTTGTCGATGAAAATCGCTTCTGAATAGGATGAATATATTATCACTTAATACTCGTTATGCGATGTACATGTCCACAAAATTTGATAAAGAATCTAATTCTGTTTCACAGTGTAAATTCAGACTTTGCGAAAATGTCCTGGATCAAATTCCAAACTAGTGCTCAGCGTCTGATGGAGTGAGGCCAAATGACACTGTATGATGGTGAGCTGTCAGTCGGATCGAGATGTTGAGCTTGAAAATACGCTTGGTATCCTTCGAAAGGATTACATTTTTCTCATTATCTTGCAACGCAAATACGACAGCACATTATACAGAAATCCATTACAGAGAGAGACCTACACCTACGTCGCAACCTGCATATAGCCCGAGCGAGGACCGTTGTGAGCCGAGGGAGAATAGCCTATCTGATCAGTCGGCAGAGCCCAAACCTCCCTGCGTCCGAGGCAACACTGCCCTACGACTCTTCCTTCCTTTCGTGACTGCTACGGTCGCAGGTTCGAATCCTGCCTCGGGCATGGATGTGTGTGATGTCCTTAGGTTAGTTAGGTTTAAGAAGTTCTAGGGGACTGATGACCTCAGATGTTAAGTCCCATAGTGCTCAGAGCCATTTGAACCATTTGAACCTTTTTATTCAGTCAGTCTCAGACTTGAGTAATGATGTCCTTATAACGCAAATGTAAATCGTTATTTCAGATGGTGTATGATCGAATTCCATTAAATTATTTCAAGTATGACACGTGCTCTAATGATCAGAGACGAGTGCGAGTAGATTCCTTAAGGTCAATCATCACATATTAAGTACCTTATATCCGAAGTACCAGAGCATCTCAACCCTGCGATAAGCTCCTGTACTGCAACACTGCAGTCATGAATTCAGAGGGAAACCATCAACGAAATGCCATAAAATATTTATAAGTCTTATAAGCTGCCACTTCAATTGTCAGACAGAAAGAGATAGAGAATCTTGAAAACTGTAAGAAAAATAAAAAGGAGCACTATGAAGGAATTATCCGAATGGAACGGAAATTGGTTGATACGACGCACTTGCACACAGAAACAAATGATTAAAATTTCAGAAAATATGGATGATTTATTGAAGAGAAAGAACTTCACACGTTGAGCAAGTCAACAGTGCGTTGGTCCACTTTTGGATCTTATGCAAGCGGTTATTCCGATTTCCGTTGATTTGATAGAGTTGTTGGATGCAATCCTCAGGGACATCGTGCCAAGTTCTATCCAACTGGCGCGTCAGATAGTAAAAATCTCGAGCTGGTTGGAGAACCTGACAGTTATACTCAAAATTTTCTCAATTTGTGAGGGATCCAGCGACCTTGCTGAACAAGATAGGATTTGACAAGCAGGAAGACAAACATTAAAAAGCCTCGCCTTGTGAGGGCGGGTGTTATCTTGGTGAAATTTAAGCCCAGGATGGCTGTGCTGTAAGAGTGCCGTGATCAAAGTGTGCCTTCTAGGAAATGAAATGCCACCCCAATCACTCCTGCTTGTCACGTCACACGCTAGGCGACACATACGTTGGTATCCCACCGCTGTCTGGTACTTCCAAAAACAAATCTTCACTGGTCATCGACGCTGAGTTCGAAGCATGACTCATCGCTGAAGACAGCTCTACTCCAGTCAACGAGACCCGAGGCAGAGCCGAAAGTTTCGTGGAAATAGCTTCTTCCAGTTGAGTTAGATGAACATTTCGTTCACAGCTGTGACTAACCCTTCGTGGTTTGAGTCTTAGGTCTGGCATCTGCGACTAATGAGGTCGTTCCACTTTAAATAGCTCCGTACGCATTCTCTCCTATATTTAATGTATGTGACTGCTTCCATTGCTTGTTAGGTAACCGTATAATCACATAAAGTGAGTGTTTCTGTCTAGTTATGCGGAGTATCTTGCGTTTGTTTATGTTGAGGTTCAACTGTCACTCCTAGAATGGAGCTTCGACGGTCTTCCTACATTTACTTACAAATGTCTAGCGTTGCTACTTATCTGTATACAAAAGCATCATGCGCGAACAGACTCATGCAATTTCCGGCGTTATCCATTTGGTCAATTACATGAGAGGTGAAAACTATTCTTCCTGTAGTACTTTTTTGGGTTACACCCGAAGTTCCTTTCAAGCCCGAAGATTTTTGTTCGTTTAGACGATGTCCTGTTGAAACGGTACTGTATGTAACGTTCCATGATTAAATACGATGTTTTGCAATTGTACCTTCTTAAAAGGACAGCATCATCGATAGATATTCACGGGTGCGGCCACTTGCCGTTTTTGTCTCTCTTGTAACGCGGCCCCTCGGCGGGCGCCACGAAACTCCCATGATGTAGGATGGAACGTTGATTTATTATGTTGTAGAATATTTATTATGTTGTAGAATATTTATTTGATTTTAATATGTTCACGTACGTGAAATATCTGTTACAACCTACTCCCATCTTTCCTGAAGCGATGTCAGCCATTAGTTTGGAAGAAGACAACTCATGGTAGACTGTAGTAGTGCCAACTTTGTTTCCTTGGGCTTGAGTGGCAGAGATCGACCACAGGCAAAACTTTGTCAAATAGGATGTGAGAACATAGGGTTTAACGGGGCGAGGTTGGTCATGCTACCCCTTCCACTGAATACCAGAGGCTCTCAGGAGCTCCGCCATGGTAAGGGGCTGTTCTGCGAAGAAAGGGTAAGCGAGTGGACGTGCCTTCAGCATGTCCGTCTCGATTGGTAATGGAAAAAGGTATTGGAATAGTAAATATTTGTGACTAACCCACTCTTTTTCAGCCCAGCTCTGAATAGGGAAACCAATAATTCCGCTCATGGTTATTTTGATTATTTTCTGTTGTATGATTTTTGTGTATTGGGAGTGATATAAGTACGTCTTTGTGTTCACGCCACGTAGGCAACGTAAGGCATGGATAATGAAATTGTCCATCTATACGATAGAGCAAGGTAACAAACCGTGTGACGTTCAATTTATTTATGTGTGTTAGGAATTTTAGAAGGGTTTATTGATTTTTAATGTGTGTTTTCTGTGTATTACAAATAGGGGCCACGTGCTCCACGTGTGACGATCTATTAACAAGGCAGCTATGCTCGACTTTAGAGAAACTCGAGTAGAAGCAATAGATTACTTAAATAAACTGCTACCGCCTCACGCTACAGGCATTTACACAGTTTCAACCGTTTGATTAAAATCTTGTACGCATGTGGAAAGCCACTTTGAACCCACGTGGTCATAGCCACCACGTGCACACGCAGTACCCTTTGATACTGGATAAATTCTAACTGAAGTTTTTGTACAGTACAGAATAGGACTATAGAAAAGAAAACTTTGTCGTCTAATGCCAAGCCGATCTCTGTCGTCACTCCATTGCATGCTAGTATTGAATCTGTGCACTAGTTGCAATTTTGAGCTCTTATCTATCCTGTCCTATGTGTTCTAGTATTAAAGTAGCGCGAACATTACTAGTGGCTGATAAGATGCAATCCAGTCTGTTAAAAAGTCTACCTTTCCAAGAAATAGCGTACTTGTTGCGTGCAGTTGCCCAATAGAACAAGAGACCTCACCTCCACCTAACATTATATTAAATTAGGAGAAACATCTATGAAAGAAATAAAGCAAATTTATTCAGAATAACTTCTGTATTCTATGCTTGAACAAACCCGATACCCCTTTAACAATTATAAATATTAATGGCACAGACTGCCAATAGGTATGCTGCGTTCTATGACGGAAAACCCCTTCATTGATCCCTCCAAAAGAATCCGTTGCGCATTATTACCAATCGGGGCCTAAATATCGCTAAACACCGCCATAATTGCCGGCAGTCTTGTCGGTTTCTACTGGCCGTAGACCAGCGTGTTTAATATCCACACCCATAGAGGGCTGTAATACAGATGAAGGAAGTTTCTGAGAACCTATGACAGAAAAACAGTGTAAACTAATTGCAAAATTCTTCCTTATCGTTAAAGTAAAATATCCCAAAACATATCCATAACTAAGAATAGATAATTTCCCCACAAACAGATAACCTTTAATGAAGACAACTTTTGCCAGAATCTGTTTCAAGTAATATACCCCCAGCGACAGTCCCTTTTCACTGTGTTCTATCTGTACTTTATCTCCTATGTGGGTGAATTACTCGTCTGGAAAGTCGCGACACTTGTTTCCTCGCCACGAGTCCCCCAGCTGCCTTCCATCTCAGCCGCCAGATGAATCCTCTCGACCTCGGACCATGCATTCCATCCTTCGACTCGTCTCACCAACTGCGGGTCTTAAGTGGGCTGCCAAGTACAAGCACTTGATGGACCAGGGTAACGGCACAGCTTTGGAACTCATTTCCCACATATCAAGTTTTATTGTCTCATAACTTCGTCAGCTTTCGAACCTTATAGTCTGCACAAAACTTAAATACTGAAACAAAGATGTTACTGATTTTGTGTGTTTTATGATTTACAGAGATTCTTATGAAGTTGTACATCAGCGAGAATTATTTTAACAGCATTTTACAATAATAATTTTGTACATTACCGAGATTCATCCATAAATTATGTTACCAAATGCATCTGGCATATTAAATTTATGGGTGTTAATTCATTTGTTGATTTTTGCAGAGAGGCAACATACCACTTTATATAATGCATGTTTCGAATGGACAGATTCATCATCAGGTGGCTGAATATAAAATTTTCTTGTAGTTTGCATTAGTTTTCACTTTTTACTCCCCCATATGATGAAGATTTCTTGGGGTGATGGTGCCCTACAAGCAATACATGATATGTAATATGTTTACCTGTAATTGGACCTCACAAAAATTTCAAACAAGGTAAATAAATCGGTAAAGTGAAATGTTTTATTTACTTACGTCGAAAATTCCGCGCCATTACGTTGCAATACTGACTGCTTGTGTTCATGCAGTGCGAAGTCTATATGAAGCACTTTCTTTGTATATATGTTCACATATCATGCAAAGTTCCACTCACACACGCCAAAAAGTGTTTCCACAATGGAGGATGTTAACAAATATGGCGATATCGCATCCAGAACAATGCCAAAGAATTTCTCTCTCAGACATATTTCTATATATACATTGACGTGACAGTATCAATTAATAAACTACAAACGTTCTTTTATTTACAATTTATTTATGTTAAACGAGAACTGATTATATTTAAGATAAGTAAATAAGTAAGTAAAACAGTTTGTTATTAAATGTTACTACTTTCCAGTTTAAAATACGCACTACTCACTTTGACAATAACAACATGCACACACTAACTCAACTTGAAGTAGTAAATAAGATATTAAGTGCTTATGGTACTTTTAACTAGCTATCAAATTTTAAATAATGTCTACTATTGTAATATTCATTTATCATTTAGTTTACTTCCAGTGTACTGTATCCACGCACTAGGATGACACTCGCCGTGGTGCCTGCTGGGAGCGACCACAAAGGAATTTCCCATATAAAGTCGTTCCAATCGGACACCGTGCCGAGTCTCAACTTTGTTTGTGCGTATATTATACCACGTTGTTTACATAATATCATTACAGTAACACTTTATAACAAACTGGCTGCCTTATTTCAAATGGTTCAAATGGCTCTAAGCACTATGGGACTTAACATCTGCGGTCATCAGTCCCCTAGACTGAGAACTACTTAAACCTAACTAACCTATGGACATCACACACATCCATTCCCGAGGCAGGATTCGAAACTGCTACCGTAGAAGCAGCGATGTTCCTGACTAAAGCACCTAAAACCGCTCGGCCACAGCGGCTGGCGCTGCCTTATTTGCTCATCTTAATTTTAATCATTTATCGTTTAATATAAATAAATTTCAAGTAGTGTAACGTTTGTAGTTTGTAAATTTCTACTCTCACATCAATGTGTATATCAAAATATCTCTGAGAGAGTTCTGATATCACCATCTTTGTATACATCCACCCATGTGGCAAACCTTTTTGGTGTGTGTGAGTGGAGCTTTACATTATATTAAAAAGTGCTTCATATAGTCTTCGCTACTGCATGAACACAAGCAGTCAGCATTGCAACGTAATGGCAAGCAACTTTCGACGTAAGTAATTACAACATTTTCACTTTAATAATTTGTTTAGATCTTTCGTAACTGTTATGATTAACGCTTTTGCGGTTGCTGGGAAGAATATGTGTCACTAAAGTAGTCGGAAGTTTTGAGCTGTATCTCGTAAATGGCATATTTCTCATATGTCTAGTATTAGGTTATAACGAGCTGCTTCCAGAACTAGGAGAAAAATACTACGGTTCATGGAATGGATATTTAGAAGCTGCCAGCGATCAAATGGGGCGGCGTTTGTTTGTAGTGTGACTGTTTCATGAACATCACATCACATCATCATATTCTCCACAGCAAGAACGTCTGAAGTAACTAATTGTGTTTTCTTATAGACCATAGATGTTGTTTTGAAACGTTACTACACACCTCTGTAATTCTGCTGGTATATACATCACGTGTATGTAGTGGGGGATAAACGCCCAAGAAAACTTTATGGAATGTAGAAAACATTGGTGTGTGGTATGTTAAAGCCATTTTCAAATGTTTTGCTACGACAAGTGTGCAATACTTCATGTTTCTTATTGTGAGGAGAGTAATTGTGTTTTGCTACTGATTTCTTATACGTTTTTCCATAATTTCAATCCAGATAAAATCATTCTAAAATCAAAAATTTAACTCTGATAATTCCAGGTCCACATGAATCTAGTTACATTCACGGGATACTTTTCTTTGTTGGTTAAAGTGTATTATTGATCAAAAAGGAAGACAGGTTTTGACCTGATATTTTTCAAACATAAATAAAATTTGACCATGAAACGGTGAAATTTAGGTAAAACGGACAGTTTCAGGACTGATGCATGATTTCTTTCAGCACGTTGTCTGTCTTGTTATTCAGAGTTGGATCTTGAGGAAATACAATATCCGTAAAACACTTGATAACAAGAATGAGGGGTTTTTGAAACTACTGATGCGGGCATCTGCTATGACCAATGAATATTATTGATTTTGTAGAGTGTGATGTTATACATGTGCAGTCTGGGATGGAACGGAACCCTGTTTATATTTATTTTATTCAGATGGAACTCTATGTTTACAGAGGCCTTAACAAGTCTCAAACATCTATGATGTACACATGCAGACTCGAACAACGAAGGAAAATTTGCAGCAAGGCCAGTATTTGTAGCAAGGCCCAAATACCCATTCAGTACTGAAGCGGGCTGAGGCGTGATTGGAAATTTGGACTGAGAAGGGAGGCGTGCTAGGGTAGCCCGTGCAGCTGTGAAAAGCTGCTGCGTCAGGGTGGCGTAGTGGTTAGACGTCTGCCTGGCTCAGATCGCACTCTGGCCACCCAGATATTGATTATCCGTGATTTTCCTAAATCGCTCAAGGCAAATGCCGGGATGGTTTCTTTGATAAGCGCGCGGCCGATTTCCTTCCTCATCCTCTCCTTATCCGAGCTTGAGCTTCGTCTGTAATGACCTCGTCGTCGACGGTACGCTAAATTATAATCCTCCTTCTTTCCGTTTTTACTTATTCTTCTTTTCATATTTGCTATCTGCGGACAACACGATTTCACCTGCACTTTCCCTGTTCCTTGAGCCGTGCGGGGTAGCCGTGCCGTCAGGGGCGTCCTGAAACGGTTCGCGCAGCTCCCCGCACGTCGGAGGTTCGAGTCCTCCCTCGAGCAAGGGTGTGTGTGTGTGTGAGTGTTGTCCTTAGCGTAAGTTAGTTTAAGTTAGATGAAGTATTGCGTAAGCCTAGGGACCGATGACCTCAGCAGTTTGGTCCCATAGGAACTTACCACAAATTTCCAAAATTTCCCTGATACTTGCGCCTGGGCCTTAACTTTAGCCCAGTATTCCGACATTTGTCTCCTGTGCTGACCCTCCCTCGATGAAGTCCACGTTTCCTGGTATTTAATTTTGAATTTCTGTGGAAACGAAGGCGCTCTTAGAGTTCCTGCTTGAGTAGAACACATTAATAGTCATCCTACCTCGATGAACCACATCTGCCTGGTTTTCTTGTTGAGAGAGTTACGGAGGATTCGATAGCTCACCCTTGTAGGACTCAGACGGACAACTAGGCTACAAAAAGTCATCCCTCTCCTACGAATGACGTCAGCGATCTTCTTTATATCGGTACATTTCACGGCTGTATCGACTCCTGAATTCACCATTTTCTTTGACTGGTCCTAGGATATTCCTGAAGATCCGTCTTTCTCTTATTTATATCTTCTCGATATTTTCCATTCATGGCAAAGTATTTTGCGGCGTATGTGGCCTCCTATCGTATTACTTTAAAATAAGGTAGAATCTTGGCATTATGTGATATTGCTTTTTTTTTGTAAATACTTCTGATTAGTTGATGTGCTGCTCACAAATACTGATCTGTGATATAAAGGCTTCTTTCTCATGGGGTGGGGGGGTGGGGGGGGTGGGAGGGGATTGACTCTGCCAACGCTTGTGGAATGGCGTGCTGAAACGCAATGTCTCAGAATTTTTTACTTAAAAAGTTTTAAAGCTTTTTAAATAAAACCAACGTTATTAACAGTCTACATCTTCATTCTTCGTGTCTACATATTTGCAGCTCTCTACCGGTAGACGGCACCGAATTGTAGCGCATAGCGTATGTATACGTCGGTACATGAGCATTCGAAGAGTTCTTCCACACAGGAAGCAGAAATGAGGTTCCAACTCCGTCAACAAGGTCAAACATTCTACAGTGATGGCATCAACAAACTGAATTCTCGTTGAGAGAAATGTGTTTGTCAGCCGGGTGATTATGTTGAGAAATATATAGACTGATATGAAGAATGAAGAAAGGATGTTAATAACGTCTGATTCATTTAAAAAGCTTTAAGAGATTTCACATAAAAATCGGTGGAATTACTTTTGAGCACGCCCTCGCAGGTATTTTAACATTCCGTCCGTTTGGTAGCCCGTCTTCTATCTGTGGTACTCTGAGTGCTGCCTTGGTATTTGTAATAAATTACGTTCCCTCGTTTCAACTGTCGGATTTATGTTCCTGTGTTCAATCCTGACTCCGTTTTCAGCGCTTTTGTTTCTCATTCGCCATCCTTGGATTACTTTCTCGCGCACGCAGCTGAAAACTACTGGAGGGAGCCCTTCGTCCTCCATGACCCCTGCCTTCATTTCGAAAGCACCTGCATCTCCTTTCATAGACCTGGCCTTGCTGGTGGTGTCAGCAACAGCCTGTTTCGTTATCCAAACCACTTTCATTCAGGATTTCGCTAAAAGTTATTCTGTCAATTGAATCATAACATTTTTTTTAAATGTACTGTGGACACTATATGTTTCTTACTTCTGAATTTCAGGTAAGGAAGAACACATTCAAATTTTATGATCTTTTCGGCACAGGAACGTCCTTTCCTCAATCTTTTTCTTAATAGTGTAGTTGGAGGAATGTAATCGTTGCCAGGACTGTAGAAATGTACCAGCAAACGAACAGGGAATTAATTATGTAAAAGTTTTTCGAAGTGATAATGGCTAGCCTCATGACTACCTCCCGAAGGCTGCAGTGGTATTGTAAAAATACAGAGACAGGGTGGACTATCGTGAGGAGCTGTTTCACATCAAACCTCGGATTGAACACCACAACTCAACATGACGATTTGACTCGATAATAATAATAATAATAATAAACACTCAATACACGTACACGATCACAACGCCACAAATATAGAATACATCACATACATTCAGCAACAGAAAGATTCACATTAAGCAGAAAGGAAGGAGGAAGAGGCTTTATCGACATAAAAAACCTACATTATGGACAGGTAGGCAATTTAAGAAAATTCTTTATAGAAGGAGCAGAAACCAGCAAAATACACAAAGCAATCACTCGTATAAATACATCGGCTACACCACTGCAATTTCATAACCACTTCTACAACCCTTTAGCTCACATAACATCAACAGATACGAAGAAAGTAAATTGGAAAAAGAAAACACTACACGGCAAGCACCCGTATCATCTAACACAGCCACACATCGATCAAGACGCATCCAACACATGGCTAAGAAAAGGCAATATATACAGTGAGACGGAAGGATTCATGATTGCAATACAAGATCAAACAATAAACACCAGATATTACAGCAAGTATATTATTAAAGATCCCAATACCACAATAGATAAATGCAGACTTTGCAAACAACAAATAGAAACAGTATATCACATCACAAGCGGATGTACAATACTAGCAAATACAGAATACCCCAGAAGACCTGACAATGTAGCAAAAATAATACGTCAAAAACTTGCCATACAACATAAACTAATAAAACAACACGTTCCCACATACAAGTATGCACCACAAAATGTACTGGAGAATGATGAATACAAATTATACTGGAACAGAACCATTATAACAGATAAAACAACACCACATAACAAACCTGACATCATACTCACCAATAAAAAAAGAAATTAACACAACTAATCGAAATATCCATACCCAATACAACAAATACACAGAAGAAAACAGGAGAAAAAATTGAAAAATACATCCAACTGGCTGAGGAAGTCAAAGACATGTGGCATCAGGATAAAGTTGACACCATACCAATTATACTATCAACTACAGGAGTCATACCACACAATATCCACCAGTACATCAACGCAATACAGCTACATCCAAACGTATATATACAACTATAGATATCTGTAATTACTGATACATGTTCAACTACCCGAAAGTTCCTAAATGCAATGTAACATATACCGTACACTTAAAAGTAAGTCACGCTTCATCAAGGTCCGCTTCACTTTCCATTTTTAACCAGACATAACGTCTGAGACAGGAAAGAGAAATAATAACTATAATAATACAATGTGTTCCCAAATGGGATCAATAATTTTAAAAACTCACTCATACCATATATAGACCTAGTTCTGGCGTAGCTTTATAAGAGAAAACGTTAAGTTTTGACTAATCTAGCCCGCTACTACGAAAAACGCCACAGCAGGCGATGGCGCCAGAAGTAGCAGAGATATCTGCCTTCTCTGAGCCCCATCGTTCTGGCTGTTTGTTTTGAAACATCAAAGTGTACGACAACTGTTTAACGTGATTCCCTACCAAGTAGGGTAAAGTAGCTCTACCATCAACGAATGACAGGATCGTTTTATTGAAACTGGATGCTAAAATAAGCCGTTAAAAATCATAGCGTCAACCGCATATATAAACGATGCATAGCTTCGTCAACAGTGCTACAGAACGGATACGGTATGCTTCGCACGAGCTGGGCGCTCCACACGAAATGCTTTTGCGTGTGTTAAGAAGTTTCCATTTCAAAGAATACAAATTAACATTGGTGCTAAACCCAAAATATACAGACAGGATTGCTCGTGAGGTAGTTTTTGGGGGAAACGTTACATCGTTTGCAGGAAGACCGAGATTTCATTGGAAATGTTAAAGCTAACGACTTAATTTTGACTTAAGTGGTAAAGTTAATAAGCGCAGATATAGGATTTGGGGTATTGAAATGACTCGAAAAACCTTGCAACATGTCCGTGATAGCCCAAAAATTTACGTCTATTGTGCATCGATCAATATCAGTTTTATAGCCATTTCTTATTCGAAGAGAGACGAATCATCAGAACACTGTACTTAGATATGCTACTATCGTTGTTAACACCATCGGTTGACGAACACAGCGTAAACTTCACGCAGTCGCGCTTCCTCACTGATGCATGGGATTTCCTCAGTAACCCCTTTGGAGGTAAATGGATCGGCGGAGTTGGGTAGAGATGGGTCGTTAGCGAACTAACGGGTCCAAAGGAACGGTTCATCAAGAGGAACGGAGCCAGCAACGAACGAATTCTAAGGAACGGTCTTTCATAGTTCACTTCGGTCGCGGCTTTCTACTTATAGTTCCCGGGAACGGGAAACGGTCGGTCTCGTTCCCGCAACGGCACGTCGGCCGGTCTCGTTCCAGCCTCGGTGCCGTTCCCGTCGGTCTCGTTCTCGGTCTCGGTCTCGCTCGGCCGCACTCGTCCTTCTTCGCGTGGCCACTCGTTGCAGTTCCACTGCCGACTGCTCCTAGTTAGTTCAGTATCGAGTTGTTTGTCATTTCGTTCGCTGCACACGCCCATTCTGGATCAGTTCCAAACCTTTTTTGAAGTCTGAACTTCTAGTCAGCGTCCACGACCGTTAATTAAAATGTATTTTATAATTATGTAAATTACATAAAATTAGGTGGTATGTAATACATACATCTTTTGAGGTAACAAAACAGCACATCAGCTTACTTCAGTATTTCGATAAACAGCAGAAGAAATACTTGCAGAAAGGCAAGCTCTTTTTATTACACATACAAAGGAAGTCGGCACGGCACACACGAATGGCCATTTTCCGACTTTTTTTGATCCAAGCTAAAAGAGCATGTTCATTTTTATGGAAGGCAGGCCGACTTACAACCGAATCACGTTCCATAATAGAGTGCATGGTGTCACATTTTGTAAGGAGAATATGATAACTTCTACAATATTATTTCAGTGGTAGAGGGTGGGGCACGAAAAATCGGCCCCGCTTGCTAGACTACTCATTATCGCCTACCAATCGTCATGTACTGTTTCGAAGTTGTTGTATGCATTAGCTTATTTGTTTTTTCTTCACTGCCTAATTATTACATGTTTATCTGTTCTGCTCGTAGCGATCTAAAAGTCGTGCGTAATTGGCGCTCAGTCTGTACTCGGGGCTGGTTTTTCGTGCTACACCTTATATTATTTCACTGCGATCAGCCACATAACGCTACAGTTGGCTAAACGAGACGTTTTGCAGAATCACGAAAATTACTTCTAGAAGTGTGTGAGAATTCTGTAATGAATAAAAAGTTTGTATTCCAGGGGGGAGGCAAGTGCCCCCTTTTGGCATTTTCCGTCTTAAGGCACCTATGCTGCTAATTTTCAGTTTTTCATAAAAACCATATACAATGCGCAAATGAACGGTGAACGAGTAAAAATCAAAGGTTTCCAAAAAAGAGCGATCACCAGTCAACCAGTTCCCAAGGATTGACGAGTTTGCCCATCTTTAGAGCTGTGCCGATAGCCTTGTCCCCGAGCTCACCGGAACTGAAACATACAGATTTTTTCCTTGTGAGGAGTTATCAAGGATACAGTATTTGCATGCCCCGTATCGGCTTCTTCAGCAGAGCTCAGAGGAAGAATAATCTCCTCAGCTGATCGAAATACATTGAAATGCTGCAGCGACTTTCGCAGAAATCGACTCCAGATGCTTGGTTTAGTTATTTACTTTGCTAAAAAATGATATCGGGACCAGTTCTATAAGTGGCAAGAAAAATCTATAAGAATTTCGAAGTTGTCGTTTTAGAAGCGTCGTATAGAGCACTTGATGGTGGCATTTTTTGGCTATCGAATTGCCTGCACGGATCTCCCACGCTTTCAAGAATCTGGAATTTTGAGGCTCCTAGTATTATAGACAGAAGTAGGGGGAAAAACTTTTGAAAAATCAAAAATATCATTTTCAGCTTGTGACCGACCTTCTAGCTAGGAAGGTGTGCCTGCAGTCTCGTTAGAGGATTGGCATATTTTACGCGGGAGGGCGATGAGGTGCATCGGACCGCGAACGACTTGTTGCGGGTTGAGGCAGGGCGTGCGGGGCATGAATGTTGCAGCGGCCGTGAATAAATCAGGGCGCACCCGCCAACGACCGTAAACGAGTTTAAGGCGCCGGGATTTCAGCACGCGCGGGTTTGTCGCAGCTCGCTGTGACGTCGCTGGCGCAGTGGACGCGTGTCTATGAGACCTCTCCTGCGTTCATCTACGCATCTGAATCAAACGTAGATAGACAGTAGCGGTAATCAAAACAAAGGCATGAATATTTGCAGGGAAAGTAACGTTTTCGGTTGGAATAGTAGCCCACAGTGTACACTGATGAGGCGAAACATTATGATCACTGCCGACTGAGACAGTGCATCCCTCTTAGTGGCGTTGTGGGCACGTGATGCGTCAGTGTGTAAGCGGAGCAGACAGGGACGATGGATCACCCTTGCGAGGATATGGGCTGCAAATGGGGAAATGCATTGGGATAAAGGACGCTGACAAAGGGCAGATTATTTTTGAACATGTGAACGAGTATCTCGAAAACGGCGCTGACCGCTGTGGCCGAGCAGTTCTAGGCGCTTCAGTCCGGAACCGCGTTTCCGTTCCGGTCGCAGGTTCGAATCCTGCCTTGGGTATGGATGTGTGTGGTGTCCTTAGGTTAGTTAGGTTTAAGTACTTCTAAGTCTAAGGGACTGATGACCTCAGATCTTGTCCCATCGTGCTCACAGCAATCTGAACCATTTTTTGAACCACGACGGAGGCAAGTGTCCCCTCTTGGCGCCTTGCATCTTCAGTCACCTATGCTACAAATTTTCAATTTTTCATTAGAACCGTATACCAAGCACAGATGAACGGTGAACGATTAAAAATGAGCGGTTCCCAAGAAAGAGCGATCTCCAGTGAACTAGTTCACGAGGATGAACGGCGAAGTTGGTCGAATGTTCACGCGCTACTGTCGTGAACGTCTACGGAAAGAGGTAGAAGGACGATGAAACTACCACCAGGAGCTAAACGGTTGGGCGTCCACTACTCTTCACATAACGTAGGGGTCTGAGTCTTTTCTGCCCTGTATAGTAGGATAGATGGTGATTTGTGGCATCTCTGCCGAAAGAGCAAAGTGCTGGTGCTTGCGCAAGTGAGTAGGAATACACCGTTCGTTGTGAACATACATCTCAACAGTAGACAACCGCTAGGTGTCAAATACGATTACAGTGCGCAGGGAACCACCGCGATTCGACAGTCGATCAATGGAAACGTGTTGGATCTTCGGGTGAGTGACATGTTTGCTACACTAAATCGATGGTTGTCTCCACACACGCCGTCGTCGAGATGAATGGCATCTCGAAACGTCCAGCCGCCACGGACGCAGGCTGGTGCAGGAAGTATTATGCTATGCGAGACACTCTCTTGCACTTGCATGGGACCTGTGGTAGTAATCGAAGACACGCTGATAGCTGCGAACAATCAACTTCCGTTCATGTTTGATGTCTTCCCCGACGACGATGTCCTCTTTCAGCAGTATAATTATCCGTACCTCGGAGCCAGAACCGTGACGCATTAGTTAGAGGAAAATTACAGTGAGCTCACGTTAATGTATCTTACTAAATCTGTCTGGGTCGCTATCGGATGCCATCACCGTGTACCCAAATCAGCGGTCCGTTATTTACGCAAATTATGTGACCTGTACGTAGAAATCTAATGCCACATACCTCCATAATCCTACCAACAAACTGTCTGATCCCTCATATACAGAAGCAATCTGTATTTCGTTCTGAAGACGGACAAACAAGCTATTAGAAGTAGTCGACATAAGTTGCATAAGTTTTCAGAACTGCAGACCTACATTAGAGCAGTTGTTTTGTTTATAACTGTAATTCTGAAAGGATTAAACTGAAGTTTAATATACTCAACAGTTTTATTACATTGTTGGAAAATAATTATCTAGAAAGCAGAACATTTATTCCTTGGAAAATCTAGAACAATTAGAGCCGGCCGCGGTGGTCTTGCGGTTCTAGGCGCTGCAGTCCGGAACCGTGGGACTGCTACCGTCGCAGGTTCGAATCCTGCCTCGGGCATGGATGTGTGTGATGTCCTTAGGTTAGTTAGGTTTAAGTAGTTCTAAGTTCTAGGGGACATCACCTAAGATGTTAAGTCCCATAGTCCTCAGAGCCATTTGAACCATTTTCTAGAAGAATTAGAGAAGTGAGACTTTTATATTTTGCGTGCAAGGAAGAAGGTTAACTAAGAGTCACGCGCAAAACGTTATATTCAGAGCCACCACTTTAGTTAACCATTTCACATTCACTGAGTCTTATATCAGGCCCCTGATGCGGGTGATATAACTTAGAATGGAATTAATATTCTTTGCGCGTCTTGGGAGTGTGTGAAGATATACGGAAAGGGCAACATTCACCTCGTGATAGCAAGACCAACACTACTAAGGGAACAACAGACATTTTGTAGCTGT
The DNA here is from genome assembly GCF_023897955.1 of Schistocerca gregaria. Taxonomy (NCBI): domain Eukaryota; kingdom Metazoa; phylum Arthropoda; class Insecta; order Orthoptera; family Acrididae; genus Schistocerca; species Schistocerca gregaria. The sequence goes on from NC_064927.1 coordinate 112,934,338, forward strand.
CCCAGGCGCATCCTGATGACTTTCTTAGGAGCGTAATCACCATCACGAATGCTCAGAGTATCACTCTGGTCCGGAGACAAAGCGGCAAAGGAAGCAGTGGAAACACATGGATTGCCCATCGCTGAAAAATGTGAAGACCCAAGCATTACTGCGCAAAGTAGTGCTGAATGTTACTTAGGACTGCCACGGTGTGCTAATATATTGCGCCCGTAAGGGACATATCGTCACAACAGCCAACTACTGACCATCGAAGTGATTGTTTTTGCTCAACGAGAATGACCCAGCTCATTCTGCACAGGGCAGAAGTCACACGTGCTGCTTCTTTGGTTTATCAAGTTTTACCTCATACCTTGTATTTCCTGACAAGGCACGCAGTAGCTTCTTCAGTTTTCCTATGAAGAAGAAAACATTTTGTGGCAGGTATCTCCAGAATAACGACAAGGTGATTTCCGAGATGAAATAGTTCCTGAACAGCTGAAACGTATACTGCTATCGGGATCGAAACCAGGCCCGCTGCATGACAAACAAACACTTTACATTTCAGCTAAGCAGTCGGACTTATGAACGAAGATTAATTTACATACATCGTAAAATGTACTACTCGTAGATGGAGAAGAATAAGCCAGCATCGGTTGACATTCTCTTGAATTTTATTCTAGCATATGAACATTCTTTGAATCTTTCCTAGCAAAGTTTCTATTTACCTAGCACCTGATCTTGCAGAACAGAACTCTACAAAGTTTTGAAGTTTTGCTGGTACGTTTATCTGCCCAATATTCAATCATTCCTTTTGTAATACCGTCAGACCAAAGATCAATGTCTTTTTTGTATTCAGTACTCGAGTCACAATAAATCAAACAAGTTATTCTAAGAAACGTAAGAATGGAAACGGCTGGTTACCCTGTACGATGTATGCACAAATCAGTCACGCCAATGATACAACAATGTTAATGTTTAAGACTACTATTTGGATGAAGTTCATTATGGTGAAAGGATATGTATATGGTAAATGGGTGATAGTGCACCGGCCCAGTTTCGCGTAGCTGTTCGGGAATGTATAGCTCGAACCTTCAACAAAAAGTGCGTTCACAATGAGGTTTTCACTCTGCAGCGGAGTGTTCGCTGATATGAAACTTCCTGGCAGATTAAAACTGTGTGCCGGGCCGAGACTCGAACTTGGGACCTTTTGTTTTCCTCGGGCAAGTGCTCTACCATCTGAGCTACCCAAGCACGACTCACGCCCCATCCGCACAGCCTTACTTCGCCAGTACCTCGTCTCCTACCTTCCAAACTTTACAGAAGCTCTCCTGCGCAGGGCAGCCGGCACGGTAGCTCAGCGTGCTCGGTCAGAGGGTTAGCTACCCGCTGTAATAAAAAAGACTAAGTAAATGGATCAACCCAGAACCTGGTTAGAATCTCGGTCCGTCACACAGTTTTAATCTGCCAGGAAGTTTCAACAAGTGCGTTAGTTGTGCTCGCTAATGGTATGGCCTCTTAGATCCCCCGACTTAAACCGTATGGATTTTTCGTGTGGAAATATTTAAAATTTTTGGTGGACTACAAACCTGTTGATACCGTGAATGACAATGGGAACATGCTGTGCTGAGAACGATCCTGGGTTTTTTCAACGCGTACTGGCATCGCTCTGGTGCTGAACCCTGTCTTTACACGAACGGTGGACATGTCAATGACTTCTTATGATGTGTTTGTCCTCAAGTGTACTTCTACAGTTTGGATCCTTCGAGGCAACATTATAAGTGTTCATGTACTCAGTAATAATACATCGTATAGAGTTTCCGAGTTTATGCATGTTAGGGTTATTAGCTTGTTTCCTTGTCTTTCACTGGCTCCATTCGTTTCTATCCATAAGAGTCAAACACCCACGTCTTCGATAGAAACCTTTTTTATGGTTCCCTGACATGATCAAAATCAATTTATTTGTCAATACCGCTTTGTTAACACAATTGCTGTATTACTGGTTTCGGTAACGTGTATTGGCACCTTCAGATCTATAGAAAAGAAATTACCTAGGTTACAGTCTTACAGTCATATAAAAATGCAGGAGGGTATACACAACAGCTCAATGAGGAAAATTAGATGCCCATATAACCAAGCAGAGCTGGTTACATCATACAATGATTAAACCACTCTGTCACATTGAGAAAATACTATATTACAATATGCTGTAAAATAACTCTCATAAAATACTGCTCATATTGAGGGGTAAAATCAGAAGGCAGAATATAATGATGAATATTAAACCTGGTTGTAAAGGGAAGGCAGGATTCGTTTACGATTGTGGACGAGGCCGTAATTAGTTATTATTGGTTGCCTTTTACAGTTAAACGGCCGTTGTGTCTGAACGGTTCTACGTGCTTCAGTCCGGAACCGCGCTACCGCTACGGTCGCAGGTTCGCATCCTGCCTCGGGCATGGATATGTGTGGTGTCCTTAGGTTAGTTAGGATTCAGTAGTTCTAAGTTCTAGGGGACTGATAGTTCTCAGAGCCATTTGAACCATATTTTTTTACAGTTACACACATTTATTTTTAAAACATTAATTCCAGACACAACAATAAACAAAAAAATACCACACGTTATTAATGGAGGAATAAATACCTGTTTAAGTAATAGTGTTTTCAGTGCATAACAGTTTAGCAAATCACAATAAAATACAGATACAGATAACGGTAAAAACAAGCCACTGTGATCACAGCTGAAGGCCTTATATGGCAACAATGGCAATAAATTAAGAATGTTAGGAACTCGCTGCAATTACAACTTACAGGTACTGAAATATTAAAAAGTAAGTGGCTACAAACACAGCAGAAGGTATCAGACGCCAGGAATGGCAATAAATATGGTTTTAAGGCTTACTGCTAAAATACAAATATCGAATTATTTTTTCAAAGCAAATGGCCACAATCACGGCTGAAGGCCTTACACGCCAGGAAAGGCTATTATATAAAAAATGTAGAAACCTGCTGTAAAACAGCAAATACAAGCAAAGGTTAATTAAAAGAAACAAGCAACTGACCAACAAACGGGCAAGGCGAGGAAACATACACTGCCTAACCCCCAGGGCAGGTAACTGGGACGTTAGCGGCCACTAGGCAGGAAAAATAACGGCTGATGAACTTAACAAACTGAACACAATAAATAGTAATAAGAAGTCGAGGAAAGCTAATCAGATCCGCTTTCCCCAAGCACTCCACTCGCTGCTCCTACGAGCAGCAACACGAACCCAAGTCACTGGAGAATCGCGAGATGTCACAATGGTTGAGGTTTCTCAACTTGGACTGAAATGCAGTCATCTTAAAGCGAGATCGTGCACCCTGGTGACCACAGCCCTTCCATCCGGCAGTCCATGCGTTCCGCCAGCGGTCCCGGAGTGTTCTGGCACTGCGCGGACCTGACTCCTACTGAGTCCCCAACCGAACTGACGCACTCACACGACCAGGAAAAATAACGACTTCGGCTCAAAGATAGGGCAACAGTTATTACATATCGATAACCACCGTACAGGCAAAGCTTGCGAAACCGAGTGGCGCCGGTCAACACGAGAAGAAGACAAGCAACCGCAACCATGCCAGCTAAACGAGACCGTCTGGCTTGTAAGAGAGGGCGGAAACCTACAAACAGCACGAGCAAGAGCCGCAGCACGGCTCAGATTACAGCTAATAGTAAACTTTAAATAAAGACGTACCATAACAAAGTCGAGGTATTACAATGACTTAAGAGGTGTGCTGTCAACATATATGTTCACCTTGGAGTACGAATAGGATGTACAAGACAAAGACATGTCATATTTTGCCTTTTCGTTATCTTGTTACTTTTTTCCTTTTGCTGTCGTGGAAATATTTGAAATCAATATTTTCGTGTCGTTGACAAACACGAGTGTACACAAAGTAGATGAACATTTTAAGTATTATTACAATTAGATTTTATCAGTATTAATCTTATATAATCTTACGTAACAGTAATTGAAAATGGAAAACATATTAAGCCGGCCGCGGTGGTCTCGCGGTTCTAGGCGCGCAGTCCGGAACCGTGCGACTGCTACGGTCGCAGGTTCGAATCCTGCCAAGGGCATGGATGTGTGTGATGTCCTTAGGTTAGTTAGGTTTAAGTAGTTTTAAGTTCTAGGGGACTGATGACCACAGCTGTTAAGTCCCATAGTGCTCAGAGACATTTGAACCATTTTTGAAACATATAAAGTGCAGTATATCAGTTTTTGTTTTTGATTTTTACTTTTATAGTACAAGAGGACCAGCGTGTTCTTCAGGGTGATATCTATCATAAAAACATTCAAAGCAATGTGGTCAGTCACATCCTTTGAAGTGATTATACTTTTTAAAACCAAATTAGTTAACGTTTTAAACATTCTGCGATCTAGCAATAATTTTGCGGCAAACCAAGCACATCAAAGTCTTCTCGAAAGCTGGAGCCTGCAATTGATGACGGATCAAAGTGTATATTTTATTAAGTTAATTGCTTGTACTTGTGATTTCCGCTTGCTGTGCGTTGAGAACAGACAATTGCTGTAATGGGCGAATTGTTCTCTTTCCAGTGTTAGAATAGACAGAATGACATACACTTTGGCGGAATTAGTTTCAATAAACACATCGGTACTCCGATTTCATCGACAACCAGACCATTGTATAAAGAGGTATACCTTTGGACATCCCACGAGTCAATAACGTACAGAAACGGCTCAATTTATAGAGTTCCATACCTCAGTTGGTAAAAACCGAACACTTATAGAATCACTTTTTTCCCACTGCTACGGCCCCTTTCTTCAGAAACAGATACAGGTAAAAAGTTGAATAAGTTATACCATGCACTAAGGTCTACGTAGTGCTGTAGCTTATCGATAGAGGCGGAACCGGCCCCACGAAGAGTCCTTCGGGCACGGCGAGCGGCGCCTTGAACATCGTGACCAATGAAGAATCTCCAGTCTGCCGACCAATGAAGACCGCCAGGATGGTGTTAACCAGCGGAGGCCACCAGAACGCCAGTCTCCTAGTCGAAATTACTTCCATGTTGCCAGTCGGAGCCGAACGTTACCCAACGTTGAACCAATTTGTTGATAGTAAACTCTACCGCCAAACATTCACTGTACTTAGACACACGCCCGTGTCACGCCCTTGTTTATCGCTAAACGCACCTTCCCCGACTTGTTAACAGTGTAGAAATTCTTTCGCTCAACTTGAGTAAATTAAACCACAAAATGGAGAATATGTTTCGTTTCATTTAAAAGTCTCTCACTGAAAAGTAGGGTACGAGCTGCCTCGTTCTACCTTCCTCACGCCCTTTAAAAAATTTCCCAAAAATTTATGACATGCGAACATTTCGCGCTTTTCTTGATGTGCAGTTCACCTCAAACTCCTACAAGCTCACCTAACTGAACTCACTCACACCGACTAGTCCATCGCTGTAAGTCACTCAGACCTATTCTCTCGCAGTTGCCCTTCCCACTCAATCATTAGCCCAGCTCATTGTCACAATCTCTTGGTATGTCTCTGTCATTGTCTCCTCCGTCCCCTCCAATCTGTCCTATTATTACAGTCTCCTTTCACTGTTACTGTAACTGTCCTGCTCTCTCTTACTGCTAATATCTAATTCCTTCCTGCCTACTGCACCTGTCTCTTCTCACTTTCTCTCTCTTCATCATTGTCACTGCCATATATTCATATTATCACTGCCTCTCACCCATGTCCGCAGCTCGTGGTCGTGCGGTAGCGTTCTCGCTTCCCACGCTCGGGTTCCCGGGTTCGATTCCCGACGGGGTCAGGGATTTTCCCTGCCTCGGGATGACTGGGTTTTGCGTGATGTCCTTAGGTTAGTTAGGTTTAAGTAGTTCTAGATTGTAGGGGACTGATGACCATAGATGTTAAGTCCCATAATGCTCAGAACCATTTGAACCTCTCACCCATTTCCAATATATCTTTATTCCAACCGCTCTCTTTTCCTAGCACTGCTCTGACACTATCAACTTTTTTCCACTGCCACTGTCTCCGTCTCTTTCTCTCACGCTGTCATTGTCTCCTTTACTCTTCCTATAACACAGCCACCGTCTACTATCTACCAGAATTTATTTATGGAATCTTGAAATGAGTCCTCATAATACAGAATGTGAAATCAGAAATTAATGAAAGTAAAGATCCCAGGTGGGAGTATATCGTATCTGATAGTGGTGCAGATGCTCTCGGGTAGCTGTATTCTTTGCTTGCTTGTATCTGCCCCCTACTCCTCCCCCCTCCCTACGTTACCTGTTTCGAAACAGAATTGAATCATCATAAAATGTAATGTAATAACCAGTTAAGCAATCCGGACTGTCAATTTAATAATTATTTGCAAAGCACTGAATCAAGGAACGCAACAGAGTATCAGTAACAATGTGAGCTTAAATCATTATTCAGATAACGAGCCCTAGAGATTCAAAGCCGGCCGCTGTGGCCGAGCAGTTCTAGACGCTTCAGTCCGGAACCGGGCTGCTGCTACGGTCGCAGGTTCGAATCCTGCCTCGGGTTTTAGTAGTTGTACGTCTAGGGGACTGGTGACCTCAGATGTTGTCCCATAGTGCTTAGAGCTATTTGAACCATTATTGAACAGAGGGAGAGAGAAATTTAGTGATTGGAACTGTCCACAAATATTAAAGACACGCAAGAGCAACGGCAACTGTCCACAAATATTAAAGACACGCAAGAGCAACGGCAACTGTCCACAAATATTAAAGACAAGCAGGAACAACGGCAATTTTGCACTATGATGAGAAAGTCTTGGCGGCAGCCAAGTTTAAATTTTTCAAACTAAAGAAACAGTCACGACAAATTAACAGACAGTGGGTGACAGCCATACATAGGCTTACTAGGCAGTGTACGTTTAAATGTGAGTGTGGCGAGTATTATAGTGACCTCATGTTACGTGACGCCATTACTCAGAACGAGACTGATAACAGATTAAGGGAACAGGTTCCCAAGTATCCCGACCCTTTCCTGCAGCAAGTTTTGCAGATTACTATCAAGGCTATTGTGACAGTGCCGTACTAAGTTTTCAGTCGGTAAACATTTGTGCTGTAGCGCCTAGCAACAGCGTCGCGCGGCCGTGTAAACAGGCCGCTTCAAAGTCGGGCGTACAGCGGCCCTCGTGGGCTCGGCGTAGCCAGCCATGTCAACAGACAGGCCGCCGAGGTACCGGTGCTGCTTCTCTGCACACAAGCGTTACTATGTCCGTCACGAAGCGCATCTTGTCTTTCAAGTGGAAATAATGGGCACCTTCAAGCGGTATGCTTACAGAAAAAGAACATGGGCACTTACACGTTAGCTTACCAACATCAGTATTAATTATAAAAGGACTGGAAAGGGCGTCAGATCATGACTGTTGAATTATGATAAGTATGAGGCACTCTCGAGCAGTATTCCCTGCATGTCTGCATGATTAAGTCACTAACTTAAAGCATTGGTGAAAAGCGTCGGAAGTTGAGAACTGTGGAATGTTAAGTCTGCAGATGGCCGTAGCTCGCCAGGCCGCCGTGGGCGGCAGGTAGCGGTCACCAGAAACGCGGGACAATACGGAGCTTTTGGGGATAGTCCGGCGTCCGGAGCCACCTGTGCTGGGCAACACGTGACGAAGACGGAAATTTCGTTTGCCTAGGGGCGATGTAACCAACTGGATCATCGGGTAGATCTCAGAAGTGCCGTTGGAGGTTATTTCGGCGATGATAGAGCGTTAGACATTAGCTGAAACTGAGTATTCTTCCGCCACGCTTTCGTACGCGCAGGAGACGGGAGAATTGTGAAGAGAAGGGACTTCGCCTTCAGCCATCGAGCGGTACGGAATTGGAGACGGCATCTTGGCCATCGTCTTCGAAGGGAGATATACGGTCTGTATCGCAGCTCTGCACCAACGCGTGTTCCGTGCAGAGTTCTGCGGTTAGAGCTCTTTGTGTGCTCAGAAGCGAGATTTTCACCAACGCTTAACCACTTCCAACAACTTACCTAATATTCTTGATCTGGTAGTTACCCTTGCGAGGTCCCGGGTATTTATCAACGCAGCTGCCGGTAATAGGTTCACGTAATTGCAGGAGTGTGTTTGGTTGGACAAAGAAATTCACATTTTATTTTGTAAATTTTGTCAGTTGTGGGGGATATCAAATAAAAATGCCAATATTACAATCGAATTATCGACTTCATTATAGCTAGCATTTTCCTGGTCCCAGTAAGCTTTACATGTACTCTAGTCACTGCACAGCTTGCCCAGACGGGAAGGAGAGAAGGTTTGCGGTCTTCTGTGTCAGCGACGGACAAATAAGCTTACAGACGTTGATATACATGTGTATTTCGAACCAAAAAGCGCTTTCAAAGCGGTAGTTCGCTATTCAGGATATGAGTAACTCCTTCTTCCGTTCAACGCCACTCCCGCAAATTCTTTGTGGGCTTTGTGGTAGCTGGATAAACTATTCGGTTGCAATTAAATACGGGTGCCTCAGTTTCTTTACCCAATCGCAACCCTTACGATCTTCTTGGCAAGCCGAAGCTGCAGAAATCAGACACTACGCTGGCAGTATATAACGGACAAGACATTCCAGTGCCAGGTTCTCCCAGCTTTCCTGCCGTACAACAGAATTTGCAAAAGACTGTGACATTTCAGGTTTCGTGTTCAAGGGACAGTGCAAATATTGGCCTTGATTCGTCTGATACGTTTGGGTTGCATGTGGTGGATTGCCAGTTACGCCTTTCGATTCGAACTGCAGTGTCGCTCATTTGTGTGCTGAATTGAAAGACTTGTTTGTTGATGGCTTAGGCGAAGGATCTAATTTTGTCGCCCATGTTACCATGACAGACAATGCACAGCCTCGCTGCTTCAGGGATCGCGTTGTAGAACACACGCTCTGTGAAGAGGTCGCTCAGGAACGCTCGCAATGGCAGGGCAGTTGTATTATTCGTTTCTGTTAGTACTCGTCAAGGAGCCTTCAGGCAAACTGCAATACGAGATGATGTAACGGTCCACTTCCATGCATGCTAGTGCGAGCACAGTTTCGCGTCTTCCCTTGCGATAGTAGGCGGACTTTGACGTATCAGAAGCATCTTGTTGCCACTTTGATGGAGAGTACTCAAACGGACTGGACCAGTTTCCATTAAATCACTGGAAGATCGCCCAGGCCACGGCAGTGGATGCGAACTTGCAGATTCTGTTGCGGTGCGTCTGCGCTGATTGGCCTCGCACTATGAAACAAATTGTTATCCCGGAGGTTCCCCGATACTTTGCACGTCAGCATGACGTTCCTGTGTTACAAGGCGTACTATTGCTACGCCCTGAATCTGAACACATACGTGTGGTGATTTTAGAGGTTCTCCAGATACATGTTGTTAGTTTACTTTATCAGGGCCAATGAGGCGTTGTGCGCACCAAACAATTAGCTTGCCGTCATTGCACATTCCTTAGGCAAGGTCTCGCAAATAGAGCAGATGACGGCTCAGTGCAACACTTGTGCCCAACACCATGCAGCTCCACACCAGTTGCTCTTTGAATGGCCGAAGTTTGAAGCTCCTTAGCAGTGCTTCCGTTTGGATTTTGCTGGTCCTTACTTGGCTAATTGTTGTCGACGCATATATCAAGTTTCCTTTTTCGGTTCCCACGCACTCTGCTCCGCCACGTTGTACTCTTTAGTTATTACAATCCATATTTTGCCTTTAAGGGCCTGCTAGAGTTGGTTGTGACTGACAGTGGACCTCAGCTTATGTCTGCAAAATTCGAGGCCTTTTGTACAGCCAACGGAGTTCGTCACGTCACCAGCGCACCTTTTCACCCACAGTCCAACGGAGAAGCGGAACGCTTCGTTCACACATTAAACAACAGGGGGATAAATTACGCATCCACCAGACGTGGAATCAAGCTTTGCCGCTTATCTTGTCGTCCTACCGCTCCCAGCCTCGCGACGACGGAGTTGCTTCATGAACGACAGTTTCTCCAGCTCCTGCACATACTGCGGCGGCCGGCGCCTACTTCACACACAATGTCTCACATTAACGACGAAGTAGTTTTTTTTTTCAGATCATACAGCGGCCAGAAGCGCTGGGAACGTCGCATGATCGTATGGTTGCTTGGTAACTGCTTGCTTTTGATACAGGGTCCAGGCGGATTGCAGTGGAGGCACCTGAATCCGCACGTGTAAATTACGCGATCCTCCCCCTGACTATGTTTCCAGATTCATGCCCAGTGAGGATGATGGAGCCTGCATCCCCTTGAGCTACACAGGGCCGAGCACCTGCCCCTGAACAGATGGACGTGGTTTACTTCTCATCCGTCGCCAAGCGGACAGCAGACGCCCGCAGGCGTTGGTTCCCTACATTCCGCTGCTGACCAGGGGTCGCCGCACTTCTTCAAGACGTCGTTGCAGTTCGACTGCCAGAAGGCCTCGCACCGTCGCTGGGTGCAGGGACGCGGCCTCCGTCTCCTTTCTCGGCCGCCGTCCAGGACGGTCTCAAGGCGAATTCCGGACCGCGGACAGGCGCCCGGCACTAATCACAGCCTCGGCTCCTGTCTCCTCATGACTTACTGCATCCACGCCTCTCCCCCGCTCAACGCCGTCGTTGTTGCAGTCGCCACAACACGACTAAGGTGAGGGAATTCGGGCGAGGGGTGGGGGGTAGTGTAGTACCATAGCTTATCGATACTGCCGGAGCTGGCGCCCCGAAGATTACTTCACGCGTCGCGAGTGGAACTTTGAATAAAGCTACCAATGAAGAATCTTCAGGCCACCAATCAATGAAGACCGCCAGGACCGTATTTTAAGCGGCGGGCACCTGGGCATCAGTGTTCTAATTCAGATTAGCTTTTGTACGTCCATCCTTTTAGCAGGAGGTCTCTGGGACTACGGCCGTTTGCTATCGTCACACAAAATAAAAACACCTACAGACGTCGTTATGATTTTAATTTACTTTGTCGCTACCAGTTTCAACCCTTCATTGCGTCATCTGCAGGCTGTCTTTGATGCGGCACAGGTTGATATGATTCTCATGTGCAATCCATCAGTTGCTAGGATTATTGGATACGCAGATAATGTGTCAGTACTACAACCATCAACTGTCAAGATGGCGTCTCAGCACACTGGTACGACCCTGTAAGAGATACACTGCACCTCCAAGGTGGAGGTGGCGTAAGTACCGTCCAGTGTGTCGGGTGCAGCAGCTCGAACAAGGTGCTCTGGCGGCGGCCACGCAGCAACTCAGCAGCATGTGGTCCATCACGTGGATGGGTTCTGTACGAAGACAAAAACAAGAGAAGAGTCTGCCTGCGTGAGTGGGTAGCACGTAGCTTTTCCATTTGTTGCTTGAAGGTGTGAATGAACTTTCAACTTTACCATTCAATTAGGCGTGGAGCACGACAATCGAGATGTGGTGGATGCCTGAAGAGGCACAAAACTGCTGAAACTCGGCGGTGACAAACTGTGGGTCACTGTCAGTCATGTGATAGACGACATATGGCAGCATAGGCTTGGTTCTCAATCGTGCTCGTATAGTTTAACAGCAAGGCGACCGCTCGCGATAAGCGGGAAATCCGGGTTCGTGTCCGGGTCCAGTACAAATTTTCACAGTCGTCATTCCATTATTGGTGGTTGTCTACATTCGCAACTGCGAATGCATTTAATCAATTTCGTTCGGTTGTCTACGGAATAAGAACCATTTTACCACCCTTGAAAGGGGCATCGATCAAACCGCTCGAAGCATGTTATTTACCAGTGATGTAGTGGTATCATCTATAAGAGGCCAAAAATGTAGATAAAACCCCTGCTATTTGTGCAATGGTGAACCAGTAATAAGGTGATATATGTCATCTCGAACAAAGTCACTTAAAAGGTTATTATCTAATGCAGAAGAGGTGCATCAGAGGTAATAGTATCAGTAGCACGTATGGCACGAAGGGAATACTGCAACAAAAACAACTTGTAACTTTTATAATTTTTTTTTTTACATTTAACTGGTTAAATTTGAAATGATATTGAGAAATTACTCCTACACACAGAAAGTAGAAATACAATGTCCGATTCAACTATCACAATGGCTATAATAAAATATAGAAGTTGACACGTGTATGAGTTTATCTCACCAATGGCACATGTTGTTGCAACGTATCAAAATTTCACTGGAAATAGCCTACTCAGTTTGAAATATCTGACATGTCTTAATTATATCCAGTCTGTTCATATGAAGAATGGATCATTATTCGCACATGAACAATGAGAGCATAATTTGCAGTTTCCTACACTGTACCCATCCCTTCCATTTCTATAAATATTCCCACAGATCAAACAATAATGTTTTCTCCTTCTTCTTGTTCTGCTTATCCAGTAGACGAATGGAATTATATATATATATATATATATATATATATATATATATATATATATATATATATATATATATATATACTCCTGGAAATTGAAATAAGAACACCGTGAATTCATTGTCCCAGGAAGGGGAAACTTTATTGACACATTCCTGGGGTCAGATACATCGCATGATCACACTGACAGAACCACAGGCACATGGACACAGGCAACAGAGCATGCACAATGTCGGCACTAGTACAGTGTATATCCACCTTTCGCAGCAATGCAGGCTGCTATTCTCCCATGGAGACGATCGTAGAGATGCTGGATGTAGTCCTGTGGAACGGCTTGCCATGCCATTTCCACCTGGCGCCTCAGTTGGACCAGCGTTCGTGCTGGACGTGCAGACCGCGTGAGATGACGCTTCATCCAGTCCCAAACATACTCAATGGGGGACAGATCCGGAGATCTTGCTGGCCAGGGTAGTTGACTTACACCTTCTAGAGCACGTTGGGTGGCACGGGATACAAGCGGACGAGCATTGTCCTGTTGGAACAGCAAGTTCCCTTGCCGGTCTAGGAATGGTAGAACGATGGGTTCGATGACGGTTTGGATGTACCGTGCAGTATTCAGTGTCCCCTCGACGATCACCAGAGGTGTACGGCCAGTGTAGGAGATCGCTCCCCACACCATGATGCCGGGTGTTGGCCCTGTGTGCCTCGGTCGTATGCAGTCCTGATTGTGGCGCTCACCTGCACGGCGCCAAACACGCATACGACCATCATTGGCACCAAGGCAGAAGCGATTCTCATCGCTGAAGACGACACGTCTCCATTCGTCCCTCCATTCACGCCTGTCGCGACACCACTGGAGGCGGGCTGCACGATGTTGGGGCGTGAGCGGAAGACGGCCTAACGGTGTGCGGGACCGTAGCCCAGCTTCATGGAGACGGTTGCGAATGGTCCTCGCCGATACCCCAGGAGCAACAGTGTCCCTAATTTGCTGGGAAGTGGCGGTGCGGTCCCCTACGGCACTGCGTAGGATCCTACGGTCTTGGCGTGCATCCGTGCGTCGCTGCGGTCCGGTCCCAGGTCGACGGGCACGTGCACCTTCCGCCGACCACTGGCGACAACATCGATGTACTGTGGAGACCTCACGCCCCACATGTTGAGCAATTCGGCGGTACGTCCACCCGGCCTCCCGCATGCCCACTATACGCCCTCGCTCAAAGTCCGTCAACTGCACATACGGTTCACGTCCACGCTGTCGCGGCATGCTACCAGTGTTAAAGACTGCGATGGAGCTCCGTATGCCACGGCAAACTGGCTGACACTGACAGCGGCGGTGCACAAATGCTGCACAGCTAGCGCCATTCGACGGCCAACACCGCGGTTCCTGGTGTGTCCGCTGTGCCGTGCGTGTGATCATTGCTTGTACAGCCCTCTCGCAGTGTCCGGAGGAAGTATGGTGGGTCTGACACACCGGTGTCAATGTGTTCTTTTTTCCATTTCCAGGAGTATATATATATATATATATATATATATATATATATATATATATATATACTCCTCGCTCAAAGTCCGTCAACTGCACATACGGTTCACGTCCACGCTGTCGCGGCATGCTACCAGTGTTAAAGACTGCGATGGAGCTCCGTATGCCACGGCAAACTGGCTGACACTGACAGCGGCGGTGCACAAATGCTGCACAGCTAGCGCCATTCGACGGCCAACACCGCGGTTCCTGGTGTGTCCGCTGTGCCGTGCGTGTGATCATTGCTTGTACAGCCCTCTCGCAGTGTCCGGAGGAAGTATGGTGGGTCTGACACACCGGTGTCAATGTGTTCTTTTTTCCATTTCCAGGAGTATATATATATACTCCTGGAAATGGAAAAAAGAACACATTGACACCGGTGTGTCAGACCCACCATACTTGCTCCGGACACTGCGAGAGGGCTGTACAAGCAATGATCACACGCACGGCACAGCGAACACACCAGGAACCGCGGTGTTGGCCGTCGAATGGCGCTAGCTGCGTAGCATTTGTGCACCGCCTCCGTCAGTGTCAGCCAGTTTGCCGTGGCATACGGAGCTCCATCGCAGTCTTTAACACTGGTAGCATGCCGCGCCAGCGTGGACGTGAACCGTATGTGCAGTTGACGGACTTTGAGCGAGGGCGTATAGTGGGCATGCGGGAGGCCGGGTGGACGTACCGTCGAATTGCTCAACACGTGGGACGTGAGGTCTCCACAGTACATCGATGTTGTCACCAGTGGTCGGCGGAAGGTGCACGTGCCCGTCGACCTGGGACCCGTCCCGCACACCGTTAAGCCGTCTTCCGCTCACGCCCCAACATCGTGCAGCCCGCCTCCAGTGGTGTCGCGACAGGCGTGAATGGAGGGACGAATGGAGACGTGTCGTCTTCAGCGATGAGAGTCTCTTCTGCCTTGGTGCCAATGATGGTCGTATGCGTGTTTGGCGCCGTGCAGGTGAGTGCCACAATCAGGACTGCATACGACCGAGGCACACAGGGCCAACACCCGGCATCATGGTGTGGGGAGCGATCTCCTACACTGGCCGTACACCTCTGGTGATCGTCGAGGGGACACTGAATAGTGCACGGTACATCCAAACCGTCATCGAACCCATCGTTCTACCATTCCTAGACCGGCAAGGGAACTTGCTGTTCCAACAAGACAATGCACGTCCGCATGTATCCCGTGCCACCCAACGTGCTCTAGAAGGTGTAAGTCAACTACCCTGGCCAGCAAGATCTCCGGATCTGTCCCCCATTGAGCATGTTTGGGACTGGATGAAGCGTCGTCTCACGCGGTCTGCACGTCCAGCACGAACGCTGGTCCAACTGAGGCGCCAGGTGGAAATGGCATGGCAAGCCGTTCCACAGGACTACATCCAGCATCTCTACGATCGTCTCCTTGGGAGAATAGCAGCCTGCATTGCTGCGAAAGGTGGATATACACTGTACTAGTGCCGACATTGTGCATGCTCTGTTGCCTGTGTCTATGTGCGTGTGTTTCTGTCAGTGTGATCATGTGATCATGTGATGCATCTGACCCCAGGAATGTGTCAATAAAGTTTCCCCTTCCTGGGACAATGAATTCACGGTGTTCTTATTTCAATTTCCAGGAGTATATATATATATTTGCTGCTAGTTGTTGCTTACTTCTTTCCTCTTCTTCCCATATTTCTCGCCTCTTTTTCTTTTTCTATAGCCTGTTTTTCAGCAGTGTCTGTTAAGATAAGATAGCACACTTCCTCTTCTTTCTTCCACGTTAGCTCTCTTTCCTTGATACAGCTTTAGGGAGACGGCGAACATGTTCAGTGAAACATTGCTTCCCCGCTTAACTTCATGGAACACCATTAACAGTATTTTCCACATTCTCGGAGTTAACCAAAGGATCTGAAAGTTTTTCTTCCAGAGCAGGCCTATCATTCACAAAAGATGCGGAAATATCTTTCTTGGAATTCGTCAGGGTGAAATGGGAATATGCCTATTGTTGAGAATACTGAAGTGATGTTTGGTGGTGTGATAGTGGCGAGAAGTCCTTTGTTTATAACAAAAGGCAAATCATGAACTGTTAGTGAATTTCTTGGATTTGAATTCAATCAGGCATCGATTCTCCTGGTGCACGTCTTCTAGAAAGAGCCGTCTACGCTTACATATAGGACCTGTATTCTGTGAGAAAAGTAGGGAGGAGATGATAAAAGCACCACACAATTGTTGTTACAGTTATTAAGATCTTAGGATGGGATGAATGGTTGTCCAGCGGTCGTAGAACAGCATCTAGTTTTGTTGGTTTGGTTTGCCTAGTAAAATGAGCGAGAATGTAAAGAATGATTGCTCCACCATCAATCCTCAACTTGTGGCAGCACCAATGCATCCTGTGAGCCCGACACGATAAAAGGTATCTATAAAATTTTTCCTTGGCAAAATTATCATGGGTAGAGTAAAGGTCCCCTAAGCACTTATAGCAGCTGCTACTGATACCGTTTCTCCCCGTTCAGCAGAGCTTACAATTCCAACTTGTTTCACACATTTCTGCGCAACTACCCTATTTAACTTCAACATTGTAATTACACCCATTCTATGCTGGAAGGGGGAAGAGACTAACAAGAATAGACAGCTCCTAGCTTTTGGAAAAATTCTCCAACTTTTTTTTAAATTAAATGCTATCTTTCTTTCCAAACGTCGTCTGGTGGAAGGACCATTGGTTGTCTCTAAAAAGCATGAAAGCCAATCGGCTTCAGCTGTTTCCTTTTGTGCCCAAGATAATGACGGTTTCAAGTTAAAGCATTTTGCACAAAGATATCTCATTTTTCGTAATTCGTCTTTGCTTATAATTTAATTTCTCTGGATCTCACTACATAATCCCTGAATATTACTTTTATGGAATAATAGTACCCACAAGAAACTTTTACGTATGTTTTCCTTTTCTATTTGATGGAAAGTGAGAGCGTTCAGTGACAAATATTGAATTCTTTTACAATTTTTCTAATTAAATAATAGCCCTTTCTTCTATATTTCAGAACCAGTGTGGCGGCCTTCTAGATCACACTAAAGATGTCACACCTTTTTGTTTTACGTTTGTAATGACGCGTTTTGCTTATCCAAAAGAAAAAAATTCAGATTGACTAAATGAAGATTACAAGAAGAAGGAAAATGAAAGCATTAGATCATTCAACAGGCATAAAATGTCTACCTAAGTAAGAGTGTGTTATAACAAGCCCCACTTTTTTCCCTTTATTGTATTTCAATTCCCCATCGAGGCAGGCTGGCAGCAGCATATGTGCTGCTCTTCAGCCGAAAGACATAGGGCAAATAGACATTTAAAAATAATAAAGGAGAAAACATGGTGAACATAGATATAAAAAAAGGGGGAACATCATGGAAGACAATAGACAAAAAAGGGGCGACTGTAAAATGGAGATAAAAACCGTAAAAAAGTAGCGCACACAAAAAAACCACACACTGAGACAAAAGAACATAAGGCACAGTATGACCGGAGCATAAAAGTATCGACATATGGCGTAGGACATAACAAACACTAACACTAAATACAAGGCCAGCAGACAATTAAAACCACACCACTTGATGCACAGGAGAAACAGCACTAAACACAACACTGATGTGGCACACTGATGATGATCAAAACAGAGGATCTGCCAGGCGCAAGTAGATGGAGGAGACCGGAAGAAGGGAGGGCCAGGTGGGGAGGAATGTGGGAGGTAAAGAGGCAAGGATGGGTTGCAAGGTCTCAGGGGGGGGGGTGGAAGGAGGAAAATCCACTCTGGGAGGGGAGAGGAAAAAGGGGGCGCTGGGGAGGGGGGGAACAAGGTCAGGTTACAGTTGGAAGGAAGGATATATGTCACAGTTAAGTTCATCATCCAGGAGGGGGAGGCACTGGAAATTGCCCTGATTAAGGAGATGGAGGGTGTGGAGGTGGAGAGAATGAGGGAGACAATGATAGAGGTGCTGCAATGGGCAGGGGGTAGAGAGGAAGGAGGACACCAGAGGGTGGGGGGATCAAGCCTGCTGACAATGTAAAGGATGTGGAGATGCTGGAGGAAGAGGAGGAGGTGGGGGAAGGGGATGAGTTCACACAGGAGCCATGTGGGAAGGAAGGCGGATACAGAAGGCAAGGCAGAGCACATGGTGTTCGAGGATTTGGAGGGCCTTGTAAAAGCACTTGGGTGTGGAGATCCATGCAACGCTGGCATAACAGATGATAGGATGGATGAGGAATTTGTAGGTGTGGAGGATGGTGGAAGGACGCAGCCACCATGTCTGGCCAGACAGGAGCTTCAGGAGATGGAGGCTGAAATGGGCTTTCTGCTGGATGGTCTGGAGGTGAGGGGTCCAGGTGAGTTGATGGTCAAGGGTTAGGCCAAGGTATCTCAGGGTGGAGGTGAGCTGGATGGGACAACCATAAAGGGTGAGGTAGAAATCATGGAGATGAAAGGAGCGAGTGGTGCGACCTATGATGATTGCCTGCATTTTGGAGGGGCTGAGATGGAGAATCTACTAGTTACACCAAGTGGTGAACTGGTTAAGATGGGTTTGAAGGGTGCACTGGGACCGTTGAAGGCTAGGATAGAGAGCCAGGAGGGCAGTGTCCTCAGCATACTGGAGAAGGTCGACAGGTGGTGGTGGCTCAGGCATATCAGCTGTATACAAGAGATAAAGGAGAGGGGAGAGGACAGAGCCCTGGGGGACACCAGCAGTGGGATAACAGATATGGGAGTTGGTGTTATGGAGGGTGACATAGGAAGGACGGTACAAGAGGAAGGAAGCGACCAGATGGACAAAATTGATAGTTAGGGAATAGGTTTGGTGTTTAAAGATGAGACTGGGATGCCATACACGGTCATAGGCATTTTGGAGGTCAAGGGAAACAAAAATGGCTGAGTGATGGGAGTTGAGCTGGAGGGAGAGAAGGTGAACGAGGTTAAGGAGTTGGTCTTCCGCGGAGAAGGAGGGTCAGAAGCCACACTGGGTAAGGGGGAGAACGTGGTGTTGATTAAGGTGCTGATGGGTACAGTGGGAGAGGATTGATTCGAAGACCTTACTGAAAACGGAGGTGAGGCAGATGGGACGATAGGAAGAGGCGGCAGAAGGGGGTTTGTTGGGTTTGAGGAATAAGAGGATGCTGGTAGTCTTCCACAGGTCAGGGTAGAAGCCAATAGAGAGGATGACGTTATGGAGGTGGGCGACGACAGTCAGGAAGCAATAGGGGCTTTCTCTAAGGTGGCGGCGGTAGGTGACACAGTCGTGACCAGAGGCTATGTTGCATTTGACCGGAGAATAATATCTTGTGCTGTGATTGGAGTGTTGATGTCGGAGGAGGGCAACTGTCCCAAGTACTGGAGACTAGGAGCAAGTGGAGCGACCGAGGTATCGACACATTTCATGACAGTGGGGAAAAGAGAATAATCAAAGTGGGGATCATCTGGGATGGAGAAGACCTCGGAAAGGTGGGAAGCGAAGTGGTTGGCCTTACTGAGGTTGTCAGGAAGCGCATGCCCCACTTCGTGCCGCCAAATAAAACACAAGTAACCTTCCGACTAACGCAAAATCAGCTATAACATTGTTAAACTACGTAATGAAACTTTTTATCACTTGTGAAATTTAATCTATGTCACCGGTCGCGTTAATATATATACCAAGTTTTCAGAACTATAATTAATTATTCAACAACGACGATTTCAAACAAAGAAAGAGAATACAAAGAAAACGTCCTCTAGAGACAACTACGAAGATCACAGTGAATACAACACGCAGTTGAAGGTGCCTCCACACGATGGCACCACCTGATAGGATACTTATCGATAACATGCAGATGTTGCAACGCACTCCTTTTACAACGTTGCCCCTGTCTGCCCCAGCTCATAAAGTATTTATAGATCGCTATGGAAACATAGGGACGCGATACATGCTCTTTTTCGAGGCACCCACAACAGGATTAGATGATCTAAGGAGGTCAGTTCATCCTGAGCGGAATTTTGCTCGCACCCCGAGTCCTCCCAATTTCTGTCTCTTTAACTGAAGACGCTTCGTCTTAGCGTGGCGGACATCCATAATCTGTAAATGATCTTGTCTCGCACCTTCATAAAGTTGTCTCAAAACGGAATAATAAAATTTCTGGGTCTACCGGAGGTCTCTCGCCCTCTCAGCGCAGTGGACGCATTAACGTTTTTCGGAGCAATGGTTTTGCGTGCCCTGACTATTATTCCACCAGAGAAAGAAAACTGTCCTGCAGACGCAGGCTACGGGCAAACCCCTCGAGCGATAATCTAGAGGAAAGGGTCCTTTGAGAGAGATGTGTCCGACATCCACGGGAAGCGATACAGTTTTACTAGCTGCGCCACGTAGTTTAAGATTAAGGTTACGGCACAGTGATCAGTAAAACAAGTGTGTACCATGCCTATCGCTAACAGTTGCCCAGAATCAGAAAGATAAAAACGTTCTAGTCTGTTGCTGCTGAAAGTAGCTGTAAAATACGTATACGTGACGAGAGTGGGATAGGGACAGATCCATGCATCTCGTATTTGCGAAGAGCATACCAACTCCTTCACTGCCTTATGAAATTAAAAAGGACTCCAACTAACAGAAGTTTCTGCGGAGTTATACGAAATAAAGAAACAATATACTATCTGTCAAAACGCTATCGATCTGTGGAATGGCTAGATGCTGAATGGTCACAAAGAAGGATTAAAGCAAGATCACAAAAATTGCAGCCTATCCCTAGCCCCTTATCAAAAACTTCGAAATTAGTCATTGGCATTCTCCCAATGTAAAATAACGCAGTAGCAGTATATAGATCAGGAGCCACATTAAAAGAAGTAGAAAAGCCGAGAATAGAAAAATGATTAAATAACACATCTTGCAAAAATATCACGTTTGCACTTGAATCGTAAACAAACTGCCGCAGCGACGCAACTCTAAGATCGGAACTAATTCTGTTCACATTCAAGATATGAAAGTTACAGGCCTGCCTCCAGTTACTACTAAAACAATTCAGTTGAGTACTTGCAAGTGACATGTAGAATGTGTATCACAGTCTGTGGCAGAATCAACGGATGAATCTGAGTTTAAAGAACTGGATCCCTTTGTTCCAGCCTCTGTCTGTTTTCTTTTTTCGCAATGCCACAGCATCAGCTTGAAAACGCTGTTTGTTGCGGCTGTGCAGGAAGGCGACTGCCGCGTGGGGCAATGTGGGGCTTTCTGCGGAAATTCGTAATCAGCTGCAGAAGACTCACCCCACCCCTCCACAGGTGGCTGGTGCGGCTCCTGAGAATCAACGAAAATGAAAACTGGTGTATGTCTTTTATCCCGTGTTCTACTGGTACACTTGGGCCAATCTGTGCCTGAGCAGCAGCGGCATGTGTCATGATTTCCCTGATTGGGTCCGCAGAAAAAGAGTGGGAATACGTTACAGACTAAGAGATGCCTGGCAATGTTGATGTTGCACGGAACTCCGGAACAGGTCTATCCTCATATTATCCCGAATAAGCGGTCTCGGGACATACATGGGAGGGGGTGCACAACGCTTTCAAATCTTGAGCAGCTGACATGTTATCATCCAGCCTGAACTCTGGGAGAAGACTCCTCTAACGGATTTTTTTCAGTAGCGTGGAGAAGAGGAGAGAGAGAGAGGAATCGTTTAACTCCAGAATGAGATTTTCACTCTGCAGCGGATTAAAACTGTGTGCCGGACCGAGACTCGAACTTGGGACCTCTGCTGCAGAGTGAAAATCTCATTCTGAAAACATCCCCCAGGCTGTGGCTGAGCCTTTCTTTCAGGAGTGCTGGTCCTGCAAGTTTCGCAGGAGAGCTTCTGTAAAGTTTGGAAGATAGGAGACGAGGTACTGGCAGAAGTAAAACTGTGAGGACGGGACGTGAGTCGTGCTTGGGTAGCTCAGATGGTAGAGCACTTGTCCGCGAAAGGCAAAGGTCCATAGTTCGAGTCTCGGTCCGGCACACAATCGTTTAACTGCTCACCATCTTACGTCAGACTACGCTTGTTTTGAAGCAACGGGTGGCTACAATGCAGAAGCTGTAGTACCAAAGTCCCTACGCAAGGTTAACGGCGGAAATGCACTAGGGTCGTCAAGCAAAGACTCACGTTGCCCCCTGGTACTTAGGCGCAACTTCATCTGGGGGCTAGATCCGCTGACGTTAGCATGGGTTTCAATATCATGGCACGACGTGGACAATTTGTGAGGAGGTGTCAGCTCATGATACATACGAAACAGGTGCTTCTTCTCCTGTGTAAATTGTATGTGGCCAGCATCCACACACCTGTAAAAGAGAGGGGATATTCCGTGTGGACACCATGTCCACAGTTCGAATCCGCTATAAACGTGTAAACGATGTTGAGCGGACCGTAGTTTCCGCTGTACATTCCTCACATCCCCAAACGGAAGTATGGCTGTCTGAGGAAACTGTCATCAGCGTCGAGCGAAGGGTTAAATTTCCTGAAATTCATGAACACGTTCGCCAGAACCGCGATGAGAACAAGGGGCCTGTTGTCTGTGCCGAAAATGGAGCCTGTCAACCTTAAGTCGAACTAGAAACTTCGCATAAAACACATTCGATTCAGAATCGAAGTAAGCAGTGTGAACCTGTTCTGAAATCACCTTGATCATGTCCACAAGCCAATCACGAATTTATAACGAACTTGGAAAATGCCGCGTGGACTTGTCAAAATTAAACTGACGGCAACTATACGTGCCATGTTCCTTGGAGCCATGGACGACATCACGGCGGAAGACAACGCCGCGTCAAAATTGAGTCACAAAGACGAGACGGTGAGAGACAAACAACGTTTTGTGACACACACATTGACTCACACGACCCTGGGGACAAACAAGGAAGCTGTCGCAGCGCAACGATAGAGGCAAGAACAGGCGGACCCTTCTCGCCCGACATGCGAAGTGGCAATGCTCAGCAGCCTGGACCACGAGTGATGTTTTAGAGGACTGTAAAACTGTGCAGTTCAGAATAACGGTGAGGCGAGGGGTCTTGCGAATTCTGCTACAAATTGTACACGTGACTAAATACTTTTACTTGAATTTAGTGAAGGCTTACTAACTAATGTCTAGTGCCACATTGGTTTTTGTGAACCCAAAAATTTAGCTATTTTGAGAAAGGAAATGAAACACCCCGCTTAACAAGCAGGACGGAACAGGTAGTTGGAATTGTGGAAAGGTGTCAAAAGTGAGCGGCTGTCAGTTACACTCGACCACACATAACGTTATTTAGTCACCGAGCTTAACTTTGAACTGAATATATCTTATGGCTTAAGGGCACAACCGCTTTAATTTTTAAAACGGCTGAAGGCCCTTGATTCAAAACACAACTATAACAAATTTTTATAACGCAGAACGTCCAAGGCTTTATCCTTAATCAATTTTTGTTTTAAATGAGGCTGAAGACCCAAACAATCTAAGATATAACAAGTAAGGAATTTTAATTTTAAGATGGCTGAAGGCCCATGATAGAAAAACACAGCTACAATAAATTTTCAAAAGGCAGAAGCTTTATTCAGAGAAAAAAAAATATTTTAAATGAGGCTGAAGGCCCAAACAATGCAAGACTTGACAAGTAAGGAAATTTCAGTGTTAAAACGGCTGAAGACCCATTATTTAAAACCCAACTAAAAGCATACAAATTCAAACAGTCGGCAGCAAAACTACACTCACGTGTTGGACAGCGACCACACGCTGAGGAAAGGACACTGCCTGAATTTTACATCAGCTGCCAGGGCAGGGAACCGAAATGCTAACGGCCACAGGGCAGAAAATTCGGCTGGTGCACTTTGGACTTCACATAACCTAAAACAATTAAAGTCCACCGGATGGTGTCCAAATTTTCACCAACTCGAACACTGTTGCTCACGGGAATACCCCTAACAGCCAACCATGAAAACCAACGGCACAATGTGAACAGACTGGCTCAAGTTTGACTGGCTGCCGCACACCGATTAACACCAGACCAAAGATAGCACAAGGTGCGAATATCGATACACACAGCTGCTGCCACACGTACAAAGAGGAAGCACCACGGCTTACTCGCAATAACCACGGGAAACCAAACGCAGAGTGACAGTTAAGGTTTAAACCAGCGCATAAACCGGGGTCGGCATGGCTGAACTGCCCCCCCCCACCCCTAATCAAACTTAACCCACGGAGGGGGTAATCCAGACCTGAACTACGTCAACTTTACTTGACTAAGGTGAAGCCCATACCCCATATTGCTTACCTGACCTGTTCTCCTTGACCAACAGATTTACCGGGCCCAAGGCAGTAGTAGCCGTCCGCGACAGTCGCAGCAACAGATAAGTAAACCACTTTTGTGACGTTTACGAGTTCCTAACCAAGAGCGAATTTTATTATATCATCTGTGTGCTTCAATAGTTTAGTTTCTTGAGTTTAAAATCTAATAGCCGCAGAAAGTAAACCGATTTTGTAATATATTACAAGTGCCTTATCAGGGCCAAATTATTTAGTTTCACCTTAGTGTTTCGGTAGGTTCCCGAATATCTGCTTATTACTAGACACAGTTCGTGCGTTTTCGTCAAGGTGTACATTAAAGTTGTACAGTCCGTTTATCTGCATAGTTTAGTCTTCAACTATCTTTGGTATGGACAGGGACTGCGATTGTTGTGTGCGGATGCAAGCCGAGTTGGTGACACTTCGCTCTCAGCTTCAGGCCGTGAAGGCTTCGGTTACACAGCTTGAGGCTGCAGTGGATGGGCGCCACTGTTGTGGGCCGGCCGTGGCGATCCAGCGGACGTCCAGCGCGCCAGAGTCCTCCGATCGGTCCTCACCGGTGTCCAACCCAGTTACTGCTCGCACTGAGGCTGACCCCTCACCAATGGTCGAGTGAGAGGTCGCCCCGGGGCGAAGCAGGCGGCGAAAGACTTTCCAGGCGGCCGCACGTAAGGTCTCCCCGTTTGTCTGACAAACAAGTTCCAGGCTGACACTGTCGCTGAGCCGGATGCTGTCGCCTGTCCTTTTCCAGAGGAAACCACTCAGCCTGCAAGATCCGGACAATCGCAGAGGGTGGGACTATTGGTAGTTGGGAGCTTCAACGTTAGGCGCGTTATGGGGCCCCTTAGGGACGTGGCTGACAAGGAGGGTAAGAAAACCAATGTGCACTCCGTGTCCATACCGGGTGGGGTTATTCCAGATGTGGACAGGGTCCTCCCGGATGCCATGAAGAGCACAGGGTGCAGCCAACTGTAGTTGGTTGCTCACGTCGGTACCAATGATGAGCTTTGGATCAGAAGAGATTCTCTCTGGTTTCGAGCTGCTAACAGAAGTGGTAAAGGCTGCCAGTCTTGCTTGCGAGATGAAAGCAGAGCTGACCATTTGCAACATAGTCGACAGGACCCATTGCGGACCTCTGGTACAGAGCTGAGTGGAGGGTCTCAATCAGAGGAGTATGATGATGCATTAGCTCCATACTTAACAATCATATACAAGCGTTCGCTCGACGAAATATCCGTACCCAAAGACTGGAAATTTGCAAAGCAATATTCAAAAAAGGTAATAGGAGTAATCCACTAAATTACAGGCCCATATCGTTAACGTTGATATGCAGCAGGATTTTAGAACATATATGGTATTTGAACATCATGAATTACGTCGAAGAAAACGGTCTATTGACACAAAGTCAACATGGTTTTAGAAAACCTCATTCCTGTGAAACACAGCTAGCACTTCATTCACATGAAGTGTTGAGTGCTATTGATAAGGGATTTCAGATCGATTCCGTATTCGTGGATTACCGGAAGGCTTTTGACACTGTACCACAGAAGTGGCTCGTAGTAAAATTGCGTGCTTATGGAATACCGTCTCATTTATGTGACTGGATTTGCGGTTTCCTGTCACAGAGGTCGCAGTTCGTAGTAATTGACGGAAAGTCATCAAGTAAAACGGAAGTAATTTCTGGTATTCCACAAGGTAGTGTTATAGGCCCTTTGCTGTTCCTTATCTATATAAACGATTTGGGAGACAATCTGAGCAGCCGTCTCCGGTTGTTTGAGATGACGCTGTCGTTCATCGACTAATAAAGTCATCAGAAGATCAAAACAAGCTGTAAAACGATTTAGAAAAAATATCTGAATGGTGCGAAAAGTGGCATTTGACCCTAAATAATGAAAAGTGTGAGGTCATCCACATGAATACTAAAATGAACTCGTTAACCTTCGGTTACACGATAAATCAGTCTAATCTAAAAGCCGTACATTCAACTAAATAGCTAGGTACTACAATTACGAACAACTTAAATTGGAAAGAATACATAAAAAATGTTGTGGTGAAGACATACCAAAGGCTGCGTTTTATTGGCAGGACACTTACAAAATGTAACAGACCTACTAAGGAAACTGCATACACTACGCATGTCCGTCCTCTTTTAGAATACTGCTGCGCGGTGTGGGATCCTTACCAGGCAGGGCTGACGGAGCACATCGAAAAATTTCAAAGAAAGGCAGCACGTTTTGTATCATCGCGAAATATGGAAGAGAGAGTCACAGAAATGTAACGGGATTTGGGCTGGAAATCATTAAAAGAAAGGCGTCTTTCGTTGCGACGTATTCTTCTCTGTAAATTCCAATCACCAACTTTCTCCTCCGAATGCGAAAATATTTTGTAGGCACAAACCAATATAGGGCGGAACGATCACCACGCTAAAATAAGGGAAATCAGAGCTCGTGCGGAAAGATATATGTGTTCATTCTTTCCACGCGCTGTACGAGATTAGAATAATAGAGAAATGTGAAGATGGTTCGATGAACTCTCTGTCAGGCACTTAAATGAGATTTGCAGAGTATCCATGTAGATGTAGATATACGCATGATAGTGCAAGGCCACAAAAACGAGAGATAAATTTACTATGATTCCCACCGCGCACCTGCCTCCCCTGGAAGTTGCGGACATAAACTTGGTACCCCAGCCTGCCCTTAAAGGTTTCCCGATTACGCTTATAACGCTCAGCTTGCTTATTCTGGGCTCTGAGTATATTACGTTTGGCCCGGTTCCAGTTTTCCTTGACAAAACGCTGATTAATATTGGCTGGAATAAGATCTTGAATTCCTCTCAAGTTAGAAAGAGGGGAATTAACTGGTTAGGAAAAGGTCAAGAATGCAGGCGTAGCTCGCAAGGCTTCATGACTGGCGGTATTAATAGCAAAAGTAAACCAGGGAAGACTGGAGTTCCATTTACTGGGGGTTTTCTGATGATAAGTAATCAAAGCGGACTTAAGATTCCGATTAACTCTCTCCGCAAAGGAGCATTCGGGATAATACGAGGTGGTGGTGACATGCTTGACACCGTTCTCAAAACAGAAGGCCTTTAAAGGGGGCCGAAAGAAAGTCAGGAGCGGTATCGCTAACTAGCTGCTTGAGCGTTTCAAAAACACTGACGACACTAGTTAAATGATTAATAGTGGTGGCAGCGGTAACGTTACGACTGGGAAGGAGCCAAGTAAATCTGGAGTCATAACTATTACATATCCATGACACCTAGTACGAGGTAAAGGCCCCAAATAATCAATATAGAGCTTGTGCAGAGGACAGGACTCTCGTTCAGATCTCAACAAATACTGATGAAGAGCATTCCTACGTTTGGCTACATTTCACAAGCTTCATTGGGATATCATTTGTCTCACATCCCGGTCCATGGAGGGCCAAGTTAAATGCTCCTTGATTTCTTGGAAAGTCTTATAAGTACCTAAGTGGCCACCCACCAACGAATAATGAAGATAACGAAAAACCCGGCGCACCAAAGCTACAGGCAAACAAATCTTGCACTGCTTAGCATCACCCACATTCTTACAGAGAATACCACTCTTAACAACATACTCGTCCGACAGCTCTCCTGCCAACAAACGTTGCTTAATATCGACCCAAACAGAGTCCTGATCCTGATGCTGAGCAACGTCTTCGAACACGAGGGGAATTTCACCCAACACCGTACAACTGAGGTTGTCGCCCTCTACCTGCTGTCTTCTCTCAATAGATGTAGCTTCGGTGAACATCCGGCTGATGACATCCACAAGGACATTTTCAGAGCCCTTTACATGTTTGACTTCATACTGAAATGCCGAAATACGAACTGCCCACCTAACAATACGGCCAGTTTCACGCGGCCTAGCCAACACCCAGCTCAAAGCTCGATTGTCGGTTTCCAATTGGAAAACTCGATGTTCAAGGTAGAATCGGTACTTCTCCAAGGTAAATAAAACAACAAAGGCCTCTCACTCGTTGAGTACTTAAGCTCGGCATCAGTTAACCGACGAGACACGTAGGCTAATGGCTGTGTCTGTCCCTCAAACTTCTGGAGGAGAACAGCTGAAATACCCGCATTAGAAGCGTCAGTTTGAACAAAAAACCTTTTATTAAAGTCGGGTACCCAAAGAACCGGAGGGTTGACTATTGCTCCCATAATGTGCTCAAAGTCAGCCTCCTGGGCGAGTCCCCATTCTAAACGAATGCCCTTTTGGCTAACAGATAAAGAGTGCCGCCAATTGAGCAAAATTTGGAACAAAACGCTTAAAGTAATTTTCCATACCTATAAATTTATCAATTCCCCGTTTATCAATAGGTGGAGGCAACGCCCGCAAGGCTTCAGTCCTCTCTTGGTCAATGCGAATAATTGACCCGGCACTATATGGCCTAAGAAAGGTACCACCTGTGATTTTACTAGGCTTAACAGACCGGTTCGCTGTAATCTCAACTTGTTGGATATGCTCCAAATGATCCTCAAACAAACGACTATAGATAACCAAATCGTCCAAGTAATTACAGACACAGACTAACTTTAAGTCGGCAAGGATATTATCCAACAAACGGGTAAGCACCGCCGCTCCGGTTGCTAGCCCAAAAGGAACTCTGTTAAACTCGGACAAGTTCCAATCGGTACAAATTGCATTAACATGTTTAGATTCTTCAGCCAACGGAATCTGATAACAGGCCTGATTCAGCCGTAAACCAATTAGCAAACCAAGTAAAAGAATTATGAATATCCGGCAGAGGTACAGCTTCAAGTACAACCTTGGCGTTCAAACGGCGGTAGTCAACCACAGGTCTGAAATCGCGCCCCTGATCTTTAGGTACAAGAAATATTGGGGAAGCATAAACAGAAGTAGAGGGCCTAATAACTCCTTGTTGGAGCATCTGAAATATCTTAACCTTGAGTATATTCACCTTCGGAGGTGAGAGGCAGTATGGAGATTGCCTGACCGGAATGTCATCGGACAGACGGATATAATATTCGAGAACGCTAGTGACACTCAGGTTATCATAAGGCGTTGGAGAAAACTGTGCAACAAATGGCGCAACTGAAAAGCCTGATGGGGTAAGACAAGGGCCAAATGGAATTCATTTGCTGCAGCCTCAACGGCCAAGGCCCTGCCACCGGATGGTGGCCAAAGTTTCACCAACTCGAACACTGTTGCTCACGGGAATACCCCCAACAGCCAACCATGGAAACCAGCGGCAAAATGTGAACAGACTGACTTCGGTAATTGAATCACCACTCAACTTTGATGTCCTGGGTCGGTGAGACCCGAACCTCGTAGTAATCGGAACAACTCCCACACACTCCCACACACTCCCACACACTCCCACACACTCCCACACACTCCCACGCACTCCCACACTGCATAGAGATCGCCAGATGGACTGGCCCACTGCGCCGCGCGGAGATTTCCTGGCTGATCCACACCAACCCGCGGACTGCCGCACACCGGCTAGCCGGAAACTATGAGCACCAGACCAAAGATAGCACAAGGTGCGAATATCGCTGCCACACGTAGAAAGAGGAAGAACCACGGTATATTCGCAATAACCGAGGGAAACCAAACACAGAGTAACAGTCAAGGTTTAAACCAGCGCACAAGCCGGGGCCAGCATGGCTCAGGAAAGAATTTCAAAATGCATCTTTGTTGAACAGTGTTATTATTCAGTGTTAGCATAACTGATTATACGATACAGACACCCAGACAACATTGTGGCACATGTTGGAAAGCGCGGTGGTCTCGCGGTTCTAGGCGCGCAGTCCGGAACCGTGCGACTGCTACGGTCGCAGGTTCGAATCCTACCTCGGCCATGGATGTGTATGATGTCCTTAGGTTAGTTAGGTTTAAGTAGTTCTAAGTTCTAGGGGACTGATGACCACAGCAGTTGAGTCCCATAGTGCTCAGAGCCATTTTGAAAGCGTAACTACGCATGATGAGAAACATTTAGATTGTGAGTCTCCGATGTTTAGTTGCCGTTTTTATTAATCAATTAGACTTCTAAATTCTAACAGAGCTACATAAATTTGGAATACAGCAGTGATAGAGCAGCTCATTTGCTATGTGTCTGAACTGCCACTTGTAGCGATGTTGCAAATGGTCGAGGCCCCGTTAACTAAGATTCAGTATGGTTCTGACTGTGTTAAAATTGCTGTCATTTTAATTAAGATTCCAGGCTAACTATGAATTCAAAGAATTACTGTGACATGTCATTTTAATCAGAGTTTCAGCGAGCGGCTTGTGGTATCTCCAGTTTTAAGATAGCTTATGAAGATACAAAGTGGAAATTCGTACTGGCGAACCACCCTACTAGTTGCTTGTCACAGTTGACGGGAACCTCGGGTCGTGTCTGTAAATAAGGGCCGCCGTCTTAGCCTGGGGCAGTCTGCTGGATAAGTCTGAAGAATCAGGATCTGCGTCACTATGCACGTCGATTTAGCGACTTGACTTTCAGACACGGAGAAATTTCACATCTGTTTGACATCTGTAGATGACTGGATTTTAAATTATTATGCTGTGCGTCACGATTTTAAGTCGGGATGGATAGTCCATAAAAGCAGGTCAGCTATACTTGCGGTTTTCGGTAGTAGAGCCAATCTGGAATTCAGGGCTAATTAACTCGGAAACATTTCAATATATCTAATTTTATTTTTAACAGTTTTTATCGGTACAGCTTATAATTTAGTCGGAAACAGAGCAACATAACGAATTTTTTCTTAACAATAATTTCTCAGTACAACCTACCCTGCAACACCCTAACAGACTTTTTAGACTGTTTTATACTGAGTAAGGAACTGATATATTTAATCAGTTAATGGGTGAAAAATCTTCAGTTACAACATTTGCACTAGCTGTAATAACATTTGTACTAATTAAGGCACAGAGAATATCGACGTACCAAATTAAAGCTCTTGTCGAGGTGAGTCGAGTGAGCTACTCATATGTTTACTTGTGTACTTAATTACCCGATGCGAAGAGTCTGAATTAAAAAGTAAAGTCAGAATAACAAATTATACTAGACAGATACGTAAACAGCAATGGAGCAGTGTTGGAAAACTACTGATTTTCACCAGTAATTTAAATTCTATCACAAATACATACATTTGGATTACATCAGTAGAAAAAAGAGGTCATTTCCTAAGGGACTTTAGTGCTATTTCTTGTTTACTGTAAATTTTCGAACTATAGTTCACTAATGATATAATTACAGCGAAACATTTATTCCAAAAACTTTATTGTGCTCCGTCATTTTAAACAGCGCTCCACTGTTGTGGTATCTCTTTCTTTAAGGTGCATTTAAGGATACAAATTTGTAATTCGTCTACAAAAGACTGCTGCCATCAAGGACAGGGTTCTCGGAAACATTTGAAGATGCAGGGTTTGTGTCACTCAGTGCTGCAAATTGAGCTTGATTTTCGAACTTAGAAAAATTTCACGTTTGTAGACACTTGGACTATAAATTACACACCTCAAAAAAGTATTTCATCATCGCAGTACTAGGAGTTCCTGCTTCTTTACGTAAAAATGGAATAAAGATATACAAAAGCAACGTTTCAGCTCTCTGTATTGCTCATAAAAACAAAAAATTCCTGGTTGTACAATAATAATCTAGACTTTCTGAACTTGTGTTCAAGATTACAGCATGTTCCAGCACCTCTCATACACGTCCTCTTCCACTGATGCATGTCTGTGTTCGTCGTGGCATACTGTCCACTAGATCATCAAGGGCCGGCCTTAGTGGACGTGCGGTTCTAGGCGCTACAGTCTGCAGCCGAGCAACCGCTCCGGTCGCAGGTTCGAATCCTGCCTCGGGCATGGATCTGTGTGATGTCCTTAGGTTAGTTAGGTTTAACTAGTTCTAAGTTCTAGAGGACTGATGACCACAACTGCTGTGGCTCAGAGCGAGATCATCAAGGCACTATTGGTCCACATTGTCCGTCTCCTCAACAGCAATTCAGCGTAGATCTCTGTGATTGGTTGGCGGGTCATCTCCTCCAAAAACAGCACTTTTCAGTGTTTACCAGGCGTGTTCGATAGTGTTCATTTCTGGAGAACATGCTGATCATTCTAACCTAGCGATTTCGATATAATGAAGGAACATATTCGCAAGATGTGCACGATGAGCCCGAGAATTGTCGTCCATTAAGACAAATCCCTCTCCAAAATGCTGCTGATATGGTTGCACTATACATGAGAGGATGTCATCCTGTATCCGTTTGATTGCTTTCAGTAACCACCAGTAGCATACGTTGTCCAAACATATTGCCACCCCAAAACGTCAAGGATCCATCACCTTGGTGAACTCGCTGGACAGTCTGTCTAAGTTCCATAGGCTGTCTAAGACCTTCAGGCTGACCAGACTGCCTCCATAAACGTCTCCGACGAGTGTCTGGTTGAAGGGATATGCGAGACTCATCCGTGAATAGAATTTGATGTCAATTCTGAAGAGACCATTCAGCATGTTGTTGGCTTCATCTATACCGCGCTGTACGTGTCAAAAGTTGGACATCGCCATGGACATCGGGAGAGAAACTGCACATCATGCAGCCTATTATTACATTTTGAGTCGAAACACGACGCACGAAAATCATTATTCAGCATGGTGGCATTCCTCTCAGGTTTCCTCGTAGCTGAAATCCGTAAGTAGCGGCCGTCAGCTGCAGTAATGGCCTGAGCGAGGAAAGTCAGACATTTCCTAAATCTCTCTGTACCACCACTATTTCCGAATAACATCGCTTTGATTCCCTCTCAGACGTCTGCAAACTTCCCTTGATGAGTGCTCTTCCTGTCACAATGTAAGAATGCGGATGCGATCAAACTTCGGAAACGATCTTCTTGGCATGGCGGAACTAAAGACAACACAAGCGGTGTACTTCGTATCTGATGTTATAACTGGAACTGATCCGCTGCCTTACACACTCCTTAACACAGGCAATCCGAATCCATGGTTGTTTACATCTTTGTGCGGGTTGATTGATATCTATGAACAATGTAAGGGACTTCGTTTTCTTTAAAAAAAATGGGTCTAAGCACTATGCGACTTATCATCTGAAGTCATCAGCCCCCTAGATTTAGAACTACTTATACCTAATTAACCATAGGTTCTCACACATATCCATGCCCGAGGCAGGATTCGAACCTGCGGCCACAGCAGCAGCGGGGTTCCGGACTGAAGCGCCTAGAACCACTCGGCCACACTTTGTTATTGATGAAATATAAACACACATAGTCATTCTTCAGAAGAGTTTGTAATCGAGATGATGCAACACTGTTTTTAAATTGTGTATTTTTCTGCAGCTCGCGACTTTAACTCTGGCAGGACTATGGGCAGCAGATGGAAGACGGACTTGCGTTATTCGGTAGTAAATCAATCTAGACTTGGAATTATGTTGGCATGAGTCAGCATTTTCTCTGGTACAGCTGTGAATAGGTGTAAGTAGTATTTGTTTAACTTTTCAGTGATTTTCAGACCACTAAATGAGGGCTGAAGTCGTCATTAGATTGCAATAATGACAGCTATTAGATCTTCACAAGTCCACTGTCGTACATGGTAAAGTAGAAATATTAGAAAGACAGATTATTGTGGTTTACTATTATTGTTATTAGTGTTATTACTATTAGAGGTTTAATTCTGAGTTAAATGTATTACTTAGGCCTTTCATTATTGTTGAAATGCTTTTGATGAAGCTCACATACGCGAAAACGTGCTAGAAGTCTTCGTGCTGGTTCCGAAGATCGCGTAGTTCGCCTGCGACTGCGTTAAATAAATTATCCGGTCGCCTGTAATCTAGAGATTAGCTCTAGTTGCGCTCATAGAATTAACAGAGTCTGTATATGTGCAATTACAGTCGTGCGATGAATCTGGATTTGAATTTTATAAAATCAGATAACGTGATAATATTTTTTCCAAAGAATAAATGACCGTGCTTGCAGATTTGGCTGTTGAAAAATACAACAAACGAATAGTCGATAGGCACAATTGTATATAAGTCACTATTAAACGGGAAAAAATGTTTCTACATATACATCTACATACATACTCCGCAATCCAACATGCGGTGCGTGGCGGAGGGTACCTCGTACCACAACTAGCATCTTCTCTCCCTGTTCCACTCCCAAACAGAACGAGGGAAAAATGACTGCCTATATGCCTCTGTACGAGCCCTCATCTCTCTTATCTTTGTGGTCTTTCCGCGAAATGTAAGTTGGCAGCAATAAAGTTGTACTGCAGTCAGCCTCAAATGCTGGTTCTCTAAATTTCCTCAGTAACGATTCACGGAAAGAACGCCTCCTTTCCTCTAGAGACTCCCACCCGAGTTCCTGAAGCATTTCCGTAACACTCGCGTGATGATCAAACCTACCAGTAACAAATGTAGCAGCCCGCCTCTGAATTGCTTCTATGTCCTCCCTCAATACGACCTGATAGGAATCTCAAACGCTCGAGCAGTACTCAAGAACAGGTAGTATTAGTGTTTTATAAGCGGTCTCCTTGACAGATGAACCACATCTTCCCAAAATTCTACCA
Organism: Schistocerca gregaria; assembly: GCF_023897955.1. Lineage (NCBI taxonomy): Eukaryota > Metazoa > Arthropoda > Insecta > Orthoptera > Acrididae > Schistocerca > Schistocerca gregaria. Next base: position 112,969,018 of record NC_064927.1, read on the forward strand.
ATGAACCGAAGGCGACTATCCGCCTTCCCCACAACTGCCATTACATGCTTGTCCCACTTCATAACGCTCTGCAGTGTTACGCCGAAATATTTAATCGTCGTGACTGTGTCAAGCGCTACACTACTAATGGAGTATTCAAACATTACAGGATTCTTTTTCCTAATCATCTGCATTAATTTACATTTATCTATGTTTAGAATTAGCTGCCATTCTTTACACTAATCACAAATACTGTCCAAGTCATCTTGTATCCTCCTACAGTCACTCAACGACGACACCTACCCTTACACCACAGCATCATCAGCAAACAGCCGCACATTGCTATCCACCCTATCCAAAAGATAATTTATGTAGATAGAAAACAACAGCGGACCTACCACACTTCCCTGGGGCACTCCAGATGATACCCTCACATCCCATGAACACTCACCATCGAGGACAACGTACTGGGTTCTATTACTTAAGAAGTCTTCGAGCCACTCACATACTTGGGAACCAATCCCATATGCTCGTACCTTACTTAGGAGTCTACACCTTTCCACTAACGGACATGTATTTTTGAACCCTTTACGTAAGTTTGGAGGTGAAATGTTAAGTCCTGACATAAATTTCGAATTTGAAACTAAATCAACGTCTAACAGAGGGTTAATGGCTGCGAGCAACAATACGATTATTCCACAAAAATGAGATCAGTGCAGATACACGCACTCTCTAGTCAAAATGTTAACTCCTGACACAAATTTCGAAGTTGAAGCTAAATCAACTTCAAACAAACGTATAATGGTTGCCAGCAACAATACGATCATTCCACAAAAATGAGATCAGTGCGTATACAAGCACTCTCTAGTCAAAACTATGAAGAGTGTAATGAGTGTACATAGCTTTCCAGTGGTGCATAATTAGGTGTGACAACCGTACAATTCCACAGAGAGGTTTGAATTTGTTGTAGCAGAGAAGTAAAGGTTATGTCATACAGTTAGAGGTGATCATTTCGTATACTTAATTAGGATACAGTACTTTAATTTCACTAAAAGTTTTCTAAATATTCTTGATGTAGCCAGTACCACAGACTCAATCATTATGCCATCCACACAATTAGAGGCATCATTTCGTATACTTAATTAGAATAAAGTGATTTAATTTCTCTCAAAGTTTCTAAATATTCTTGATAGAGCCAGATTAGTCCACTTTGATGCATGGAAACAAAATATCCGATTTCTCAGTGCATTGAAGGTGACGTCAAGTGAAGTTATAGATGGGAGAGATCTTAGTGGTGAGCTGGAAGAAAGTCCTTGATCTCTAAACCAATGTGGATGGTGGGTAAGTTAGGAATGGGCTTTCAGACTGGAAGGAGCTGAGAGCAGACTTCATAACGCCACTATTATAGTACATATGATTTGTCGAACTCGTATCTGGCCTGAATTGTAAGATTCGGAATCAAGACGTTACAAAACTGGGTAAGTCCGATTTACCGATTTACGATCGAGTAACGTTTGTAAAAGAACATCCCTATTCCATTATTTGTCTCTTGTGAACTGCCAGCGGTAACTGGTTGTCCGTCGTACACTGGCAGTATCACATCTTTGTCACAATAGTAAACAACTCCTATAGTTATCATCGACAATAACAATATATCATAAACTGAAGATGAAATGATCAACGGTATTTAGCAGGAAGTTTCACAGTTCGTGCCTATGCACACACTGCAATCTCTCATTGCATTGCAGATGCACATTTTCATATTGCGATATTGGTTACTGTAACACCCTACTACACTTCAACAGAAGTTGGTTGTTGGTAGTTATAATATTCATCACGACTTCACACTTGAGATTACTACCACTCATACATTAAATAGTAATTGATTAATTAGTACATCCGAATCTTTTCTTTTTTTGTGCGATGGCCAGGGCTCTACCTGCGGTGGAGGTTGGCCTTTCAAGTATAGGGGGTACGGTAACTTATCTGCATAAAACGGGGCATCATTTTGGACTTTTGAGGGTCTTTGGGCACAAATATTCGTCCTTGAGGCACTCATTCCTAGTATTCTTAAGAGATTTCTCTTATTCTTGATTTTTCATCCCTAACTTACAACTTAATTCACATGAGATCCGCTTCTATTTTTGCATAATTATATATGAGGAATTGTTGGAATGAACGGCGAGTGTTGAGAAATTGGTTGTATGTTTCATTGTGACTTTTTTGTTTGTTTCTAGCCTATTTCAGGTTGAATTTCTTTCACATTAAAATAATATTTGTCCTCTCTGTGCATTAATAATATTGGATACTAATGGGCATCATATGAACGGTGTGGCCCTACAATGCGTTGTAGCCCTGCTCTTCTTCGTTGTACGATTATGTCAAGGATTGTGCTTTCATTGCCCACAATTACGATGGCGACTTCGACTATCTTAAGTACATTAAATCGACGTTTGCGTTCTACATGTGAAGTTTTGTCGGCTCGAATTATAACTACACTCCTGGATATGGAAAAAAGAACACATTGACACCGGTGTGTCAGACCCACCATACTTGCTCCGGACACTGCGAGAGGGCTGTACAAGCAATGATCACACGCACGGCACAGCGGACACACCAGGAACCGCTGTATTGGCCGTCGAATGGCGCTAGCTGCGCAGCATTGTGCACCGCCGCCGTCAGTGTCAGCCAGTTTGCCGTGGCATACGGAGCTCCATCGCAGTCTTTAACACTGGTAGCATGCCGCGAAGCGTGGACGTGAACTGTATGTGCAGTTGACGGACTTTGAGCGAGGGCATATAGTGGGCATGCAGGAGGCCGGGTGGACGTACCGCCGAATTGCTCAACACGTGGGGCGTGAGGTCTCCACAGTACATCGATGTTGTCGCCAGTGGTCGGCGGAAGGTGCACGTGCCCGTCGACCTGGGACCGGACCGCAGATACGCACGGATGCACGCCAAGACCGTAGGATCCTACGCAGTGCCGTAGGGGACCGCACCACCACTTCCCAGCAAATTAGGGACACTGTTGCTCCTGGGGTATCGGCGAGGACCATTCACAACCGTCTCCATGAAGCTTGGCTACGGTCCCGCACACCGTTAGGCCGTCTTCCGCTCACGTACCAACATCGTGCAGCCCGCCTCTAGTGGTGTCGCGACGGGCGTGAATGGAGGGACGAATGGAGACATGTCGTCTTCAGCGATGAGTCGCTTCTGCCTTGGTGCCAATGGTGGTCGTATGCGTGTTTGGCGCCGTGCAGATGAGCGCCACAATCAGGACTGCATACGACTGAGGCACACAGGGCCAACACCCGGCATCATGGTGTGGGGAGCGATCTCCTACACTGGCCGTACACATCTGGTGATCGTCGAGGGGACACTGAATAGTGCACGGTACATCCAATCCGTCATCGAACCCATCGTTCTACCATTCCTAGACCGGCAAGGGAACTTGCTGTTCCAACAGGATAATGCACGTCCGCATGTATCCCGTGCCACCCAACGTGCTCTAGAAGGTGTAAGTCAACTACCCTGGCCAGCAAGATCTCCGGATCTGTCCCCCATTGAGCATGTTTGGGACTGGATGAAGCGTCGTCTCAAGCGGTCTGCACGTCCAGCACGAACGCTGGTCCAACTGAGGCGCCAGGTGGAAATGGCATGGCAAGCCGTTCCACAGGACTACATCCAGCATCTCTACGATCGTCTCCATGGGAGAATAGCAGCCTGCATTGCTGCGAAAGGTGGATATACACTGTACTAGTGCCGACATTGTGCATGCTCTGTTGCCTGTGTCTATGTGCCTGTGGTTCTGTCAGTGTGATCATGTGATGTATCTGACTCCAGGAATGTGTCAATTGTTTCCCCTTCCTGGGACAATGAATTCACGGTGTTCTTATTTCAATTTCCAGGAATGTATATAGTTATCAGAAATAATTCGGTCTTGTGCTGTTCTGAATATGTGAATTAGTTGACTGTACACATGTGAGATCCTCTCTCGGACTACTTTTCGCCGAGCGGTTCCAGGCGCTTCAGCCTGGAACCGCGCAACCGCTACGGTTGCAGGTTCGAATCCTGCCTCGGGCATGGATGTGTGTGATGTCCTTAGGTTAGTTAGGTTTAAGTCGTTTTAAATCTAGGGGACTGATGACCTCAGAAGTCCCATAGTGCTCTGAACCATTTGAACTACTTTTCGTCTCAGTTCACTGATGTTTATGCAGCATTGATCAATTTCTGTTTCTTCATTTACGATGAAATGCATTTCGTTGTTAGCGGTATTAATGAACCAACGTCGTGATAGATTTGTTCTTGGATGGGAAAAAAACATAACCGACTTCATCTCATTGTTGATAGAAGTGACACCAAAGTAGTCATTTGGAAGCGGGCGTACGTTTTTTATATTTTGAAGAAAAATGGTTCAAACGGCTCTGAGCACTATGGGACTCAACTGCTGTGGTCATTAGTCCCCTAGAACTTAGAACTACTTAAACCTAACTAACCTAAGGACATCACACACATCCATGCCCGAGGCAGGATTCGAACCTGCGACCGTAGCAGTCGCACGGCTCCGGACTCCGCGCCTAGAACCGCGAGACCACCGCGGCCGGCTTGAAGAAACTGTTTTGATTCTGGAGTTTCTCGGCTCATGGAACGTAAAAATTCCTGCGGAGTTTTCCAGTGGTGGTAATCGAATTTTTCCGTTCATGCAACAGAATACTGGTGCTTCTTTACTGAATTTTTTCACGTTGCAGAATTGGCAGATGTTATCCATTTTTCCGATACCGACGGGTTTGTGGTTGTTCTATTCTTTCGCTGCATCGTAGTGGAATGCTTCATTTGCTATATTGTACTCTTTACTTGTTCTCACCCGCATTTTTAGTAGCGTCATATTTTCATGGCTAGTTTCGGTTCGCAGTCTTTTGTGATTAGAATGTGTCGCAATTCTTGATTCTTCAATCCGTTCTTTTGTTGTTCTTTGATTTCTCTGCTTCTCGAGATTCTTCTTCTCGTTCGTAGGGAACTTAATCGTGCTTCGCGCTCTTCTTCTGTTTTGTTTTTACGCTGTTCTTTTTGTTTTCGCCATTTTGCTTCAGAAGCAGCAAGATCTCCTCCTCTTTTATGCTTCGGCACTGTCTAAATTTCCGCTTTATATTCAGTCACTGCATCACTTCGACACCACACACATCACTGTTTGTTTTTATTGACTCACTGCACTACTTTTCCGGTTCTTCCTGATAAGAAACTGCTATTCGAACACACGACGGGTCCTGCTTCATTCCGGCTTGAGGTATTTAAAATTGTCTGTCGGAATATTTGACGAAATACACATCGGATTAAAAAAAAGTAATAAACGATGTTCACCTCGGAGATGGACATCCATTAACAATTAACATAACTCTCGATCCCCTTCATAACTCCAAGGGGCAGGAGGGGGGGGGGGGAGGGCGACTTTGAAATATTAAATAGGAACATCTATTTTTATTGCAGATTTGCGTTCTCCGTGAAAAAATATGTAACTCTTGTATTTACGGTCGCAGGTTCGAATCCTGCCTCGGGCATGGATGTGTGTGATGTCCTTAGGTTAGTTAGGTTTAATTAGTTCTAAGTTCTAGGGGACTGATGACCTAAGCTGTTGAGTCCCATAGTGCTCAGAGCCATTTGAACCAACTCTTGTATTAAACACTTCTTTCGTTACTTGATAGATAGCACTGTAATCGTTAAAAATTGAATTGATGTGACAATTGTTGCAAAACGATACTATTTCAGATAAATACACATCCCATTAAGACAAGAGAAGTACGTTTTTGATATTTTTGATAATGCTATCATGTGGCACCTCCCACAATCGAATGAAGCACAGAGCGTCATCATGCGCTCAGTCCGCGGTCAGGCTGTGCATCTTACTTCAATGATTCGGAGTGTACACATTTCGTCGCAATTGTTCCACGATAATAACGATTGCAGAAAGGGTCGATATCATTGCCGCATGTCCGACCGCTGCCTGTGACAAACGAAAATAGCACAATGAATATTTTAGCTGTGGTTGCTTCAAATGTTCATATTAGTTCTCGGCAAATTACGCGAGGTTGAGGAATTTTGCAAATAGTTGTTGTACGCGTACTGCATGCGCAAAAATGGCATCCATTTCATTATTCGCAGCATCAAGAACTGCAAGGTGACGACTTTCACAATCGCCCGAATTTCTGCAACTGGATACAGGAACAACTGGCACTCAGTGATAATTTCATTTCACAGATACTTTTCTCCGACAAATTAAATTTTACGAATAGTGGTCAAGTGAATCGACATAATATGCATTATTGGTCAGTGCAAAATTACAACTGGGTAAGGCGAGTTGAACATAAACGCCCATGGAGTGTCAACGCTTGGTGCGGTATTTTAGGTACGCTGGTAATTGGCCCATACTTCATACGAGGTAATCTGACTGGTCAAATGTACAGCGACATTGTGGATAATGTTTTACCCAGGACGATGTTCCATTTCAGACGAGACTGGATATGTGGTTTCAACACGATGGATGCGCAGCTAGCGACTAGCTCGAGAAGTTTTGAACTGAAACTAACTGCGTCCATGGATTGGACGAGGAGGTCCTCAAACATGTCCCACACGTTTAGCTGATAAGACTTCTGATGAATGTTTCCTTTGGATATGGGTAAAAGAGAGAGTTTTCATGGCTGCACCAACAACCCCGGAAGATATGCGGCAGCGAATTCGCAATGAGTGTGCAAACATTAGTGCTGAGACACTAATACATGTCAGATTGTCATTCAGACACAGAATTGCAATGTGCATTAGAAACAACGGATAACATTTCGAACATTTGCTGCAGCGAAACGTTTGTGAGAGGCAAGGGGACTCACAGTTGTCAAGCATCCCGACACAGTGAGAGGCAAGGGGTCTCACAGTAATCAAGCACCTGCAAGATAGAGGCAAGGCGAACCACCAAAATCAAGCACCCCGAGGGGAACACATTATTACTGCGTCCGCCTCGTTGTTCCTGGCTAACGCTAAATGTAATCTAAGAAAACATTGCGGGAGGGTACACGGAGTCACGTGATAGCAGTTTACCAAGTATCAAGTAGTGTACTTTGATTTTCCTAATCGGATGTGTATTCTGGTGAGGTATTACCGTTTTGCAACAATTGTCATTCGATATTCATGTGTGCCTCTTATAGCCCCATCTATCATGAAACGAAAGAAAGTTGCATACAAAAGTTACATATTTTTTCATGGAGAATCCAAATCTGCAATAAAAAGTAGAGGTTTCTATAAAATTTTTCAAAGTCACCACTCCTCCTGTCCCCACGGGTGGTACAGGGAATCGAGCATTATGTTAATGGATGTCCCTCTTCGAGGTGGACAACTTTTATTGCTTCTTCTTTTTTAACCCGATGTGTATTTCGCTAAATATTGCTACAAACAGTTCTAAACGCCTCACCCTGTATATCCCTACCAATGGGTAGCCCCACCAGCGGCGAATGCCGGAACATACCAAACAGCTTTCGAATGATTCACAATGTTCCAGAACATTCCACAACATTCGAGAGTGTTCTGGAATGTTTCACAATGATATAGGATGTTTTCGAGCATTGTGGAATCTTTCCGTATTTTCCAAATTATTTCCAAACATTCCAGAACATCCTGAATCACTGTGGAAAATTCCGGAACATTCTAGAATGCTCGCAAATATTATCGAATGTTCTGGAATGTTCTTGAATACATTCGGATGTTCTGGAACATCCTAGAAATTTCTAGAGGGCGAAACTTGCCTTTATATCTTCCAAAGCACATCCTTCAGGTAAAAACGGGTACCTTATTCATCGGTGGGGGATAGAGGGCTACCACACCAAATAATTCCCTTGATCGTACGAGGACTCATTTATGAGTTTTAGCAGCACACACATTGTACATTTACTTTTATAATACACTTTGTTTACCTACTCTCTGACAGAAATTACTACTAATGCATATACATGTGAGTTTTAGCAGCACACACATTTTCATTTACTTTTATAATACACTTTGTTTACCTATTCTCTGACATAAATGATTACTAATGGATATACATGCAAAACACAAACAATATTTATGTAAGGTGAATAGTAATAGATAACCACATGGGTAACCAATGTTAAAAAATTAAAGAGAAAGAAAAGATTATATTATAATTTATACCAAAGACAGATATCAGTCTTTCACTATCATTAATAAACATTTTTACCCTTATCATCTGTCAAATCTTTTTTATTTTGCATCAGGCATAATATTTCTTAATGTGGATATAAGCCTTTCCCTCTATGTATCTCAAGGTATCTGAGTAGATAAGTCCATGGATGTCGTATGCTCTGTATTTCAAATGGGCCCACGTACAGCATTTGCCATTCCTTCTTCCATTTATGTAACAACGAAATGTGCCGTTGTGTACGCAGTAACCCCTTTTGTCACACTCGATCTTTCTCCTCTCTGCTTTCTCAGCGAGAAACAAGTGACAATCTGACTTTGTCTTCCCACTGTACCTCTTCGTTTGATACCTTTGGAATCCTTTCAATCATTCATTTCTTTTTTCCCTTCTGTACAGCAATTCCGCTGGTGTAATGTAAATTTCCTCGGATTTGTTTAGTTAGTTTATCCATAACATCGATGAATAATACTTACTTTGAAAATCAATTCGGCACCCAAAACAAAACATACACTCCATTCTGGTTGGTTTATCACTAGGTGCGGGTTACAACAAGTACTGTTTGAAGGTTCAGTTATGTCCGACTTCAACAACCTCTGTATCTCTTCATACTCCACTTCATGTTCGTTCAATAAATTTGGATTATAAGCTATGGCGCTGATAACAAGCTGCCCCCCCCCCCCCCCCCCCCGCCAAGAAGCTATGGCAGTATGTGCAACGATCCAGAACATCTGAATTGTAGATGAATCCATGTATTACTCGGGGATTCTCCTCGAACACTCTATAATATTTCTATGAGTCAGCCAATTGTCTTACCTGTTCTACTGTTAGGTGTCCTGACTTAGTCGAATTGAGTTGTACTTGTTGTGACAATCCAAGTAAGTTCATTTCTTTTATTTGTGACATGTAGTTTGGTCAGCTCTTCTTCGCTATTAACTTATCCCTGCCCATCGGCGGTATTGACCATTCTTAGCTTCTTCCCTGCTCGAATTTGCTTGAGCGATGGCTCCGTCGATCTGAAAGTGATCTTGCCTGAAGGGAAGTCAATACGTATATTCTTCCCCTGGATTGCTTCGACTCGTAGAATACATTTGACTGTTAATTTATTTATGAGATGGAATCTGCATTTAATAGCCGTATTTTCTCCCTTTGTTTCCTGCATCATCTGTATTCGTATGTTTTGCGATCGTATGCCAATTGCTCCTATAATTTTTTAACTTGGGACAAGGAAATGTATGTTCTCGATGTTAACATACTCTCCACACAGAAGGGCTAGCGTTCTATAACAATCACGCTCTCTTGCAAGCAATTTGTTGTTCTTGTGATATAACTATAAGAAACGTTTCAGCACCTACTCAAGTGGATATATCTCAGTGACTTTGTAAATGTTCTTGTCCGCAAATAAATAGATTGGTGATACATAAGATGGTGTATCGTAATAAGGATTTCACTGAATCGGTGAGGTTTTGCAGATACTCTTCTTAACGTTCCGCAAGTACATAAATTACAGCGATACATAAGATGGTGTACTATAATGTGAATTCGATTAACAAATTTTGGCAATTTTTGGTTATAATTAATCAAGTTTTAGGGTACTCTCATTTGCACGCCGCACCCATTTATCCAACCAAACTGACATCCTCTCCTGATTATGTTCCGATACCACTGCCCAATTAAAGTATTTACATTCCGTTAAAGATATACTTATTTCACAAACTAGTATATTAAATTCAGGATATTATGATTATAGATCAGGCTATTCACTCATTATTTTTTGATGGTTATAGTGTGATTTGAAATCTCCAGTTACGAAAAGATAAAAGTTTTACTTATTAACCTGTGCATTTCAGAAATCAAAAACGGCAAGGAGTCGTTTAGCAAAAGATACAGAGATTCCTAAGTAAGGTGGCAAAATCATCGCAAACTACTTTAAGTGCGGTAAAAGTCGGCACTTTTCACGCAGGACGCCAGCTGCAGAAGTATCGGCAGAAGGCCACCGGTAATGACTAGTTTTCAGTAGCTGCCGATTTTAGCTAGCAAACAATACTGTTCAAGTTAGCATTCTACTGTAGTTTATTGAAATTTATAACGTGCGAGATCATATATGCACGTAACTTGTGTGTATTGGCTTCTCAGGTCAAGAGCACGGTTCGATTCCACCCGCCCACTGTGACCCATGGCGTCCTGTATGACATCATTAGTCTTCGTTGCGAAGGATGCAAGCGGTCTGTTACTCGTATTAAATGTCTGTACTTGTCACGCTTCTAGTGTAGTCTGTGATGTTTTTGAACTATTTGTGTACAGGTACATGATGAAAGACCCACAGGATATCGTAAAGTTAATATTTATTAAAAACAAAAAACGAAACACCGATCGACCATTAGCATTGGCAAAGACGTTAATTATAAATGATCGGTAAGGCGCAGACAAATGAAAAAAAACAGCATTCATTTTTTTGCACATGGTTTTGGTTCTCACACTCTCTTGTATGTTAAAGTTCTGTTAAGAAGTGCCATGCACCGTATGACGGGTTCAAAATCGTTCAAATGGTTCTGAGCACTATGTGACTTAGCTTCTGAGGTCATCAGTCGCCTAGAACTTAGAACTAATTAAACCTAACCAACCTAAGGACATCACACACATCCATGCCCGAGGCAGGATTCGAACCTGCGGTCGTAGCGGTCGCTCGGCTCCAGACTGTAGCGCCTAGAACCGCACGGCTGGAGTATGACGGGCTACGAGATTTTTGAATCATATTTGTTTCGAAATAAGAAAAAAAATGATACCAGTGTTAAGTATTTTTTATTCAAGTGAAGTGGAACTAAGTAAGCAGGATTTTCTTAATTATGACACGCACTGGTATACTTGGAGTCTGCTGCCTGCACCTACAATTGAAACTGAAACAAATGAGCCCTCGGTCAGTATTATTTTTAGTCTTGTTGACCAGGTTTCAACACTTCTAAGAGTGCCTTCATCAGAATTAAAACGAAATGGCCTATAACATAGTTACAGATTTATAAGAAAAGGCATTTCTTGTATAAAAAGTGTAATTACTGAGTAACAACAGAAGATAGATGCAGTACTTACATGTCACGTATAAAATAATTAAGAGGCCAAAAGGGCTTTAGTCACAATTTATATAAAAAGGAATGAGTGAACGCGAGCCACTATGGGCTGCTCGTACCAATATTACAGGAGGGACAGCTGTGTGCGGCTGGCCGGCACATGGGGACAGGTTTTTAGCGACGTTGTTGTGATGAAGTCAGACGCCTTGCTCAACGACTCACTGTGCTTTAATTCACTGTCATGTCTCCGAAGAATTCTGCAACCGTCTATGAATACCGGACGCGCTCTGGTTTTCCGCCAAAAGAAACTCAATTACAGCTCTGCTTGCAACACATCTCCGTTGCAGACGCCATTTTGAAGGCTACTTGCAGTGCCGCCACATATCGGAACGTCCTGAAACTATAGAGGCTGAAGCAGGGAATATTCCACGACACCCCACAAGAAATTCCGATTTTTTCAACGAATACTTCGCGAGGTAAAAAAAAAAAAGTCACGCATTACTTATTGGATGCCCTTCGCATTAAAGTCTTTATTTTCACACAGTAAACACTTTTCATTCGTACGGGTATTGTAACGTAATACCTAAATATTCTTCTTTTTTCGTTTCGGATAGTAGGTCTCTTCTGCGCAACAACACTGCGTAAGAGCAGGTGGATACACACTTTTCCCCTCCACTGCCTTCCCCAATCCTTCTACGTCCGCCCTGCCCTCCCCGCCCCCCAATTTTTTTCTGTGTCCTCTCCCTCAATCAGCCTCCCCCTTTTTCCCCCTCATCGGTCCGGGATATTCCCCCCCCCCCCCCTCTCCCGCTCCCATCTGCCACGTGTCGACTCTACAGTGCTGTTTAAAGTGAATGTTCAGTGTTGTGCGTCCCCTGTCAGCGTGTGTCTTTTATCTCGTACGAACAGAAACAAGCCGGCCGGATTGGCCGTGCGGTTCTAGGCGCTACAGTCTGGAGCCGAGCGACCGGTACGGTCGCAGGTTCGAATCCTGCCTCGGGCATGGATGTGTGTGATGTCCTTAGGTTAGTTAGGTTGAATTAGTTCTAAGTTCTAGGCGACTGATGACCTCAGCAGTTAAGTCGCATAGTGCTCAGATCCATTTTTTGAACAGAAACAAGACTGTCGCCGTGTTTTTTTAATTGTGCCTACTTATTGTGCGTCTTCATCTGCATCGTCAACGCCGTGTATATTTAAAATCCACAACTTTCCGTCATTTTACAGTTTTTTACAATGTCACTGTTTTATCAACTGTTGTTATTTTTATTTTCTCATTATGTTTTTCAACAAGTGTATGGACCCGAAGATGATGTTACAACGTTGAAACTAGTTGCCAAAATAAAATCGCCACCTTAAATACAGCTGGAGGAATTTCTTCATTTTTAATATAAATTTTTGAATCTTCCCACGAGCCAATGTCCACTTTGATGTGTCCGCGGAGATGTCCATAATAACGTTCAAAATGGCTTCTGACAGCGAGGTGTAAATAAAACAGAGATGCGTAGGTTGGAATCAGTACACCTCTCCAGCTTTTGATTCCCAGCGTTTAATTATCCTCGCTTATTAGATTATCCTGCACTCGGCCTTTCTTTCATCTCGTCCGCACGACCCGCCAGCCTCGGCCCCACCTTTCCTCTGCTAGACGTCGCTGCCGTGGCTGATGACGTCAGCGCCAGCGCAGCCGGTGCCCGTCGCGTGGCCAGCAGTAAGTGATTGGCGGCGCCCCATCTGCCCTCCCCCCCCCCCCCCCCTTTCCCCTTCCTGGATTCCCGGCAGCAGCATGTGGCGCGTGATGGATGTCAGCCAGGGGCAGGGCAGGATGCGACTCATCAGCTGTCCCGCCAGACAGCCCCACAAAACGCTGCGCCCCGCCCGTAATCTGTTTCCCTCGTCGCTCGCCTCCGCCCTTAGGATGTGAGTCGATCCACTCAGGAAACGACACAGAGGAATTAACGACATTGGCTGCCAGTTGGCATTAATTTAAATCAATGGCGAAAATTTGAGCCGGACCGTGCGGCAACGCGGTCGAAGAAGAGAGGATTTAAGTCAGACAGCGTGCTCCCCAGCTGTGGCAGTCGGTTATCAAGTGCTAATGTGCTAAAGCACACTGTGAATATCACTCTAAAATTACATTCCTATTCGAACGCAAGCCAAAATCGCACTAAAATTACGCTATTTATCTTCAAATGAATGCTGGAATGCAAGTAAAACGGACGAAAACAAGTTTTGTAGCGCGATAATGCAATGCCAGTTTCGTCAACAAATAAGATGTAATGTTCCTTCGGACTTGCATCAGTAACAGGCACTTCGTCACAACAAAGGCACTGAAATACCGTATTCGTCGACTGATGTCGGTTCTGCGACTTTCAAGTAAAATGACTCCCCTGTACAGGAATGGCATTAATGCGATGTACAAGTGCAGGTATGACCCATGCACGACGACATATGGAAATTTGCGTCCGACCATGAAGTGCTTAATGCGACCGCAGGTGTAAAACTAAAAATCCGGGTTCAGGTCCAAGTCGGGCGCAAAGATTCCTTGTTGTCACTCCATTACAGGAAAGTCGGAAAAGAGTATGTAATTAGTATTTAACGGCTCTTATCCCGTACATGTTGTTGTTGTGGTCTTCAGTCATGAGACTGGTTTGATGCAGATCTCCATGCTACTCAATCATGTGCAAGCTTCTTCGATCACCCAGTACCTACTGCAGCCTACATCCTCCTGAATCTGCTCAGTGTATTCATCTATTGCTCTCCCTCTGCGATTTTTACCCTCTATGCTGCTCTCCCTTGACGCCTCAGAACATGTCCTACCAACCGATCCCTTCTAGTCAAGTTGTGCCACAAACTCCTCTTCTCCCCAATTCTATTCCATACCTCCTCATTAGTTATGTGATCTACCCATCTAATCTTCAGCATTCTTCTGTAGCACCACATTTCGAAAGCTTCTATTTATTCTCTTCTTGTCTAAACTATTTGTCGTATATGTTTCACTTCCATACATGGCTACATTCCATGGATGAGAAGGTTAAAACAAACTTTCTTATAACAAATTATTACTGCTTTATTTGGGAACAACGTACATCAGATACATCTGCCTAACTTTTAACACAGACATTAAATGTCAACATACGTAAGATACTGCTCGTTCGTACTCTTGCAAGGGAAACTCCCCATCTCACCCCTTTCAGGTTTAGTGGTAAAATGGCGCAGTGGATAGCCCATTAAAAACTGAACACACAACAAACATGAAAACAGGAAGAAGGTTTACTGATCAGTTGTAACACCCTAATTATAGAACCCATAATGAACACCCTTTTGTTTGCTAAAAGAAATAGAAAAATCAGTCCCCCTGGCAGTAATTACAGCTACTGACAACAAAGTTTACACCCTTGGCAGTTTGATTAACAAGAATACTACTGCTTACGATAAAGAAAGAACTGAATGAAAGAAGACCATATGATACGAAACAGAAACTTTAAAGAAAGAATTCAGAATATTAATGTTTACGAAGGTTAAAGCCCAGACCATAGACTGACCAAAGATTACTCGGCAATGGTGACGTTACCTTCACTTCTCTCTTGTAATCTTGCAATAGTAGTACGCATGTTAAGCGCTATTAGATTGTTTTAAAACCGATCTGAAGTTTAAATGTTTTACGGTATAGACCGGAAGTATTAGCCGGAAGTCGGACTGAAGTAAAATCATCTTTACCGTTGATACGTGACAGAAAAATAACTCGTGTGATTACTGATTGGTGATGGGACTGAGCCTTCGTGATACTTAATAGTCACGAACATCAAAGGACACAGAAAGAGACTGATCGCCGACATAAACTTACAATTGCACCGTGTTGTCAGAAGGTATCGTCGAAGTTAGAAATGCTGATGTTAACAGACGCAATCCCCTGAACGACATATCGGTGTGTGTGATCAAGTGTAAAGACAAACAATTACGAAGAACAATGAACTTTAATTCAACTTTAATTCTCCGTGTCGCCTACATCATTTAATGGACAGACAATGTGTATTTATGGAATTAATTGATTCTTCGTATAACATAAGAGTGAAAAGTGATTTAGCGTTAATTTAACTGTAAACAGCAATAAGCTTACATCGAAGTACGACGCATTCTGAACATTGCTCAAAGGTATATGATCTCTCGAATTACGTCGTGTAGTTGTTGATAAGCGACGTAGCGACGCCTTGACGACGGAATAATAATTAACAACTCAATATCCTCGCAAAATCATGATGTGGCCTCGGCTTGCGTGATGGATAGATGATTCAAGACATTATATTATCAACGTTTGAATACCCATTCTCAAACCGGGCATAAGAACTAGTCAGCAAGTTCGCGTAAACTGAAAAGTCTGTCGCGAACACCCAAAGGACTTTTGGTTATCTTTTCAGATCAAGGGAGATCGCGTTATCGAGTGGTGCAGTCGCTACATTTATAAGTGGAGAAGATAGATACACATCGAACACCATTGCTTTAATTACAGGCGAGGGTGGCGCACACACTCCGGCGTGCTGCTCCATCGAGACGTTGACATCAGTTTAGAGAGACAGTATCTGAAAAATAACCAAACCTTGAGAGGAGTTTGTTTTTCTAATAGTTACAGGCTGGCGTTCTCGCGATCGACGGTCGCCGTTCCACGTCATCTTCACTGGGACAACCATCACCATCGAGCCGAGACAAAACGAGACGTCGCACAGTGAAAAAAGGAGCAAAATACAAATACAAAATACTGAACTGCCGAAGCTCATTTTGTGCAACATCGAGAGATTTACTGAATCATGCTGTCGTTGTTGTGTTGGCCTTCAAGCCGGGAGAACCATGTTCAAACCTCTCCCGTGCCCAATATGTTGTTTTTTTTCCGCAAAACTATGAACTTTCCGTCCGGTCTGTTCTTCTTCTGCAGTCTTGGAAATTGTAATACTATACATTGGTTATAGAATATGAGTCGTATGGTAAGAATATATTATCGTTGCAAGTAAACGTGACGAACAATGAGAGGAGGCGAGATGCCGCACAGACCACTAAGAGAAACGAAAACAACAAATAAACCGGAGCGAAATATGTTACTAAAAAGGAATTCGGAAGTCAAAACTTCCAAAACAAAACGAAAGAGCCGTGAAATTGGTACTTGTGTCAAACAAATACGTCTGGCGGTCCCTTCCATTCAAATCCCATTTGCAAACGGACGTAACACCATGACACACTCCGCCTGCTTAGCTGGACGGTAGTATGCTTGTCTTTCCTATGCCCTGGGCCCGGGATCGATTCCCGGCCGGGTTGGAGACTTTTCTACGCTCGGTTACTGGGGGTACTCGGTGTTCTTCTCAACATTTCATCTTCATCATCGCCCCCAGCAACAGTCTGGATGATTGACTGATCTGGCCTTGTAACAATAACCAAAACGGCCTTGCTGTGCTGGTACTGCGAACGGCTGAAACCAAGGGCATGAAGCTTTACTGCAATGTTAAATGATGATGGTGTCCTCTTGGGTATAATATTCCGGAGGTAAAATAGTCTCACATTCGGATCTCCGGGCGGGCACTACTCAAGAGGATGTCATTATCAGGAGAAAGAAAACTGCCGTTCTACGGATCGGAGCGTGGAATGTCAGATCCCTTAATCGAGCAGGTAGGTTAGAAAATTTAAAAAGGGAAGTGGATAGGTTGAAGTTAGATATAGTGGGAATTCGTGAAGTTCGGTGGCAGGAGGAACCAGACTTCTGTTCAGGTGAATACAGGGTTATAAATACAAAATCAAATACAGGTAATGCAGGAGTAGGTTTAATAATGAATAAAAAAATAGGCGTGCCGGTAAGCTACTACAAACAACATAATGAAAGCATTATTGTGGCCAAGGTAGACACAAAGCCCACTCCTACTACAGTAGTACAATTTTATATGCCAACTAGCTCTGCAGATGAAGAAATTGATGAAATGTATGATGAGATAAAAGAAATTATTCAGGTAGTGAAGGGAGACGAAAATTTAATAGTCATGGGTGACTGGAATTCGTCAGTAGGAAAAGGGAGAGAAGGAAACATAGTGGGTGAATATGGATTGGGGGGAAGAAATGAAAGAGGAAGCCTCCTGGTAGAATTTTGTACGGAGGATAACTTAATTATAGCTAATACTTCGTTTAAGAAACATGAAAGAAGGTTGTATACATGGAAGAACCCTGGAGATACTAAAAGGTATCGGATAGATTATATAATGGTAAGACAGAGATTTAGGAACCAGGTTTTAAATTGTAAGACATTTCCAGGGGCAGATGTGGACTCTGACAACAATCTATTGGTTACGAACTGCAGATTAAAACTGAAGAAACTGCAAAAAGGTGGGAATTTAAGGAGATGGGACCTGGATAAACTGACTAAACCAGAGGTTGTACTGAGTTTCAGGGAGAGATAAGGGAACGATTGACAGCAGTGGAGGAAAGAAGTGCAGTAGAAGAAGAATGGGTAGCTCTGAGGGATG
Organism: Schistocerca gregaria; assembly: GCF_023897955.1. Taxonomy (NCBI): domain Eukaryota; kingdom Metazoa; phylum Arthropoda; class Insecta; order Orthoptera; family Acrididae; genus Schistocerca; species Schistocerca gregaria. Next base: position 112,986,752 of record NC_064927.1, read on the forward strand.
AAGTAGTGAAGGCAGCAAAGGATCAAGTAGGTAAAAAGACGAGGACTAGTAGAAATCCTTGGGTAACAGAAGATATATTGAATTTAATTGATGGAAGGAGAAAATATAAAAATTCTGTAAATGAAGCAGGCAAAAAGGAATAAAAACGTCTCTAAAATGAGATCGACAGAAAGTGCAAAATGGCTAAACAGGGATGGCTAGAGGACAAATGTAAGGATGTAGAGGCTTACCTCACTAGGGATAAGATAGATACTGCCTACAGGAAAATTAAAGAGACCTTTGGAGAAAAGAAAACCATTTGTATGAATATCAAGAGCTCAGATGGAAACCCAGTTCTAAGCAAAGAAGGGAAAGCAGAGAGGACTATATGGAAGGAGTATATAGAGGGTCTATACAAGGGCGATGTACTTGAGGAAAATATTATAGAAATGGAAGAGAATGTAGATGAAGATGAAATGGGAAATACGATACTGCGTGAAGAGTTTGACAGAGCACTGAAAGACCAGAGCCGAAACAAGCCCCGGGAGTAGACAACATTCCATTAGAACTACTGACGGCCTTGGAAGAGCCAGTCCTGACAAAACTCTACCATCTGGTGAGGAAGATGTATGAGACAGGCGAAGTACCCTGAGACTTCAAGAAGAATATAATATTTCCAATCCCAAATAAAGCAGGTGTTGACAGATGTGAAAATTACAGATCAGTTTAATAAGTCACAGGTGCAAAATTCTAACACGAATTCTTTACAGACGAATAGAAAAGCTGGTGGAAGCCGACATCGGGAAGATCAGTTTGGATTCCGTAGAAATATTGGAACACGTGAGGCAATACTAACCTTACGACTTATCTTAGAAGAAAGATTAACGAAAGGCAAACCTAAGTTTCTAGCATTTGTAGACTTAGAGAAAGCTTTTGACAATGTTGACTGGAATACTCTCTTCCAAAGGTGGCAGGGGTAAAATACAGGGAGCGAAAGGCTATTTACAATTTGTACAGAAACCAGATGGCAGTTATAAGTGTCGAGGGGCATGAAAGGGAAGCAGTGGTTGGGAAGGCAGTGAGACAGGTTTGTAGCCTATCCCCGATGTTATTCAATCTGTATATTGAGAAAGCAATAAAGGAAACAAAAGAAAAGTTCGGAGTAGGTATTAAAATCCATGGAGAAGAAATAAAAACTTTGAGGTTCGCCGATGACATTGTAATTCTGTCAGAGGCAGCAAAGGACTTGGAAGAGCAGTTGAATGGCATGTACAGTGTCTTGAAAGGAGGATATAAGATGAACATCAACAAAAGCAAAACGAGGATAATGGAATGTACTCGAATTAAATCGGATGATGCTGATGGAATTAGATTAGGAAATGAAACACTTAAAGTAGTAAAGAAGTTTTGATATTTGGGGAGCAAAATAACTGATGATGGTCGAAGCAGAGAAGATATAAAATGTAGACTGGCATAGGCAAGGAAATCGTTTCTGAAGAAGAGAAATTTGTTAACATCGAGTATAGATTTAAGTGTCAGGAAGTCGTTTCTGAAAGTATTTGTATGGAGTGTAGCCATGGATGGAAGTAAAACATGGACGATAAATAGTTTGGACAAGAAGAGAATAGGAGCTTTCAAAATGTGGTGCTACAGAAGAATGCTGAAGATTAGATGGGTAGATCACATAACTATTGAGGAGGTATTGAATAGAATTAGGGAGAAGAGGAATTTGTGGCACAACTTGACGAGAAGAAGGGACCGTTTGGTAGGACATGTTCTGAGGCATCAAGGGATCACATATTTAGCATTGGAGGGCAGCGTGGAGGGTAAAAATCGTAGAGGGAGACCAAGAGATGAATACACTAAGCATATTCAGAAGGATGTAGGTTGCAGTAGGTATTTTGAGATGAAGAAACTTGCACAGGATATGGTAGCATGGAGAGCTGCATCAACCCAGTCTCAGGACTGAAGACAACAACAACAACAACAACAACTGTTCTTCTCAGGTCATAAGATGGTTAGTTTTTCTACACTCCAAAAGTGAGACTCCCTGCAAAAACTGCAGGACAGGACAGGTAGTTTAAATTGTGGAAAGGGGCCATAATAGGCGGCTGTCAGGTATACTCGAACATTCAACTTCATTTATTTGACCAAACATTACAAGAGCCAAGAAAATTAAAACAAACAGCATTAATTTTTGGAACATAATAATTGGCTGAATAAGCCGTCAATGTCATGCCATAAGGGCAAGACCACTTTAATTTAAAATTGACTGAAAGCCAATAACTTAAGGCTCAAACCAAAATCAGTATTTTTAAAAGGCCATAGGCCTTACCTTAAAACAGTTATTTAATTAGGCTGAAGGCCCAAAGAATCTTATACCTTAAGGGCAAAACAATCTTAAATTAAAAATCGGCTAGAAGCCATACAAACAACAAGCACAAATAAGAAAAGGCAGTACACCGAACAGCGCTCAGACGTTTCCGAGGGTCAGCCTAGAATTCGAACACTAACGCTCGCTCAGGTGAGACAGGCAGTTGGCCCAACCATTCTCGATCCAACGACATCCCATCCGACTAACAGTCAATGGACCCATCGACAAGATAACTCCCACTCCCCGCAATCAGCACACAACACGGAGTTCAATGGAAGAGCGTAGAAAGTACTGGGGCCCACAACCAATTCTACATTGGGCTGTCAAACTACACTCTGTGCTGGACAACGACAACACCATGAGAAAAATACACTACCTGAATTTACGTAAATGGCCAGGGCAGGTAACCAGAACATTAACGGCCACAAGGCAGAACATTCCGCTGGTGCACTTGAATTCAAAATAACCAAGTACAGTTAAATTACACTGGACAGCCAACAACGAAATCCAAACGACACAATGTGGTCGTGACTCGCTGGTAGATTAAGTCAAAACTCAACCTTCGTGTCAAGGATCGGTGAGTCGCCGACCTCGTAGCAATGGGAACAGCAGCACACACTCCAACAACAATTGGACGCCGCCAGCGCACCCGGCCAAACTACGCGTTGCGGAGACTTCCTCGCTGCTCCTCACCAACCGACTAACTGCTCGCACACAGCACAGCCGGAAACTATAAGCGCCAAAGATAGTACAAGTGGCGAATATAGATACACACCGCTGCTGCAACTCGCAGAGAGAGAGGATAACAGCCTAATAGCAACCAAGGTTTAATCCAATGCATACATGAGCCAGCCACGCCCCAAAAAGAAAAAAACAATGCATAAGGAAAGGACTTCGCAAATTGGCCGCAAATTAATATTGATACAGGTATCCACGAAAAATGCAAAATTGTAAACTTGGGCGGCCATGAATATATGCAGGCGTGGATTTGGGGAATTCCTATAAATTTCACGCTGTTATAGCTGGAAGGTAGTAGTTACGGGACACATTGTCACATAGGTCGGCAGGCGCGGTCAATGTTGATATTTAGCTTACGCCACAGCTCGCAAGCGAGAAGGCACAGCCCAGCAGGCGCTGTATACAAGTGTGTAGTAATGAGGACAGCAAAGGGAACTGAAGCGATTTTGGAGAATCTGTACGTTGCAGTTACGACCCGCGTGTACGGGCTGAGGAAAGCTAACGTTGTAATTATTAAACAACACTTTTCCTCTCCAGAGAAAGGACGTCAGAGGTGTAGGGGGACGGGTATAAATAAGCGAGACATGAGGCTCAAATGGGGAGTCGTGCCGCCATTCTGTCCACGTATAGAACCGGAGAAAGTGACGACAAATTTGCAGGCCAGCCACGACGACCTTCTGGTGACTGGTACTGGCGGCCAACTCGCCAGCTGAAACTACCACCAACGTCCGCTGCACGGATGTGACGTAGCTGTATCGGGACGGGAAACACCACGGAGCTGCACTGGCGTGAGGAGCGACAGGGCTGCTAGCCTACGCTCTCTGGGTGATATCGTCCAGGGGACTGCAAGCTGCCGGGTGCAGGGGCTATATGCGGTCACTGGCTGAGCTGCGTGGACGGACGGCCGAAGATGCTAAGGCTCACTGCAACGACGGCACTTGGTGTTTCCCTTCGGCTCTCTGGATGGGGTCCGAAAGTTGCACTTCAGCTGCGTGCTGGGCTACTAATGTAGCGACTTTGAGGTGGCGTGAGTAGGACCACCACGTCTGCAAAGCTGAGCGGCCACACGCCGACGCAGCATGTTGTAACTGCGACCGGACGGTCGCGGGATTGAAAAGACGGGAAGCGCGGTGGGACCCGCGGAGAGGCCCGCCAACAACAGCACAACGGGAGAGGGCGGACACGACCAACGAAGGACAGAACGAACAACAACAAGATCGAACAACGGAGTCACAAGGAAACCTAACAAACACGTAAAACGTTTCTGGTTTAGCGCAGACCAGTGGCTATTTGTATAGCCATTCGAACATGTCTTCTATAGCTATGTTGCACTATATTAAGCAAGTTTCGAACCACGAACCGGAGCTGGCGTCCAGACAAATTGCGCGAATCGATTAATTCCTTTTGCTAAAGATTTTAATGGGTCTGAAATTAATCCTCATCTAATGGCACCATTTGTATGTGCACCGTTCGGATTTTACGTTAAGAAACAGTCATTCCTGTTCGGATTTTATGTGAAAAATCAGTCACCTGAAATAATTCTGGACTGGAGCGAGACCGATGATGACGCCGTAAAAACTAAGTAACTGACAGAGTATTTACTTCGTGCACAGGACATTTGGAAACTCCCGTTACAAAGTTGTAGGACTTGTAGAAGGCAAAGAGTACATAATATTTTGAATAGGAACCCATATCAGAATCGTATCGTTTTAGTTGTACGACGATTATAATTGAGATGTTTAACTAATCCACTTCTCTTTGAGCAAGGGACTTAGGTGTGACGCAGTACAGTTGTTAGGTAATATTTCGAATGGAAATATAATGAAACATTCATTTACCACTTAAGCACATTTGTCTGTATTAGCACCTAAACATTACGTGATTACATTGTTCTAATACAAAAAAGAACCCAGCATGCTGCACGTACAGAACAGTACTGATGCATAACAACAGCGGTTCGATGTGGCGACCACCAACGTTGTTACAGACGTTGTACTTACAAAGCATGTTCTGTTAGATACTCCTCATCCCACCTGGTGCCTCTTAAGTTTGTAGTGCAGCGGTCAGAACTCGTGCCAGGAGTTCTCTGTCCCTACAGGAGTCACGTAAATTAAATTTTATCTACGACCCCACAAGTAGTAGTCCATTTCAACATGCCTACCCTAGTGCATATCAGGACCAATAACTCTGAAACTTTTTTCCTCACCAGACGTGGACACATTACACATTACACATACGAACTCAAAAGGTCGCAGAACGGAAACTATAATTTTCCGGACATGCGTTCCTATTCCAATTATTATGTACTCACTCCCCTTTACATGTCCTGGAAATTTATAACGAGAATTTCCGAACACCCTGTATCTGCTGCTGTAACTTGGTATATGTGTATAATATGGCAGCTGATGCCCATTACAACGTCCAAGAAACGCAACATTCGTACACAGAACAAGTAAGTAAGCGGTCTAATGCCAGGTGATGCGAGATTAAACTGGCTGGCTGAGCGAGAGGCAGGCGCTTCGGTACGCTATCGTGGGGTACGGGGGGGGGGGGGGGGGGGGAGGCGCTATTGGCCGCTGGAAACACATGATCTGCTGCGGCGCCCACACACTAAAAGCGAGCCAGGAGGTGTGCGCCGCCACAGCTTACGGCTCGATGGTGGAGAGACCTCTAGGGGTCATCGACGTCCATGACGTCTGGCGCGGATTGAAATTCCGCGGCGCGCGGTAACAAACAGCATATCCCACCTCTGGCATTGGCGCTGACCCACGCACGCATGCACACCACTCGGCGCTGTCGACGGGGTCAGCGGAAGGCCTGCTGTGTTCCTTTCATGCAATGAAGTCAATGACCCAATTGCCAGTGTTCCTCTCCGAGATTCGGTGTGAGTCACCCTTCCTTCCCAAAACTTACCCCTTAGTCGTTCTGACATATTACAGCCCCAAGCTCAGGGGGTTGTAGAAATTGGTGTCAGAAAGTAGCCGTTTCACTTTTCAACACAATACATTGTGTCAGGAAGTGTTCAACACTATGTTTCGGTGAGAGAGTCGGTTCTGATGAGTGGCGAATGAGGCAGTGACACTTGACGTAGGTTTAGTTATACTAACTCAGCTCAGTATGGTTCAAAATGATTCACATGGCTCCGAGCAATATAGGACTTAACATCTGACGTCATCTGTCCCCTAGAACTTAGAACTACTTAAACCTAAGTAACCTAAGGGCATCACACACATCCATGCCTGAGACAGGATTCGAACCTGCGACCGTAGCTGTCGACCTTAGCGCCTAGAACCGATCGGCCACAGCAGCCGGCGCTCAATATGGTCTGGTGAGTCTAAGTTTTATTTACATTATTTTTGGTGTTTGCAGTCGTTGTCAGTGTTAGTCGTATGAGTTAGGGTACACGATGTTTAGAGTTACTTTTGAGAATCCACAGGAACTCGTGGACTTGTCTTTGTTCATAAGTAACGAAGGACAGGGTAATTTAGCTCTGGTGAAGCGTCCATTCTGCAGTTTGTCTGGGCATGAGTTTCTATGTACCAGGGCTGTAGCAGCTCTTTGTTCTGCATGTAGGAGTTCTGCTTATCTGTATAGTAGTTGTACTGAGTGTAGGTGGGCGATGACTTGCTGGAGGTAATAATTTGCGTAGGGTTAAATGGGAATTCCTTTAATCAGTTCAATTAAGATTGGGGTAGGCTATGCAAAATAGTGGGAATGCATGCTACAGCCTCAGATGCAGTTGGTGCTTTAACTCAACAAGTGCAAGGGTTAGCAGAGCCGTTTGAGGACGTGAAACAAAAATATTTCGAATTTAATTGCGAGTCAGAGCCTCGTAAGGAGTGTCACTGTCAATCAGAGTCAAGGGGAAGTAAGTCTGGATTGAGAGTGCCTTCTGTTCCGTAAGACCCAGCAAAGGTCGCACTGATTAATCCCTTCTCGGGAAACGCAACGGAGTTGGTGACAATTTTCGTTAATGATGTTATGGATGCTATGCAAACACACAGGTGGTCAGATGAAGTAACCCTATATGCCGGCAACGTGCGTTTGCCGGGGGAAACCATATGTTGTCTATCACGGAACATTGAGTAAAGCACATACGTTACAGGAGTGGGCCGCTGGATTGTGCCAGCTGTACCAAACGCTGAACACAGCACGATTTTTTCCGGAGAAATTAAGTACGTTGTCTATGCAGTGCAATGAGTCTGTGGAAGCATTCTCGACAGAAGTCAGAAGCTAAATACAAAGATATATGTATAAGATACATGCATAAGTTGATAGGGTACTATTACAGGAGCCATATAATAGAGCGGTAGATGTTTCTTGTTTGGCATATTTGCTGAAATGTCATGGAGCATATAGGTGAAGAACCCGGAGGACTTAGAGTCGGCTCTTAAGATCGTAGCACTTATAGAGGAGGTGCATATGATTACAAAGTGGAGAGTGGACCTTCAAGTGTTGGCTTCCTAAATCAAATGTTGTAGCTATGGCCGGGAGGGGCGTGTAAGGAAGCAGTGTAAGCAACCAGAATGCTATCCGACTGACATAGTGGGCCAATAAACATGTGAGTGTAGAAATATGAAGGTTGAAAAACTAGCTAAGCAGCTGTTAAACGCAAATCGGATTGCTTAAACTGTAGAAAGGCATTCCCAATAGACAGTAACACGGCAAAAGTTAGTTCATAGACGGAATGCAGCTTAGTGGCATAGTGGGTGGCAGGAAAGAGAGAGTTTTCGATGGATAAAGGTGCGAATGTGTCCGTTATCAGTCTGGACCTCGTGGGAAAGAGGAGTCTGTGTGTGTGTTTGAGGTTTACGGGCGCTAAACAGCGTGGTCATCAGCGCCCAAACGCATTGAAAAAGGAACACATGCGGTGAAGGGGCGAAGACGGACACCGAACAAGGAGAACGGCTAAAAGACACAGGCCTGACGCAGTTCCAAATGCTCACATACAGAGGCAAAACAAGAGGAGAAGAAACACACTAAAAATGGAAAGGCAACTCAAGGAAAAGAGATCAGAAACCGAAGGGAAACAAGGAGGTAATCGTGAATGGCGGACCTATTACCTAAAACCTGGGTGAGCCAGTCATCCAGAGGCACATTAAAACCCTCTCCCTAAAATCCGAGGCAACAGATTGGACAGGACACAAAACCGTAAGACCTTAACCACGGTCGCTGCGTAGTCTTGCAAAATAGAGGGCAAATCCGGTGGCAAAGAAACCACCGCCCTCTGGTCAGAGAATTAAAGACAGTCAACTAAAATGTGGCGGACAGTAATCTGGACGCCACAAGCACTGCAGATTGGGGGGTCCACCCGCCGGAGTAAAAAACCATGCGTTAAGGGACTGTGCCCGATGCGGAGGCGAGTGAGGAGAACCTCATCCCGCCTGTATGACTGGTATGACGTACGCCATGGTCGCGTAGTGGCTTTGACCAGACGCAGCTTATTGTCAGAAACTGCCAGCCACTCCTCTTCCCATTGATGCATAACACGAAAACGCAAAAGGGAGGTTACAGCATGGAGGGGGACGGCACATTCAACAACGTGAGGGAGGGAACATGCATCTTTGGCAGCCACATCCGCCAGTTCGTTTCCCCTAATACCCACGTACCACGGCACCCAGCAGTAAGAAACCTCCTTCCGCTGCCGTTGCAGGTGGAGTATATCATGGATGTTCTGGACGACCGTATCCGCTGGGTACAAGTGTTGCATGGTCTGAAGGGCACTCAGGGAGTCAGAACAGATGAGGAACTTAAGACTGGGAACACATCTCATCTGCTCCAATGCCCGCAAGATTGCAAACAATTCGGCATCGAGGATGGTAAACGCCGCAGGAAGCTGTAACTTGACGACTCGATCGGGGAAACAACAGCGCAACCGAGTCCCCCTGTTTAGAGCCATCTGTGAATAAAGGTACATGGTCGGGATGCTGGTTTAAAATATCGTAAAATAAGGAGGTAAAAACAAACGCCGGAGTGCAGTTCCTCCGGTTCTCCGACAAGTCTAGAAAGATGCTGGGCCTCTGGAGCAACCAGGGAGGCAGGCGAGTAAAACCTTGTCGTTGGGGGGCCACACGCTCCACACCAAGGGACTCAAGCAAATGCTTGGCACGAATCCCAAATGGTCTCGTTGCCCTGGGACGACTGGAAAAGAGACGTACGCAGGGGAGGTAGGACAGGCAAGGAATTGACACACCCGTCGCACCATGAGGAGTTTCCGCCGGATGGCGAGCGGCGGTTCCCCTGCCTCAGCACACAGGCTGGGGATGGGACTGGTACGGAAGGCACCAGTGGCCAGCCTGATACCCTCATGGTGTACTGCGTCAAGGATCTTCAGATACGAAGGCCTTGCTGACCCATACACGGTGCAAGCATAGTCAAGACGCGATCGGACGAAAGCCCTATAAAACTGCAGCAAACGCGCCCGATCTGCTCCCCAGGACCGATGGCTCAGACACTTCAAAATATTCAGTGCCTTCAGGGCCCGCACCTTGAGGTCTTTAAGGTGAGGCAACCACAACTTGGAATCAAAAGTGAGGCCCAGGAACCTCACAGTGTCTGTAAAAGGAAGAACGGTGTCCCTCAGACGCAATTCAGGGGAGGTAAAAAGACGCCGAGAACGATTAAAATGAACACACACAGATTTGTCTGCAGAAAAGGTAAAACCCGTCTTTGTAGTCGATGCCTCTAAGCGCTTTATCGTAAGCTGCAACTGCCGACTAGCAGTGACGAGACTGGAGGAAGAACAGAAAACAGCAAAATCGTCCACAAACAAGGAGCATTGGGCAGGACTCCGGATAGTGGACGTGATACTGTTAATAGCAACGGCAAAGAGGGAGACACTTAAAACGCTGCCCTGAGGAACACCATTCTCCTGCACGTACAAATCAGATAGCACATTACCAACCCGATACCGAAAGAGGCGGTGAGAAAGAAAGGACCGAATGAAGATGGGGAGACGGCCACGAAAGCCCCACTCATGGAGTTGATTGAGGATAAGGCGGCGCCAAGTAGTGTCATACGCCTTATTAATGGCAAAGAAGACCCCTAGACAATGCTGGTTACGTAGGAAGGCCTGCAGGATGGCGGCCTCAAGCAGGGTCAAGTTGTCTATAGTGGAACGACATCTCCGAAAGCCACACTGAGAGGGGCTAAGGGGCTGCCTGGTCTCGAGCAGCGAAACCAGGCGCCGGTTGACCATGCGTTTCAACGTCTTCCCAACACAGCTCGTCAAAGCAATACTGCGATAACTACTGGGATGCGTTCGGTCCTTCCCTGGTTTGAGGAGGGGAATCAAAATCGCCTCCCTCCACAAGTCAGGGTACGTGCCGGATAACCATATCATATTGAAACAGTTCAGGAGAACTTCCTTGGATGGCAGCAACAAGTGCCGCAGCATGCTGTACCGGATTTGATCATGACCAGGCGAAGTATCATGAGCCACAGACAGCGCAGAATCCAGTTCCCACATTGTGAAGGGGCAGTTATAGGGTTCAGAATTTAGAGACCGGAAGTCCAAATGACCCCTCTCGATGGCAGTGCGGTAGCGGCAGTAATCTGGATCACAGTTAATAGTGGCGGTAGAGTCCGCATAATGCATGGCCAGTGTCTGGGCAATGTCTCTCGGCGCCGTGAGGAGACATCCCTGATGCAGCAATGCCGTGACAGGTAGCTGGCTGAGTTTCCCGGAAATCCTCCTGATGGCTTCCCATACTTTAGTAGAACTAGTGGAGCGAGAGATGGAGTTCAAGAACGATTGCAATGACCGTCGTTTGCTCTCTTTAATCACTCGCCGCGCTCTGGCCCTTGCCACCCGAAAGGCCGCAAGATTGTCAGCTGAGGGACGGCACTTGAAGCGGCGCAGAGCTGCACGGCGGGCTCGGATGGATGAGCGGCACTCAGTGGTCCACCAAGGGACAGGACGCCTCTTGGGATGACCGGATGACCGTGGAATTGACAATTCAGCAGCATGGGAGATCACGGCTGTAACATGGTCTACCCATTCGTGGACGCTGGCACGGTGTTCCAAAACAGCCAGTTGGCTGAAAAGTGTCCAGTCAGCTCTGCAGAGGTGCCACCGGGGCGGCACTGGTAATGCCACAGCCTCATCCAGGAGGCGAATCCAAAGGGGGAAGTGGTCACTAGAATGGAGGTCAGCTGCAGCCTCCCACAGAGAAGAATCCGCAAGTGCTGGAGAGCAAAAGGAAAGGTCAATAGCCGATGACGACCCAGAAGCAGTACAGAAATGAGTGGGAGCACCAGAGTTGAGGAGGCACAGTTCTTCAGACATCATGAGGCTTTCCAGAATGCGAACCCTGGGGCAAGTAGTCGGAGAGCCCCATAAGACATTATGAGCGTTGAAGTCCTCCAGAAGAAGAAATGGGCGGGGGAGTTGGCTAATAAGGTCCGTGAGAGCCTCAGAGTCTATCGCATCCGGAGGCGGTAAATAAACTGAACAGACTGTGAGCCTCCGACTCACAAGAATGTCAACTGCAACTGCTTGCACGTCAGTGACGAGAGGAAGCTCAGATGAGGGGTGCAGGTCACGGACAAAAACCGCAACACCGCCCTTTGCCCTTTCCCCTGTCAGATCATCTTTTCGATATACGGTATAGCCCCGTAAAGAAGGAGCATCAGTGGCCCGAAAATGTGTCTCTTGGAGACATAAGCACAAGGGGCACTCTCGTATAAGGAGTTGTAATTCGGCCACATGCGTCCTGAACCCATCCAGGTTCCACTGTAATATGGGAGCCAGTGATCAGGGTGGCTGAACTTTCACCCTGCCTCTGTGCTTTGGAGGAGAGACCATACTGGCCGAAGATTTATTCCTGGGGCGAGAAGTTCGCCCCCAGTCGACATCAATGTCCATAAGCTCTGATGACGACCCACGGGAGATGTCAGACAGTACGATGGCCTCGTCATCGGACCGACGCTGACTAGTCTCCTCAGGTGGCAAAACCTTCACCTTCTGCGGCTTTGTCTTGGGGAGCTTAGAATGCAGAGCCTTGTCAACAGTAGGAGGTTTACTCGCCTGGGCAGAAGGCTCCACATGGGGAGAGGCAGGAAGTACCCCAATGTCAGCAACCACGGCCTTGTCCGATGTAGCGGAGAGAGCCGCAGATTGCAAAACAACCGCAGCAGCACAAGTGCACTGGCAAGCGCAGGTATTAGTGCTAACACTAGCAACCTCCGTTTGCGTAGCAACAGTCGCCAGTTGTACAGGTTTTTTTGAGAGCGGAAGCGAAATATGTTGAAAACACAGGAGGTTGCATGGCCTTAAAGAGCTTCTTGGCCTCACCATAGGGGATGCGCTTAGATGTTTTGATCTCCTGTATCTTCCGTTCTTCGATATAGTTGGGGCAGACCCGGCTCCAGACAGGGTGACTCCCAGAGCAATTCACGCACTTCACAGGCGATGAACAATCGGCTCCGTCATGGGCAGGCTGACCACATTTACCACAAGTGGCTATCCCATTGCACCCCAACGTAGTATGCCCAAAGCGCTGACATTTAAAACAGCGCATTGGGTTGGGTAAATATGGCCGTACTGGCAAACGTAAGAACCCCGCTTTAACATGCTCTGGGAGTCTCGGGCAACTGAACGTGAGAATAAACGAGTCAGATTTGACGAGGTCCCCATTGACTCGTTTCATAACATGCTGCACGTCAACAATACCTTCGTCAGCCCACTCAGATTTTAACTCGTCTATGGGGATATTCTCCAAGTCCCTACAAGTCACAACACCCTTACTATAATTCAAAGTGGAGTGGAGCTCGGTCTCGACAGCGTACTCTCCTAGACAGGTTGCTTTCCGAAGGGCAGCGACTTGACGGGAACTAGAAGTCTCAACTAACAGAGTCCCATTGCGCAGTCGCTTTACAGATTTCAGTGTTCCTGCAATTCCCTCAAGACCCTAGTGAATGTAAAAGGGAGAAACCCTCTCAAAGCTACCCTCCTTCCTTTTAATAATCAAAAACACATTCTGATTATCAGCATGTGCTCCGTTACTACATTCTGTTAAATCTCTAGCAACACCAGGCGCTGGAGGACTCGCAGCGCGTAGCCGCTTTTTCGATGGGGTGTGTTTCCCTGCCAGTGGCCCACCCAAGCCACTGGTAGGGGGAAATGTAGAGGTCGAAGGGTCCATTGCGGTCCCACGAGCAGCTAGGGAACTAAAAGTCCGCTCAGACAGAGCCCCGCGTGCCTGAGTAAGCCTTATACAACTGGGGTGCGGCAGGTGCCCCAGAGGTTGCCCGCTTGCGACTGTTCCATCCCAACAGCCATGCATCTTCTAGGCGCGGAGCACACCGAAAGATTGAAGTTTTTTTTTTATAGAGGTTGGCCTTCCTCGCAATCCAGGCGGTCAAGCCAAGATTACCATTCCCCGCACCACACAACATTCCACCGCCGCGCCATACGGTGGTCGCTGAAGCATGTCCGGGGGTTACGGTGACAGGAGACTGGTGGCGCAGACCAGTCCCCAGCTCAGGACCCCGGGGTCCCCAAGCCCGTACTCAGCAAGTGAATGCTGAGCCCCTAGGGGAGGGAAAGAGGAGACTGGGGTCACCACGGTATAGGTTTCGTGGGGTTGGCGATAACACGGTGGAATCATTGGGTACGGCAGTGCTGGAGTTTTCGGCCGGGAAAACTACGTACAAAGAATGCATCGAGTGTCGCCATGTGTAGGCGAAGGTTATTCAGCGATTCTTTGGATAGACTTTTCTGACAAGTATCGTACTAAGACTTCTTTTGCAGTACAAGTGGAACTCAATGGGACTCATTTAAGTGGGAGAAATAGTTGCAATTAAGACAATGGAGCAACGCTCACCTAACATGGGGGTGAGACCAACAAAACTACGTACATTTTCAGTAAAGATCGATCAGCAGGATAAAATACCAACAGGTATGGGAAAGATAGCGCGGGTTTGAGTCGATACGGATTTGCCAAGGGAAACGTTATATGTGTTTGAACTGCTCTTAAGCAGTGAGGAGTTGGGAAGCAACATTAACAGGCAACAGATGATTCCAGTTAGTGTGAATAACTTTGATGGAGGGGAGATGACTCCGTCAAAGGGTGCAATAATAGCTGAGCCGTGCGTGGCTCATGTTCCCACCATCATGTATTGTACACCCTGTTTTTAACGTATTTCCATCTCACTACGTTAATTTAAATTACTGCTGTCACAGAGTTGCTGCTTTTCTTGATCGTGAACGGAGCTTGCATTGCGTATCGATATACCCCCTCTCGTAGGGGTAGCTCGACTGCTATTACTTCCCGCTCGTTGTCTGTTGTAAGTGAATTGGTTGGGGTTCGGATTGCGAGTTCGGGTCTGCCACTCAGCGGGAACGTGTCTGGAGCGCAGTCCGGACCTAACAGTCGGGAGTTGCAATGCGGCACTGGTGCAGTCGGGTTGGAGCAGCAGTGAGGTCTGCGTCGACATGGTTCGCCCAACCATTGCCGCCACGCATCACTTGAGCCGGGCCTCGGTCCTGGTGGATCGTCGGTCGGTCGTCCTACCGGACGACGCGCTTTGGCTCGCCGGTCATTCATGAGCCGGCTGTGTGCGTGTGCATCGACTCCCCATCTGCCTTCGTGCGTGTTAAGTTATTGTTGGGTATCGTTCAGGTCTTCGTGCAAGTGTTTGTCAGGTTGTGTGTGCAGTTGGCGTTAGTTCCACTGACGACTATTTTAAATGATTTCGCAGTACTGCCTCTGAGAGGTCGGCTGTTTTCCAGTGAGCAACACCGAGTGTGTGTAGTGCTGAAATTTAGCCGCCATTCGGTGGAATTAACTATATTGGTTGACGACAATTCAAGTGCACAAGCGGAATTTTCTGCCTTGTGGCCGTTAGTGTTCTAGTTACCTGCCCTGGCCACTAACGTAATTTCAGGCAGCGTCCTTTCCTCACCTGTTGCCGCTGTCCATCATGGTGTGTAATTTTGACAGATAATACATACTCCATTGTGGATTGTCACGTTTGTAACCTCTTCTGTTTGAATTCTCATGTAATGATTGATGGGAAGCAAGTCGTTGTGTCGGTCGGTCTGTGTCTGTCCCCTGGTTGGGTTCACCACCTGTCTCGCCTAAGTGAACGAGGGCAGACCGACCCCCCCCCCCCCCCCTGGAGGCTTCTGAGTGCCACCGGTGTTTAATTATCTGTTGTCAGTTACTTAAAATTCAAGGCTTATGATTATTTTTTAATTTTCTTACAAAAGTTTCAAAATTAATGTTTGAATTTATCTTTTAATTTTAAACATTGCGGCCTTCTGCCTTTAAAAGATTATTTTAATATATTTACCGAACTATCAGTTTAATAAGCCACGGCTGCAAAATACTAACGCGAATTCTTTACAGACGAATGGAAAAACTGGTAGATGCAGACCTCGGGGAGGATCAGTTTGGATTCCGTCGAAATGTTGTAACACGTGAGGCAATACTGACCTTACGACTTATCTTAGAAGAAAGATTAAGAAAAGGCAAACCTACGTTTCTAGCATTTGTAGACTTAGAGAAAGCTTTTGACAATGTTGACTGGAATACTCTTTTTCAAATTCTAAAGGTGGCAGGGGTAAAATACAGGGAGCGAAAGGCTATTTATAATTTGTACAGAAACCAGATGGCAGTCATAAGAGTCGAGGGGCATGAAAGGGAAGCAGTGGTTGGGAAAGGAGTGAGACAGGGTTGTAGCCTCTCCCCGATTATATATTGAGCAAGCAGTAAAGGAAACAAAAGAAAAATTTGGAGTAGGTATTAAAATTCATGGAGACGAAGTAAAAACTTTGAGGTTCGCCGATGACATTGTAATTCTGTCAGAGACGGCAAAGGACTTGGAAGAGCAGTTGAACGGAATGGACAGTGTCTTGAAAGGAGGATATAAGATGAACATTAACAAAAGCAAAACGAGGATAATGGAATGTAGTCAAATTAAATCGGGTGATGCTGAGGGAATTAGATTAGGAAATGAGACACTTAAAGTAGTAAAGGAGTTTTGCTATTTAGGAAGTAAAATAACTGATGATGGTCGAAGTAGAGAGGATGTAAAATGTAGACTGGCAATGGCAAGGAAAGCGTTTCTGAAGAAGAGAAATTTGTTAACATCGAATATAGATTTATGTATCAGGAAGTCGTTTCTGAAAGTATTTGTTTGGAGTGTAGCCATGTATGGAAGTGAAACATGGACGATAACTAGTTTGGACAAGAAGAGAATAGAAGCTTTCGAAATGTGGTGCTACAGAAGAATACTGAAGATAAGGTGGATAGATCACGTAACTAATGAGGAGGTATTGAATAGGATTGGGGAGAAGAGAAGTTTGTGGCACAACTTGACTAGAAGAAGGGATCGGTTGGTAGGACATGTTTTGAGGCATCAAGGGATCACAAATTTAGCATTGGAGGGCAGCGTGGAGGGTAAAAATCGTAGAGGGACACCGAGAGATGAGTACACTAAGCAGATTCAGAAGGATGTAGGTTGCAGTAGGTACTGGGAGATGAAGCAGCTTGCACAGGATAGAGTAGCATGGAGAGCTGCATCAAACCAGTCTCAGGACTGAAGACAACAACAACAACATTTTAAAATTTGGAAATTTAATTGCAGCCTACAGCCATTGGTGTTGCACCTTGCATATGTATGTTCTATCTGCTTAGCCTTGAGGCTTTCACATAGCCGTGATACGATTTTCTTATTTATTTGATTTGCATCTTTAATTAGATTTTAATCTTGTTGATTTTTTAAGATTTCTTGTTGTTAAACATTCTGGCCTTCTGCCTTTAAAAGTCTATGGTAATATATTCTAAAATTTTGAAATTTAATTGTGGCCCTCAGCCATTTGTATTGCACTTTGCATATGTTTGCTAGTTTTTTAAAAATTATTTTATTGCTATCTTAACTGGATTTTTATCCTGTTGATTTGTTAAGATTTTTTGTTTGGGAGCATTCAGCCGTGAAAGGGTTGTGTTGGGTAAAGGTCCGGCTATGTGACGCTTTGGTTGTACGGGCTATTAAGTTACAAAAAAAAAGGACAATTAGAAGAAGAAACACCTCAACCTTTGGCCCTTTAAATAATCCTGTTACGTGTTGTGCCCAGCGGATTTAGCGGGCGTATCAATAGCCGCTGTGGAAGTCTTCTTCGAAGATGCCTGCCGTAGGTCGAGCCCAGAGGCAAACCACAAGCGAATTGTAGATATGGTAGTGCTAAGAGAGAAAGGAGGTTATTTGAAGGGCAGTGGCCGAATGACTATGAAGGTTTAGTGATATAATTTGTGCGTCCAGAGGGTTACTGGTAAGCCCACTGACGCAAATCACACACCAACAGGGAATAGCACACCAGCTTATGGGAAGCCATACCATAAAGCAATGCGGGTGAAACCTTTGTTAGAAGAATTTACTGAATATCAATGTCACTGTGCTGAAGAAATCAGCGGACGGGACACGGAAATACAAATTTTGCTGTGGCTACAGATATTTAAATGCGCAAATCATAGTGGATACTTATATAATTCCAACCATCACGGCAACTTCGTCTAATCTGGATCAGTGTCGGTCCTTTACAGCTATTGACTTCTGGAGTGAAAGATGGCCAATAACAGCGTTTACCGTCTCAGCAGGACATTTTCATTACAAACGCATTCCATTTGGATTAAAGAATGCACCGGCCACTTTCCAGCGGTTGTCAGATGGCGTACTGAGAGGATTAAAGCCAAAATCGTGTTTGGTCTTTCTCGATGACGCAACTCTCTATTCAAAGGATTTACCGAAGGACGTGAGACGTTTGGAGGATGTTTTTAACACATTTGATGTGAGGTATGGAGCGTGGCGTACAAACTGATCCTTGTCTTACACATGCAGTTCAAAATTATCCACTACCACAAAGAACTAAGCATGTACAGTCGATCATTTGGCTCTGTAGTTATTATAGACGGTTCGTGAAGGACATTGCGAAAATAGCCAGACCCTTGAACAAGTTACTGAAGAAGGGGACGAAATTCCATTTGTCACAGAAATATTACTTTCAGATCCAGTATTGGTTTTTTCGGCTTTCGTATGGTGCTTCAAATGAGGCAGTCAGTTGTGATTTGGGACAGATGGCAGGTTGTTAGGAATATCCAGTAGCTTACACTTAAAGGCAATTAAACAAGTCGGAGCATAACCACTCAACAATGGAGTAAGAGATGTTGGCAGTCATGTATGATATTACGATATGGTGCATAGGGGCTTAATTAAAAAGAAAGGACTAATATTAATGAATAAATGCAATCATTTTAGTAGCTGTGTGACCGGTTACAAGTCTCGTAACCCGTAGGCCCTGACTAGTATTAGCACGTAATCTGACTGCATAACATAAAAATAAAGAATGACAAGGAATTTTCATTAACACAATTGATTAATTAAGCCCCCTGCAACTGTAAAAGATACGAAACAACAAAGCAAAAGTGTGAATGTTCTATGTGTGGTAGAGTGACTCAACGTACATGCATCTGGCTCGGTTCTTTCTCAATACGACAAAATATTTTAAACACCATTTACAATGAACGGATTGAAAAACCAGAATACTATAATTGCACATAGAAACCAGAATTACAAGTATAATAAATGAACACGAGCCAGATGCTTTGTTGACTGTACCTGTGAGCAAGAGGGATTGTCATTAAAGAAATCTGTAATACCTTTTTACCTCATTATATATTGACGAAAATATTCCATTACACCAGGATCATAAATCAAAAGCCCATCTTCTTTCTCAAATATATTCTGACAATTGCAATTTCTTCCATCTATACATTACACCGAACCGAACAGCAACTGTCCTCAACATGCTCTGATCTACTACTGGCCAGTGGAGGCGGCGGAATAATAATCTTTGTCGCAATCTCTGGCGCTGTGACTCAGTGTAGCCACTTTTCAATAGTATTACGTATTTTCGATGTTATCTGTATGGTATGAAGTTTAAGGTCGTGACAAGTCCTGCTTCACTGAAAGGGTTGCTTGGTTCGAAAGATCCATCTAGTAGATTAACTCGGTGTACACTTAAGCTTAGTGAATTCGAGTGCGGGGGTCCATAAGCGAGAGAGATCACATACAATTGTAGATTCATTTAGCCATGGGGTAGTGATGTCATGTATGCTATGAAAGAGAACTGAAGAGTTTCAGCGGGCACTGGCAAGGGATAAGGAGTTGCAGACATTTAACTTGCAGCCACATTTCATTATGCATAAGATTTTTTTTGTGAAGAATGATAAGTTGTGGAGCAGGTGTGGTCGTTCCAGACGGTTTTCGGAAGGAAGTATTGCAGCTGGCGCACGACCATGTGTGTCAGGTCATGGTGGGTGATGTGCGACAGATAGACGTGTAGCAGAGCAGTTTTGGTGGAAGAACAGGAAATGTGACATGTTAAAGTCAGTGTGCCATGTGTGCTCAGGGCCGAAATTATGTATCAGAAAGTGCCATTGCAAAAGCTACCAGGGGCGTCCAGTCCATTTTCCGTGTTAGGATTGAATGTCCTCGGGCCATTCAATAAAACACCAGCAGGAAATAGCTACGTTCTCATAATCATCGATATTTTTTCTCAAGTATTGGCACTGGTACCAATGCCCGACCAACGGGTTAGTACTGTAGCGCAGGTATTGGCAAGCAAACAGCTGGATATTAAAGTTTGGGGTTACTGGTCACCAGTCACTATACGTCAAAGGAGAAAACGAAGCAATTTTTAACAAAATACCAGGGGCCATACATCTTGGAAATGACCTCATTGGTCAAAGTGAAGATACAGTTTCCCACAAAAACGTCTGTTATACACGTCGCATAAAAACGTTAAAAATATTTGTATAGGGTATATCACAGATATCTGCAATCACCCAGGAGGTAAAAGTTTCAAAGGGTAAAATGAAAGAACCTGCAATTGATGTGTCGTATAGGTTAAGGTCCGGTAAGCTTGTAGTATAATTGAATTTATTTGGATTTCTTCTTGGTTTAGTATATCAGGGAGTATCTATTTTTATTGCCATCGAGATATTTGTTGCTTTTGTTTGCGGTTTTTTTGGTTTTTAATGTCGTTAAATATCGTTTCTTTGTGAATTGTTTGTTCTCAGAAGGAAGAAAGGGGTGACAGAATAATTTCGTGGCAAATGAATAAGGACGTATTGTGGAACAGAATGGTCCTGATGTTGCTGTAAATCTGCGAGGCCTAGGAGGGACAGGTATCAGTTGTTTAGCCTCTAGAATCGGCTGCGATCTTCTCAAGACGACCCGATGTGTGGCTTATTAGTCATAAATGGATGCTAAAAACAACAATGGAGGTCTGGGAGATTAGGAATGGTATTAGTGGGTAGGAGGATGTTTTATAAGGATGCTGTATAAGGAGACACAGGGGAATAATTTATTTAGGGGGAGTGTACCAGAAGTTGTAGTACACTTACATTAAATTACGGGCGCAGTTGTCAAAATTCGTGAATGCGGTTTCTCAAGGTAAGGATCGGCAGAAGAGTTGCAGAGTACATGCTGGAGGAAAAGTGTTAAAGACAATATTTGGAACAGCACACGAAGAGAAAGTGCAGGAGTTAAATAGAACGGTTGTTCAGGTTCAGCAGATGGCAAGTTCTATGAAGGATGCCGTGGAGTGGCAAGCAATGCAGTTATCGATCTTAGAACAAGGGGTGTTAAGCCACGATAGACTAGAATGTGAATTAGCCGCAGAGCTATCCCAGTGATCTAGTGAAACGAGGGAGATGCTGAATAGCGACTTGGAGAAAATACAGGAGGAAATGAGTGCGTTGGACAACGAATTGTATGTAGCGAGGTAGCTGCGTGGGCTAGTAGACCAACTTGGGGATGCTAGGAGTGAAGAGGCGATGTTTCGTGCAGTGAATGGACAACTTATTCCCATATTGGTTACACCGAGAGAATTCATGATGGGAATCTGGCAGTAGAAAACTACTGGCCCGCGACGCTACAGTGTATAGTCAGAGTGTCGCGGGAGAATCTGGCACAAAAATGTTTCAAATGCGCTATGCGACTTAACTTCTGAGGTCATCAGTCGCCTAGAACTTAAAACTAATTAAACCGAACTTAGCTAAGGACATCACAAACATCCATGCCCGAGGCGGGATTCGAACCTGCGACCGTAGCGGTCGCTCGACTCCAGACTGTAGCGCCTAGAACCACACGGCCAAATCTGACACATCTGGAGGTGGAAACAGATGGAGCCAGGGTACATATAAGAATCTGTGTACCTGTTTGGGGGGAGAAACTCAGAGTTTCATTGCTACAACATTCACCCTTACCCATTGAATTGGGTGATATTGGGGAAGTGCGTGGAGATTAGAACATGTGAAGTATTGCTAGTCTCGTAGGACAGGCAGGCTCATGTAGTAATGTCACACGGAAAGTTGGAATGATGTGTACAGAGGAAGGTTGTGATCTGTCCAGATGGCCAAGTAGAGGATGATATGCGGACACATGAAGAGACTTTGTTTCTGGGGGAAGTAAATAGAAGTGTGAGGAGGGTCTTCTGCCAGCTCAAACATACTTCCCTTATATGGGTACCCACTGATTATATTGCGTATTCACGCCAGAACCTTTACGGTTGAATTACTTGAAAGGAGGCAGACGGGTAGGTTTGAAAAAACTCCAGCTTCGGGAAAGCGGAATGATCATTAATGGCACGACTTGTCAGGTAGTCGGGACGGATTTTCGGCTTCCGGCTACACTTACAGGCTCAAGTATTATGACATTCTTTCGGAATACATCGTATTGTCCAGAGGGATATTTCAGGGTATTGCCCATTCAAAATTAAACTTATTTAAACGACACTTTCAGTTCAGACTTCCTGGAGTCCTTGGGCACATCAATAGAGTCCCAGCAAGGAGGAATCCGATGGAACAAACGTGACAGCATGTCTGCGATTCCTGGGAAGAACTAGAGCACAAAGTACTAGCGCTGACTATACTGGCCACCAGTTGTAGCATGTTCCTAGCAGGCTTTGGAGAACACAGGGTGTGGACTTTCCAACACACCAGTTACAAATAGAGCGGTTGACCAGCGTTAGTCGGAAAAGGAATCAGAATTGAGGTCTTAATTTGTGTATAGGGCTATGATAAGGTGTACATGGTAGCAGTTAAGTGTGAGCGGACGCCTTGTATGGTGAACAGTTCAAAGGGAGCACGATGATAAGCATTCAGGACGAATCTTCTCGAAGTGGCAGATGTATGTTGAGCCAAAAATAAGTAAACCCATGGATTCGGAGCAGCTATGGCTGAAAGGTTCACATAGGGTGGTAGGCGTGGGCAATGTTGATATTTAACAAACAGATCTGTGTGGCAGGTTCACAACACTGTTGCAGGAGGCCCGGCAGGCACTAATGTGCTGTGAAGAACCCATATGTTGTAGTTACAACAGCGCGTAGTGACCTCTGTCTAGGGACTGAAGTGTGCTGAGGAAAGCTGATACTGTACTTATTAAAGAGCACTCCACTTGTGCCACTTGTCCTCTCCAAAGGAACTATGCCGAGGGGTAGGGAAAAGGATAGACTAATAATAAGAAGCGAGCCAAGAGGATCTAATGGGGAGTCATGTCGCCATTCTGTCCAGATCTAGAACTGGAGATAATGGTGTGGGGAGGGCTGCTAGCCTCTGCTTTCTGAGTGACATTGCCCAGTAGACTACAAGCTGCCACCTGCAGGGGTGGGGCTGGAGCGCAGACTCGGTGCCACCACGGTGTAAAGCTGCGCAAGGCGGCTGGCTGGAGCTGACAAGGCTCACCACAACAACATAGTTTAGTTCGACGGTCTTACGCAACCTTACTGAGAGGGCACCTATGCCCACATGGTCGACGTCTTCCTGCTTCAGTAACCTCCTCATCATCTACGACTGCTCCCATCGGAATGCACCCTTCACAGGCCCAAACAGATGGAAGCCGGACGGTGGAATATCCGGGCTCTAGGTTGGATCAAGAAGTTTTGTAAGATCCTCTTGGGTACACAGCTTTGTGTGATGCCTTGTGTTGTCATAGGGACAAAGAAATTCTTTTGCATTTTTGTAGCGACGATTACGCTGAAGTCTTTTATTCAGTTCCCCGTAATTCCCTGAGGGTAGGAAAATACATTGCAGAGTTTACCACTGCACCATAACATGAAACAGAATAATCCCTTCATATTTCTGGGAGTCCGTCGCCATGACTTTATGGGCTTTACCAGCTTAGAAACCTTTTTCTGAGGAGAGGTGGTGTGACGCCACTCCGTGGATTCCCGTTTTGTTTACGTTTCAAGATGATGAACTTATCTCGAAAAAATATTGTCTCGTTCAGACTCGAAACACGCAAGCTCTCTATGGTCTCTTAGCCCGTTAGGCGCTGAGCAACCCAGCGAGCATACATACCTGGTGGAAGATTGTACCAGCACCATCAACAGAGACATCCAGTTGAACAGCGACTTGTTGGATTGTGATGTGTTGATCACCTCGAAAGAGAGTGTCTCCCCGTTCCAACATTGCAGCAGTCGCAGCTGTGAGCGGCCAGCCGTCACGCTGAAGATCGGAAAGGTTTTTGCGACTTTGTTACGATGATAACAGACGCCTCGCCCAACGACTCACTGAGCTTTTGTTCACTGTCAGGCCTCTGTAGACATTCTGCCTATGAATACGTGAGATGCTTTGGTGTCTTGCCACAAGAAACGCAATGACAGCTGTCTACTTGGAAAAGATCTCCATTACCGGCGCCATTTTGAAGACTACATGTAGTGCTGCCACGTATCAGAATCTCTAAAACTATGGGGAGCGAAGTGGAAACATTCCACGATGTCCCACAACAAACTACCCATTTTTTCAACCAAAATTCGCCTGCGAATAAAAGCCACTCGTATTTATTTATTTCATAGGTACATGCATTCATGATGGTATGTATGATGTATCTGGCAATTCCATCTGTCTGCAATACAGGCGCAATTGGCAGGGTTGCTACAGCTTAGGTGCCCCACTCGCTCCACAACTCCAGAGGTATTGTAAGGCAACAGAGCAGCTGACCAAAGCAAGCTAGTCCGATTTCAAGCAGCAGGAACGTGCAGTGGTAGCTTCGCCACCTGCAATGATTGCACCACCACAGCAAAAATTGCTTGTGCAGTACTACTTGTCTCCACCAGTCATATACCACCAAGAACACTGGGCACGTATCAGTCCACCTAATCTGTTTTAAGTGTCCATCAGGCCAAAGATCGCCAGTTGTAACTGCAGCACTAGCAAAGGAGCACCACCGCAGCAACACTGCATTGAGGAGCCAAGAGTCACAGCTGGAGCCTGAGCTTTCGACTCCACCAATCTCAGTCTCATTCGGACGCTGTGTTCCTCGGGTCGTTTCCTTCAACTGAACTTTGATTTTGTGATAGTGCCACTTAACTGCCATCAGTGATAGATGTCTCACTAGATTTAGAATAGTACCCCCAATAACTGTCACCGGTGATAAACGTCCTGCTGCATGCACCCTCATATGCTGGGTGGTGAGAACACGTAATGTAGCCAGAAACATTGAGGAACATATGGTGGTCCACGTATTATGATTCAAATGGCCCTGATCACTATGGGACTTAACTTCTGAGGTCATCAGTCCCCTAGAACTTAGAACTACTTAAATCTAACTAACCTAAGGACATCTCACACATCCATGGACGAGGGGACTGTAGCGATCGCGCGGTTCCAGCCTGTAGCGCCTAGAACCACTCGGTCACTCCGGCCGGCTCCACGTATTATGGTGTGGGGAGGTGTAATGTTGCATCGGTGCACTGATATCCAAAAGTATGAAGATTGTACTCATACTTGCCAACGTTATTGTAACACTATAATTATTCCCCATGTGCGCATTTCGAAGCCTTGTCTTAAATTTTGTTAATGATAATGCGCGACTGCATTTTTCTTGGAATAAGAGGATATGCAGCGAATGGAATGGCTTGTTGGCTCCTTCAACATACGTCATGGACGTGTGGGATGGGTTGGGGGGACATTTGGCAGCACGTCCACATGTGCCAATGACCATCCAGAAGTTGTCACCTGCACCGATGGAGTAATGGAATGCCCTACCACAAGAACTCCTTAACAACCTGGAGACCAGCATGGGAGCACGTTGCAGAGGCTGCATAGCCATCTCTTGTGATTGTGCACCCTATTAGGAACTGTCCCTCCACTTGTAATGTCCAGTGGACCATCGTGAATCGCATTGATTTCAGTGTAACTACTGTATTTCAACAAAGGCGTCATTTCTCTTCACCTCGTTGGGTATTTATTACTGTTTCTTTCACACTATACTGCAGTAGCTACATCTATGTCTGGCCCACGTTTCATTGAGCTAAGTTACTCAGCAGTAACACGCCACGTGAAAGTTACTTTCTTCTTTTAATTTTGCACACCAATGTGCCTATAAACAGTTCGTTGAACATCGTCCTGTTATCTGAGACTCTATTGCCTCTTGTGATGTCTCCTGCGCTGGAAGGCAGAACGTTGGGGGAGAAACATGTCCGCAGCCATGAAACTAAACTCACCAACGACGGAAATAGCGGCCGTGAAAGCGTGCTCTGTAGTAGCAGGTTTGTGCCGTACGAGGCGCGTCCTCGCCACGCCCTTATCGCCCGGGGCGCGAAGCCGGGCGAGCGGCGGCGCGGCGGCCGGCCATTACGTGGCGGCCCTCCGTCAGCGCCGCCGACAGTGATGGCAGAGCGGCGGCCGCCTAATGGGGCAGCATGTCGTGCGCCGCTGCGGAAACTTCTGCAGGGAAGAGCGAGGGCGAGGGCGAGGGCGAGGGCGAGGGCGAGGGCGTGTCTGGCAGGGCGTGGTCCCCTTCAGAGTGGATTGCGGTCACCCCGCGCTCCTCACCTCGGGACCCACCCAGCTACTGTATAGACCGCAGTGCCCTCTCACCCTCTGTATTCACCGTCCGGTCTAGTGACGTCAGATACACCGGCAGACCTGTTACAGAACGTGGGTCCCATTCCTTCTCGACACCGACAGCTGCTGTGGACTCATTTGAGTATTCTTGAGCAGTAACCTCTGTACAGTGCTGCACGAAATGATGATACTCCTACACTGAGGCGACAAAAGTCATGGGATAGCGATATGTACACAATAGTCTGCGGTAGAATCTCGTGTACAAAATATAAAAGGGCAGGTCACTGGCGGAACTGTCATTTGTCAATTCATGTGAAAAGGTGATTGTGGCCACACGACGGCAATTAACGGGCTTCGAACGCGAAACGTTAGCTGTAATTAGGAGCATGAGACACTCCATTTCGGAAATCGTTAGGGATTATATTTTAACTAAAGTTCATTCTTGATCACAACACTTATGTCTCAATAACATAGGAGACCGGTTTCGGTTATATTTATATAACCATCTTCAGATCTGTGAATTAATTTTAGAAAATACTAGAGAATAATCTTAAAATAAAATGAAAAGTATCATCAATCAGTTGACTTCGTAGCAGCTGATGAAAGCTCCGCCTACCATCCTCCAAGGATGCCATGGGTGTAATAAGTTTCATTTTATCTTGTTACAGTTTTGTCGTCATTAGATACTTTTCATTTTATTTTAAGATTGGTCTCTATTGTTTTCTAAAATTAATTCACAGGTCTAAAGATGGTTATATAAATATAGCCGAAACCGGTCACCTATGTTATTGAAACATAAGTGTTGTGATCAAGACTGAACTTTAGTTAAAATATAATACTCTACTGATGACTGTTTCCAAAAATGTTTACCAAAATTGTACAATCGTTAGGGAATTCAATATTCCGTGATCCACAGTGTCAAAAATCTGCCGAGGATATCAAATTTCAGGTGCTACTCGCCACAAACAGTGCAGTGGACAACAACCTTCACTTGATGACCCAGAGCAGCGACGTTTTCGTAGAGTTGTCAGTGCTAACAGAAAAGCAAGACTGTGTGAGAGAATCTCGGAAATCACTGTGGGGCGGACGAATAATGAATCCTTTGAACTGTGCGGCGATGTTTGGCAGCAGCAGACGACCGACACGAGTGCCTTTGCCAGCAGCTCTACGCCTGCAGCACCTCTCCAGACCACTGGAGAACCGTTGCCTGATCAGATGAGCCCTGCTTTCCGTTGGTAAGGGATGATGGTACTGTAGAAATCTGGGGCAGATACCACGACGCGATGGACAGAATTCGTAAACAAGGTAGAGTGCATGCTGGTGGTAATTCCGTAATGGCGCAGGCTGTCTTTACATAGACTTAACTGGGTCCCCTGGTCCAACTGAACCGATCATTCACTGGAAATGGTTATGCTTGGCTACTTGGAGACCATTTGCAGCCATTAATGGAATTCATGTTCCAAAATAACGAGGGAAATTTTATGGATGTCAATGCCCCCATATCACTGGGACACATCCTTCGCGATGTGGTGTGAAGTACACTAATGGCCATTAAAATAGCTACACCAAGAATAAATGCAGATAATAAACGGGTATTCATTGGAAAAATATAATAGAACTGACATGTGATTACATTTTCACGCAATTTGGGTGCACAGAACAACCACCTCTGGCTGTAATGACGGCCAAGGTACGCCTGGGCATTGAGCCTAACAGAGCTTGGACGGCGTGTACAGTAAAAGCTGCCCATGCAGCTTCAACACGATACCACAGTTCATCAAGAGTAATGACTGGCGTACTGTGACGAGCCAGTCGCTCGGCCACCATTGACCAGATATTTTCAGTAGGTGAGAGATCTAGAGAATGTGCTGGCCAGGGCAGCAATCGTGCATTATCCTGGGAGAAATGAAAGTTTCGCTGGGATGGAATGAAGGGTAGAGCCACGGGTCGTAACACATCTGAAATGTAACGTCCACTCTTCAAAGCGCCGTCAATGCGAACGAGAGGTGACCGAGACGTGTAACCAATGGCACACCATACCGTCACGCTGATAACATGCCTGTCATCTCGGCTGCTAGTGATACGAGGCCATTGGGATCCAGCACGGCGTTCCATATTACCCTCCTGATCCCACCGATTCCATATTCTGTTAACAGTCATTGCATCTCGACCAAAGGGAGCAGCAATGTCACGATACGATAAAGCGCAATCGTGATAGGCTACAATCCGACCTTTATCAAAGTCGAAAACGTGATGGTACGCATTTCTCCTACTTACACGAGGCATCATAACAACATTTCACCAGGCAACGCCTGTCAACTGCTGTTTGTGTATGAGAAATCGGTTGGAAACTTTCCCCATGACAGCTCGTTGTAGGTGCCGCCACCGGCACCAACCCTGTGTGAATGCGCTGAAAAGCTAATCATTGGCATATCACAGCATGTTCTTCCTGTCGGTTAAATTTCGCGTCCTTAGCACGTCATCCTCGTGGTGTAGCAATTTTAATGGCCAGTAGTGTACATTCTGGGCTCTCCGGCGAAAGACTTGGCCACTCAGATCACCCGACATAAACCTCATCGAACATTTATGAGACACAACAGTTAGTGCGCAAAATCCGGCACCGGAAAGACTTTGGCAATTACGGAAGGCTCTGAAGGCAATGTGGCTCAGTATTTCTGCAAGGATTTGCAAGGAGTTGTTGAATCCATGTCACGTCGAGTTGCTGCACTGCTTCGGCCAAAAGGAGGTAAGGCAGGATATTAGGAGGCATGCCATCAATTTTGTCACCTCAGTGTGATGCAAAGGCTTTAGGAGTCACCATTTACAATGATGAACGAAAGTGCGTGATAACCTCCTCAATAACGTACTGGTCCAAATCTGCAACGCAATAAGCATCGGTTCTGTGTGGCATGGATTCAACATGTCTTCGGTAGAAATCCGGAGGTATTTGGCCACAGCTGTCGACGTACGGGCCACACAACTCCCGTAAATTACGGGCTGGTGGTTTCTATGAGCAGAGATCGCG
Organism: Schistocerca gregaria; assembly: GCF_023897955.1. Classification (NCBI taxonomy): domain Eukaryota; kingdom Metazoa; phylum Arthropoda; class Insecta; order Orthoptera; family Acrididae; genus Schistocerca; species Schistocerca gregaria. The sequence continues at coordinate 113,015,724 of NC_064927.1, forward strand.
CCCAGCAGCATCCATGATGTGTTCCATAGGGTTAAAATCACGCGAGTTTGGTGACTCCTAAACCTATTGGAGCTCAGTTCGTGCCTGGTGACATGAACAGTTATCCCGTCGTCAGGGAAGACGTCAGCCGTGAAGACATGCGGATGGTCTGCAACAATGTTTTGAGTCAACACCTGTCACGGTGCCTTCGATTACTACCGTGGGTCCCATGGAGCACAAGGTGAACGTCCCCATAACGCCACATTCCTGCGTTGTGGTGTGGTGCATGCTTTGAGCAGCCATTTGCCTGGTTAAAAGTGTATGCGGACGTGACCGTCGACATGATGTAACAAGAAACGTAATTCATCCGAACGAGTGACACGTTCCTAACTATTTACAGTCAAGTCTCGATGATTTCGTGCCAGTGCAATACTACCTTTCTTTGTCAATGGTCAACATGAGAAGACGTACGGGCAATTTTCTGCGGAAAGCAATGTTTGGCAGTGTGCACTGAACAGGGTTCTCTGAAACACCTGTGCCTGCACCGGCGGTGTGCTCGACAAGCCGGCGATGAGGCCGTGCGGTTCTAGGCGCTTCAGTCTGGAACCGCGTGACCACTACGGTCGCAGGTTCGAATCCTGCCTCGGGGATGGTTGCGTGTGATGTCCTTAGGTTAGTTAGGCTTAAGTAGTTCTAGGGGACGAACACAGATGTTAATTCCCAAAGCGCTCACAGCCATTTGAACCATCTTTGCTCGGCCACAGATCGTCGCTTGTCCTACTTTACAGAGTGCGCAAGCCTCTGATGTCCACGTTCCTTTACCTGGCGTAGACATCCAGACGTTGAAGCGTATTCGTGGTTTCTCCGTTCTTCAACCGATTTTGGTAGATGCTCACTGCAGTAGCACGCGAACAACCGACCAGTTTTAGCTTTTCCCGAGATGCTCGTTTCCAATCGCCACACCATAAGAATCCGCCTTTTCTAAAATTGCTTATGTCTGTGGATTTCCCTATTTTCAGACTTTAACGTTGCCAAAATGGCTCCCTATTCGTCTCTGCCCGTTACGTACAGTATACGTTGCTTACCGCGCCATCTGTCTGTAACGCCAACTGATAGGATTCAATCTCGCGGTGCGCAGTGGTCTTCATGTTTTGGCTAATCACTATACGCTCAATTAACATCCAGACGCCGTATGTCACCTTGACGGGCCCTTTAAACGACCCAACACCAACCACATAGAAAACGTGTGTGATAGTTGGAACTGGGGGCGAAACGTTGCAGTCAACATCCCTTCAATTTTGTGTCTGTACGGGGTATAATAATCATTGAGAGGCTTCAGCTGGAAATGGTATAAGTGATGGAGCTTGCCGACTCAATTCCTCGTTGAAATGAGGCCATTTTGATGGGTAGAGGAGATATTAGCGTCATGTCTCCTTGGGGTGGCAGACTTTCTTTGGTGTGGGTATTTGCGGATAGAAGGGCCAGTCTCCGTTAGGTTTGCCATGAGTTTACATTCGCGACTGTCACTATGAGAGCGAGGTTGGGATCCTCAGGTGACTGTAACAGTAAAGTTTTATCTCGTGTGGTGCCGTGGTTGGTCGATGTAACTTCTCCTTGTTGTGTGTAATCATCTCCAAGTTTGCTGAGAGCAACATAACACGCCAGACAGCAAAGAATCTCTGCCAAAATTTTACGTTGATCGTTGTGTACCAAAGTTCCTCACTGACCAATGACATTAATTTCTATTTCTAGATTGCAGGTTCGGCAATGTCCAGAGTGGAAAGGAAAAGATAGCAGGATACGCAGAGGAGGGATGACTACCGTGGTAAAATGCTGATACTTTGTCAATGTCAATGCAATTCTCCAATAGCTCTGTAACTAAGATGTTATTTTTTTTCTTTTTTACAACCAGTTTCGGCATTCCACTACGCCATCTTCAGGCCCCATATGCATCTCTTAAAATAAAGGATAGTGCCATACAGTGTTTCGTTCTTGCTGAAAGGCTTGAATTCACGAAATCCAGGGATATATGGCACTGGATGGGATTATCTTTCATTTTGAGAGATGCATATGGGGCCTGAAGATGGCGCAGTGGAATGCCGAAACTGGTTGTCATCGAAATAAAATAAAATAACATCTTAATTACACGGCTGTTGGAGAATTTCATTGATATCGGCAATTACTTAATCAGCTGATGTCCCCTGCCCATGATGGACCAACAGAGTCGTCAGTAGCATTCATTAAATCCCCGCTGTGTGCCACGAAGCTTCCCTGTACGGCTTAAACATATTAAATCGAATTCTTGTCTCTTAAGGTGGTCTACGTATAAGTAATTCGCCAACCTTTTGTCATGCGTCCCATAAGCTCCTCTCCAGACTCCAGCTTATAGGAAAAATTATATATTGTTCCGACGAAATTAAATTCCATCGCCTGCGCAAAATCGATATATTCGAATTCAGAGCCTCTACGTTTAGCTTTGTACCCACAATAAAGATTTATTGATATTATAAGTTTCGTATATTAATACCAACCAGCTTATGTGAGAAACTGAAACTCCATTCAGTCCAGTTCCAAAAGCATATCTCACATTAATCGTCTCACGGAACAGAGAGGAACAATATGCCATCGTTGCTCTGAGGGACTATCTTTCAAGTCTGATGACGGTTGGTCCTTCTTTCCACGTACTCACGGAGCGCTTACTTAAAACGTTTCTAGCTTAAAAATCGCCAAGCTGATCACCTGCTAGCGTGTTACAGCTTGTGAAAACATATTCCAAGCGCGGCCCGTTATCAAAAGCATAAACATTCTTCCCGTGATCATTACACGATAAAGAGAAAAATACTGTTTCTGCAGTCACATGACAAACAAATATCTTTACGCATAATATAACATGTAAAACGACTTTTACATGTAATGGGTCGGTGATTATGCGCCATTCACAATTCCGCGACGTTAGACTAGGCAAGGAATTTCTTTATCTCGTCTCAAGAGTATAGTAACGGATATTACGAAGTTAATTACAACCGTAATATGATTGTTAGTTAACTGCATCTCACATTTTAGGATCTTTGCGAATGTAATGCGTGCCACCTGCAAACCGTAAAGCGTGGTAGAGTATTGCATCAACTTTTCCCTTTACGGAGAACAAACCTACGATAAATTTACCTCACTTTCTTTTCATCGTCTGGAACGGAAGACTTTCATGGCCTCTCATTCCCAATTGAATCAAAGGTGCTATTAGGAACCGTATAAAAAAACTTGCCTGATTATGGAGAGTTTTTTTTGTGTTCAACATACAATCATTAATACAAGAATTAGTGTTTATATTAAATCGAGTGAAAACAATCCGGCAATCTTCAATGCATGTTTAACGTCATGTCCGTTTCAAGTTTTTGGAAGCAATAGTTAGTTATTTTTCAACCAAGTAGCTGAGATAGCACGTAATCAGCTTGGCTATTTTTAAGTTAGAAACATCGACAGCATGCCATTCTTGAGTACGTAGAAAGAAGGTCGGATCGTCATCAAAAGATAACGACGATGCCCCCTGCACTACACTAGTCTCTCACTGGTAGAACACTTCAGACGGAGGACTGAGGATGTAGTCTGATTGTTGGTTGTGTAGCAGTAGCTGTGGCTAGGGTCTTTGTCAAAAATGGTTCAAATGGCTCTGAGCACTATGGGACTTAACTGTTAAGGTCATCAGTCCCCAACAACTTAGAACTACTTAAACCTAACTAACCTAAGGACATCACACACATCCATGCCCGAGGCAGGATTCGAACCTGCGGTCATAGCGGTCGCGCGGTTCCAGACTGAAGCGCCTAGAACCGCACGGGCTCACCGGCCGGCAGTCGCGTCAAGTGTTCAAAAGTCGACGTTCTTTAGGCCGAATATTCCTCGGGAACTACGTCACTAATGTTCGCTCCAACGCCGTATAAGGTAATGTTTTCGTTGCGTGCCCTCAGCACCCGCTCCAATCTTGCGGTAGCCGGGTCGCAAACCGTGCTCAGCTGCAGGTCGCCGTCTTTATTGAGAGTGTTGTCACAAATTTTTATCTCGATCGCTTCTTTCATGACGCTATCCCAGAAACTGTAGGTCTGAGGAATAACAGATGTGATGACTGGGTGTTGCGTGCTGTCCTTAGGTTAGTTAGGTTTAAGTAGTTCTAAGTTCTAGGGGACTGATGACCATAGCTGTTAAGTCCAATAGTGCTCAGAGCCATTTGAACCAATGTCTCGTCGAATGCAGTACTATGTCCCTGATTTCTCGTGTTCTACACATCGCTGTTAAATAGTCTGTCCGGCATAAAACTATCCACACACACACGGTAAGATACTACTGTGGCTACTGAGCCACAGAACAGCAGACACACAAACATCTTCGTGTTCTCCTAGGGTCCTTCTGCTTATGCATTTTCCGAAAGGAGGATTGTGAAATCTAGCAGTTGTTGTAGTTGTTTTCCTGGAATACTTTCCGAAAGTGACTCAATTTCTTCGGCAGTGTTTTAGCGTCTGAGACTGTTTCCGTTCAGTGCACCAAGGTCCTCAGAACAGAACGTTTCTGCGACGAGTGGTGATAGCTGATAGAGTGCAGTATGTGTAGGTTTCCGGTAAACACTGTGGCTGGGATACACATTTGTTTTAAAGTGGACGAGAACGGCAAGGCACCATCCGTCTCCACCTCCACCGCGATGTGATGGATATCGTTGACGCGGTTCAAGAATTCTTCCAGACTTTCAGGTTCATGAGTCCAGACAAAGAACGTGTTGTCGACCTAACGACAAAAGCCGCTAGGCTCTTCGGGGGCCGTGTCCAGGGCTGTGTCCTCAAACTGTTCCACCAACAGGTTGGCTACAACTGGAGCTAATGGGCTCCCCATCGCCACGCCGTCTCGTTAAAATATTCTCCACCATACAAAAAATACTGTGATGTTAATGTGTGCTGAAATAAACCCACAATAATGTCCTTAAATAACTGGGAAAGTAGACTGGAAGGTTTGATGGATATGCACGTAAATGGCGTCTCCTGAGGGGCAGCTGTAATCCAGTGGCTTTGTCAAACACATAAATCACATGGCGAGGCCACAGCGTCTGTCCTGACCAGTTGCCACCACAAAGGAAGAGAGAATAATAAAATTAATTCTTTCATTATGAACACAGATTCGGACTTCCAATAAAATTCCGAGTAAACTGATATCATGTTCAGACCGGTCGGTTCTAAAGTCATCGACCTTCATTACTCATGTGTCCTTCCCGATAGTTGAGTGGTCAGCGTGACGGATTGCCGACCTACGGGCCCTGGTACGTGTCCCGACTGGGTCGGAAATTTTCTCCGCTCAGGGACTGGTTGTTGCCTTCATCATCATTTCATCCCCATCCGGTGCGGAGGTGGCCCAATGTGGCGTCGAATGTAATAAGACCTGCACCAAGGCGGCCGGACCTGCTCCTCAAGGGACCTCCCTGCCAATGACGCCAAACGCTTATTTCCATTATTCCATTAGAACACGAGAGATGATTTCACCTTCGGTGCCCTGAGCAATCAGCGGGAGCAGAGAATTTCTACAAAATGGACATAGTATTGCATTCTATGAGACATTTGTTATTCCTCAGACCTACAGTTTCTGGGATAGCGTCATGAAAGAAGCGATCGAGATAAAAATTTGTGACAACACTCTCAATAAAGACGGCGGCCTGCAGCTCAGCACGGTTTGCGACCCGGCTACCGCAAGATTGAAGCCCTTATACGGCGTTGGAGCGAACATCAGTGACGTAGTTCCCGAGGAATACTCGGCCTAAAGAACGTCGACTTTTAAATAGTCGACGCGACTGCCGGCCGGCGAGGCCGTGCGGTTCTAGGCGCTTCAGTGTGGAACCGCGCGACCGCTATGGCCGCAGGTTCGAATCCTGCCTCGGGCATGGATGTGTGTGATGTCCTTAGGTTAGTTAGGTTTAAGTAGTTCTAACTTCTAGGGGACTGATGACCTTAGCAGTTAAGTCCCAAAGTGCTCAGAGCCAGTTGGACCATTTGAACTTGACGCGATTGGAAGCTCGACTGAATTTTAGCAGTACATATCGCCACGAAACCATGAATTCGTATATTAATTCGATTTATCGTCTTTTAATAATTTCTAACACGTGTGCCTTTCTCGGTAGTTTTGCTGAAAGTATGGGACCCTGATGACGGTTAATGACTTCCGTCTGCTAGCTTCAGTCAGTAACTTCTTGATTTAACTAAACAACATCACTGTGTTCGAAAAAGTTAACTACTTTGCTGGAAAGACTTGTGCGTAACTAAAAAATGTCATAACATTGCTTTGCGGTGAGTTGCCTGTGGTACAACGCAATGCTTTTTTTGGTATCCATTATTGATAACAAGCTCTTCTTGGTTAGCGAGCAGCTTTAATAACCTTGGACCATACAATAACCTTCCTCAAGTACCCAATCTTCTTATAATCATATACTGTGCTCATACCTCACTCACATTTTTTGCCTTGTAACATGTTATAAAACCAACTTTAGAACAATCACCCTTTAGCATTAGCGCACCAACATTTTAGGCCCGTATCTCAGCAGAAATGATTCGCATCTCCCTACTTTGCCTCCACTACTACGACTGCGCTGGCATATGTCAACGATGTTATTGTTACATTAAAAGATATTAGTTAGACTTTGTGAGTATGAATTTTTCCAGATATTGCATAACCATTTCTTCTTTGTTCCTCTAGCATTATACTATAGTTTCATAAACACTAATTACTGAGAAAACTATAAAGGACATACAATTAAAAAATTGTTTTAAAATCATAGAACCAAGTGACTGAAAATATGTGAGGTATTGTGTGGTAGTGTTGCACCTTTTCTTCCCTAGTTGCACCGTGTCACCTATAACCTTATGGTCGGCGGGAAGTTAGACATTTGTGTTCCTTTCCTATGTAGTAGCTGGAACACAAATAAGCCTCAAAACGATAGCTGACAAAAGTAAGAACCAAAGGCTAGCACTACCCACGACCTTATGTAAGCATAAATGAGTTTTTTATCAGGTTTTTATTAGGTCTCTTTATGGTCTCGGTACACATTTTGCCGTTTAGGCAACTTACCGATGAGCTAGGCCTTCAAATTTCAAACATAGATCAGAAGTCGGGGACAATGCAATGTTGATTCGCTTCTTATCTGGTGTGTGGCGAGGCATACTTTGATTGCCACTGTCACTTCCCGATGGGCTAGAGACTTGAAACTTTCGGTATTCAGAATCGGATGACATTGCAATATTAACTCGGTTTCGTGTCTGGTGTGTGGCAGTGGCTACTTTGTGTACCACTGCCATTTGCCCTTTTTACTGTTCCAGTCGCGAATGGTTTGTGGCAAAAACGATTGCTGACGAGCGTCCGTGTGAGCTCGAATCTTTCAAGTTTTTACCTTCACAGTTTTTTCACGAGCTATACGTAAGACGAAGGAATATATTGATTGATTCAGGTGAAGAGAAATTGAAATAAACCTGAATTTCCAGAAGTTGCCTCCCATATTTGTTTAAAAAAAGGTTAAAAATTTATCTTACGTTTCCGTTTCGGAATAGTATGTACCATCACCCATGACATTATGGTCAGTAGCCATAAGCTTTTAATTATCACCACAAAAATTAAACCCCGACAAAGACACTTAGCAACTGTGTTAGTCCTTCTCTACATATTCAGTCTTCAAGCCAACAAATTTTCTACTAAGATGGATCACTTCGCGGGTGGTGATGGTAAGTTCCTATGGGTCCAAACTGCTGAGTCATCGGTCCCTAGGCTTAAACAAACTTAATACAACTTAAACTGACTTACGCTAAGGACAACACACACACCCATGCCCGAGGGAGGACTCGAATCTCCCATGGGGGGAGGCGCATGAGACCGCGCGGCTACTTCGAGGACACATTGGTTCTAAGAGCTCTGTATTTTGGCTATTCAGGAGATATTTTACCTCGTAAATCGTCTCCTCGTCCCTCTAGAAGTGCCTGCCACACATTGTATGAAACTGGAAGAAGTCACTGGGTGCCATTTAAGGAGAATAAAGGAACGAAATTGGTAGTCGAGAGAAGCAGCACGCGTGAAGGTGCGCCGTGCAGAGTGAGATGGAGTGACATCGTGGAGCAAAAACTCCCTCTCAGACAACTTTCTGCGGTGCTTCAGCTTGACAAGAGACTGAGGTAGTACGCTCACTTACCAGCGCAATATCTTAGCTCCACACCGTGGCTGACCGAGAAAAACATTCAGCTTTAGCATTTATTGGTAATGATGAACCAGTCATTGTTTTGCTCTGTCTCCGGGTCATGGCGATACGTCCATTACTCGCCCATGGCGATTATAGGTCTTCTGAATTAGTCAGACCAGCTGCAACATTTATGCTGTTCCTCCGGACGAAGTTCTTGTTGAATGGGTGTCAGCAGTCACGGAACACAGTTATCAGCGGCCTTTGGCATGCCCAAAATGTCGTGTAAATATTGATAACTGGACCGAGATACATTTTCACTTTTTCCACTATGGCTTACATTTTCGTACGTCAGTCATGGTGTGTTAGTGTCAAGTGATCCCTCCAGATCAGCTAGCGGCCGTGCTACGATACTGAACCACGGAGACTTCAATGTGTACCACGAATACATACATGTACCTGCAAAGTATGAAAGAAAATGCTAGCGGTACCATTAGTGAGTGCCTAAACCCGCGTCCGAACACCGAGCAGTGATGGTGCGTGCGTCCTCTTCGGAATCAGGCAACCCAGGCAGGCTTTATATTGCTCTAGTACAACTGTTCTTAACGTATGCTTTCACCTAGGTGCTCTGTCACTCACTGGACTCTAAAGTGCCCAAGTATGTCTCGTCGCCAAAAGTACAGTGTCCCGCCTGGTCGATGAGTCGGTTCTGAGGTACAAATCAAACGAATGAGTGAACACAATCACTGAGAGAAATACTGTATTATACTCAACTTTCGTACGGGGTATCCTGGTCTAAATCAAATAAAAGTTCTTGGGGAAGCCGGGGTAAGTTAAATACTTAAACAGTTCAGTATACAGGAAGAAATATAAATCTTGGGGCCTGTTGCGGTATTCTACTTTCGTAGACTGGTCTAGAACTGGCTAGAGTTGTGGGCGCACAGCCTCTTACTCGCCGGTGGGGCCTCAGCTCAGGGGGCGTGCCACAGGTGCTGCCTGCAGTGGGCTGCGCCAGTCGCTGTCGCCGCCGCTGTTTGACAACAGCGGAACCTCCAGGGCCAGCCTCTCTACGTGGGCGACTGCCCCCTGTGCGGTGCTAAAGATGCACTCAACACTCTGCACATACAGGGGATGGACAAAAATACGGAAACACCATGAAATCTGGTTTCGCAGGACAGAGCGGATCAGGTTATACTTGTGGAAAGGTGCCAAAATCAGTTATTGTCAGTTGCACAAAGCAAACAAACTTTATTTTCCTAAAAACACTTAATCACACATGCCCTTAAAAGGATTTAAAGCAATACCGCTGAAAGCCCGAACACAAGTTATTACAAATGCTTTAAGGAATAAACGCGGCTGAAGGTCTTACTTGAAAAAGAAATTCTTACGTAAATACTTGGCTCAAGGGCACAGACTGGACACAGAAGAACTGAGGCTTAAGGCCTAAATAACAAGAATTAGACGGTTCAATCCCGCGTCCGGCAATCCTGATTTAGGTTTTTCGTGATTTCGCTAAATCACTCCAGGCAAATGCCGGGATGGTTCCTCTGAAAGGCCACGGCCGACTTCCTTCCCCATCCTTAGCTAATCCGATGAGACGGATGACCACGCTGTCTGGTCTCCTTCCCCAAACCAACCAACCAACAAGAATTACCAATAGAGAAGAAAATGTAAAAAGTTTTTAAACAAATGAATTTTCAGATTTTAATTTAAGACGGCTGAAGGCCTTGCCTTAAAAATATTTAACGTAAGAACTCGGCTGAAAGCCACATACTGAACATAGAACAACACACGGCTTAAGGCCTGGAAAACAAGGATTCCCCTCTTTTTCCTTTAAAAATTTAGTTCAAACATGAATCTTGAAAATTTTATCTTAAGACGGCTGAAGGCCTTACTTAAAAATTAAAGCAAACTAAATTCATAGGCGGCTGAAGGCCTCACACTTGAGACAAAAATCACAATCTGAAAAATACGGAACAATGGTGCTCAGAAGTGTTCCAAGGGTCGGACTGAGAAGGTAACTCCAACGTAAGGTTAGGTGAGGTAGGCAGCCAAGAAAAAAAAATGGCTCTGAGCACTATGGGACTTAACATCAATGGTCATCAGTCCCCTAGAACTTAGACCTACGTAAACCTAACTAACCTAAGGACATCACACACATCCATGCCCGAGGCAGGATTCTAACCTGCAACCGTAGCAGTCACGCGGTTCCGGACTGAGCGCCTTAACCGCGAGACCACCGCGACCGGCGGCAGCCAAGAATAAGATCAAGTAATCAGGTGGCAACCCGACCCATGAACGGCTAAAGAACCGACCAACAACCGAAGCAATTCCGCTGCGCCGACCAACGGCACGACAACGGAAAATATCAGTCGAGGGCGAAGATACCAGCAGCATTACATCTTCAAAATTGGCGTCTAAAACCAGCCAAGGCACAATAACCACTCAAAAATATGAACAACACCAAAAGCTGTCAAACTACACACGATACGGACTGCATCAACAAGGCGAGGAAAAACACACTGCGGAACACTTACGCTAATGTCCTCGCCGCGGAGACTTCCTCGCTGCACTGTCCCAACCGACCGACTACCTACTCCAGTATGAAGACAGCATTAACATAACTGCTCAGTCGAAATTACACAAGCTAGACACAGTTCCACGAAAACACTTCCACAAGAACTCAAACAATCGTAAAAGCAATCACTGTGGAACAACCAGGTCGAATGACAAGTCGACACACACAGAGAACCCGAAGCGGTCGGCAACCAAATTCACGTCGTACGAAGAGACGGTCGACCGAACGACCAACCAAGGTCGTTGCCACTCAAGTCATGTGTGTAGGACAAGTAAAAGAGAAAAAGAAAAGGAAAAAGAATAATATATGAATAACATGAAATGAGGTATAACACAGTTTTTTAAAACTGCACCCTCACCACTTATTATCGATCTGTCTTATGATTTCTGCTTTTTTTTAAAAAAAAAAAAAACAATACGCCAGTGTATTGTAGATGTTTCCTTCCCCCTTCGTCTGCTATGTTTTTTACATACATTTTAAAATTGAATTACTTCATGAGTCACAAATGCACAAGAGGTATTTTGTGTTAGTATCTTGGCAAAACCAGTAATATTAAGTCTTCACGTGACACGTGTCACATAGGGGGCTTTCCAAGCCCTGTCACACCTAGGTCTGCTGTACAGGTCCATGTAAACAGCGGCCTCAGTTTGTAGTTATAGCTTGATACCAGTGCCTACCAATTCTAATTGTATATTACAGGTCTGTTCCTACCAACTGTTATGTTCATACGTAGGTGTAGTTGTGATTTTCGTTTTTATACTCTCTGATCATTATGTGAAAATTTGTAACTTCTACCACTGAGCATCGTCACTAAGTGACCGAAAATCGATTTTGCTGACAATAAAACAACAAAATACGGCCAATGCTGATTTTCCTTCCAATTCTATCCACTATTTTGTCGTGGTGCACACAACACGCCATGGAGTCGCCAACCAATGAAATCCTAGCGGTCGCTTCAAAGATAATACGACAGTGCTCTTATCGATACGCGCAGCTGCTGCCACTCACGGACAGGCAGATTCAAATGGCTCTGAGCACTATCAGACTTAACTACTGTAGTCGTCAGTCCCCTAGAACTTAGAACTACTTAACCTAACTAACCTAAGGACATCACACACATCCATGCCCGAGGCAGGATTCGAACCTGCGACCGTAGCAGTCGCGCGGTTCCGGACTGCGCTCCTAGAACCGCTAGACCACCGCGGCCGGCGGACAGGCAGGCCAGCAACTTAGTGACGCCAGTAAATCGAATAAGAAACGAGACAACAGTTCCGGAAAGAGAAGTTGTCAAGCAAGAAACGGCATGAACACGAGAGGCGCACGGCTCACACCAATCATAGAATATTTCCATACCTAATACGCTACAGGGAAACCGATGGCATTCAAAACACCTTCCAGTTGTCTAGGTATGGTTTTCGGGGGAATCTCTTACTATTCGTTGATAAATTCCTCTCGGGTTGGCAGCCGAGTCAATGCGTTGTTCTCCAGCAACGTTTCAGCCGTGCTCACTACCCTGGTCCGCAAAGCTCATGACATATGCGATAAGGACAGTTTATTTGCTGAGATTCAGCACCTGAAGAAAACCTTCCAGATGAATGGATACTCCGACACGCAGATTAGACGCGGCCTCCATATGAGCAAGAAGAAGAAGGAGAAGAACCTTCAGGAAGATGAGAACAACAAAAGTCTGGCGTTCCTCCCGTACACAGGACCACCCACGGCCAACATTGCCAGGATACTGGAGAAGAACAAGATAAAAACGATCTTCCATCCTCCAACAAAAATCAGAAATATGCTGGGCTCAATGAAGGACAACTTGGGTCTAAGAACTCCGGGTGTCTACAACATTTCCTGTGAATGTGGGAAACAATATATTGGGCAGACGCAGCGTTGCATAACGCAACGCATCTCTGAACATGTGAGAAGCGTCCGCATCGGAAAAAAAGGAAAATCCGCGGTAGCGGAGCACAGCCTCAGTGAAGAACACACATTTCAGTTTGAAGAAACCAAGAGACTATGAAGAGCGAAAGGTTTCTGGGACTCAGTTATTAAAGAGGCAGTGGAAATACGGGTTAGTGACAACCTGGTCAATCGGGACAGTGGCTTCCAACTCAGCAGCGCGTGGAATACAACATTATCAAGAATGAGACGAGAGCGCACCGATGGAGGCAGGTCGGTGGTGGCGTATGGAGTAAACAGGCCGCACCGAGACGAGACGCCAGGACCCGGCACCCGCGGCTCCCCCCCCTCCCCCCCCCCACACAACGCGCCGCCGCGCCGATTCCGCTCGCGCCTGATTGGCCCGACCCGCGCCAAGGATGCAGAGGTATCCGTGGTCCAGCGGCTATAAAGACCCGGAAGAGACGTGAATCCGACACTTCGCCTGAAGATGGCAAGTAAGAAACTTGCTGAAACGTTGCTGGAGAACAACGCATTGACTCGGCTGTCAACCCGAGAAGAATTTATCATCAAGATTCGCCGAGAAAGCCTGCATACTCTTACTATTCGTCCTGTAAGCCGCGCGGAGTGACCGCGCGTTTTGAGGCTCCACGTGACGGACTGCGCGGCCCTCCTGCCGTAGGTTCGAGTCCTCCTTCGGTCATGGGTATGTGTGTTGTTCTTACCGTAAGTTAGTTAAAGTAGTGTGTAAGTTTAGCGACCGATGTCCTAAGCAGTTTGGTCACTTAGGAATTCACACACACACACACAATTAGCGCGCCTGGAGGAGCCGGCCGTCCTCACTAGAGCTTTGAGGCATGTGGTGCCGAGACCTAGTTATAAATGTGTTCGAAAGAAGAAATGAAAGTTAGTTTAAGTATTTTGTAAGTCTAGGGACCGACGACCTCAGCAGTTTGGTCCGTTGTAAATTCTCACACACACACACACACACACACCAGTCTTCCTGTAAAATACGGGCCAGTGGAGGTGAATGCCAATCACGCACCTTTCTTTCCAAAGTAGACCACAAAGGTGCCATAATATGGAGATCTAGCGACTGTGGTGGCCTTGGGAGATCCTCCTCGTGCTCACAAAACCAGTCCTGGACCATGCGAGCTGTGTGAACAAAGGCCTATCATCTTGAAACACAGTATATATTGAGCTGAATCTGAAATTGTTCAGTGGGCGGCGGTGGCGGTCTATGTGGACGTTACCCACGGGGCTTTATCGGCGCGTAGCCTGAGGCCGTGTCTTGGTCTTCTCTTGCCATCGGCAAGCTTAGTTCAGTGCCTGTTATACAATGTTCCCTAGCGCTGGCTGGTGTGCTGGCGAAGGTGTACGCCAGCTCAATATCACAATTGGGGAATAGACTTTGTGCCATTGGATGGACCTGTTTAACCAAACTGGCCACAAACCCTTGACAGTACTGCGACGTCGCAGAGTGAGCCACGCAATGGCTGCCCAAATCATCACCGAAGCTCTTCCATGTTTCACTCTTTCGACGTAAACCCGTCCGCAGCTTGGAAACAGTGTGCAACAGTATCCATCCGACGAAATGACTTTCATTTATTGCCCCACAATGCAGACTTCACGCCTTTATCTCCAAGTTTTCCTGTTACGGGCGTTTGTATCACTGATGAGTAGTTTTGGAATTCCAGTTTACCCTGAAACTTTCCACTTACGTCGCTCCTGAGTTGGCATCACTCCCTCCGGTACGTCCACAGAGTCGCATGCCGTAATCACGGGAACAGACTGCTGGGGCAGACAACAAAAAAGCAACAAAACGTGCGCCTCTCAGCTGTTCGTGAAGGTAGCGTTACTCTGTCCTGGACAGAGGTAGTTGTATAGTGAGACAGTTACATCAAAGGGGCACTGAGTTAGGAAGCGAATTTACTCAGTTACTTTTAAAGGCAGTAAAAGGAGAATACTTACCGAATCACCAGCAAAATCAGCTTAAATGCACACTTACAGTGGCACAACGCCAACAAATAAAATAAAAATATGGCATTTCAGTCTTTGATCGCTATTTCTTATTATCAATGACCGGTTTCAGGCTAGCTACGCATCTTCAGATCACCCATCTTCAGATCACCCATCAGGCTAGCTACCCATCTTCAGATCATATACAGAGTAACTTGTGAGTACAGAACCATCGGTTCGCGAACACCCTGAAACCGGTCATTGAAAATAAAAAATAGCTATCAAAGACTGAGAGAGAGTTGCGACGCAGCCGCTGGCAGGGTGAGGCGGCACCTCAAGGAAGGCTGCTTGCCTCTCACTGGCAGGACGCCCCCGCCTTACCCCTCGGACGACTGATATCGGGGCCGGCGTTCGCCCACTACTTCCGCCCACAAACCCCACCGCCCGCCTGTTCATGAAATTGCCACCTCCTCCGATTTCCGCCGCTGCGGCCTCTCGAGAGGAGAATATCGTTTCTCCCTTAAAGGTTTTCTGCCGAGCAGCCCCCAGAGATGCCGCTCCCGTCATCTGAGAGCTTCACTGTCTTTTTCATCGGGACGTGGCTTCGCTTTCCAGCATCGTTTCATTTCCTGGAAAACGGTTTCTAAAGAGAGCAATCTTTCCCTTCCACTTCACTGTCTCCGCTCACCTTAAGGCTGCCTTAATGAAATTTAATTCTGAAGTAATTGCCTTAATACAGAATTTTTTTTCTAAAATCGACAGTCTTCAAGTTTTACCTTAAGTAAAGGCAGTATAAGTGATTTCCTATTCTGGAGTAATGGAGTCAATGACGGCACGTCCAGACTCCTCTCCTCCACCACTCTTTGGAGCTCCTGCATTACCAATTTACTGTTGTGAGCGTTGATCTGTCCAAAATTTACAGTAGCAGTCATGGAAAGTATGTTCGAATATGAGATTCGGGCCAATTTCTCCTCCAGTCTGGCTCTTTCCTACCATTTGTAATGAAAGTTTGGTTATATAACGCGTCCAGATCGACCTTTTCATTTCTTCTTTCGAACACATTTTTGACTAGGTCTCGGCACCACATGCCTCAAAGCGCTAGTGAGGACGGCCGGCTCCTCCAGGCGCGCTAATTGTGTGTGTGTGTGTGTGTGTGTGTGTGTGTGTGTGTGTGTGTGTGTGTGTGCGTGTGTGAATTCCTAAGTGACCAAACTGCTTAGGACATCGGTCGTTAGACTCACACACTACTTAAACTAACTTACGGTAAGAACAACACACACACCCATGGCCGAGGGATGACTCGAACCTCCAGCGGGAGGAGCCGCGTAGTCCATAACAGGACGCCTCAGACCGCGCGGCCGCTCCACGCTGCCGCGCTAATTGCATTGCATTTTCTAGGTTTGGGTATACACTAGCAGAGTCCAAGCCCCAACCCCTCCGGGAAGGTGGTTCTGTTGATGCACTTGCCCTGCTCACAACATTAACCTGCATTCGCTCTTCAGTACCCGTTTCATTCTGCCATGTTACCGGTCGACTCCCTACCACAGGACGCCCTTGTGGTCGTTCATGATCTTCAGGCGACCTTAGGCTTGGAGGAGAGGGAGCACCTTTCTGACCACAAGGGTCTGTTTGAATGCATACATCCTTCATCACCACTTTCTGTGTTTGTGTCTTGGTTAACTTTTGCGGAAATTCTTTAAGTGGCTTTAAATGGCTCTGTGTACTTTGGGACTTAACTTCTGAGGTCATCAGTCCCCTAGAACAGAACTACTTAAATCTAACTAACCTAACACACATCCACGCCCGAGTCAGGATTCGAACCTGCGACCGTAGCAGTCGCGCGGTTTCAGACTGTAGCGCCTAGAACCGCTCGGCCACTCAGGCCAGCAGCGGAAATTCCCTACATCTTCTGGCCCTCATTGGGTCACTCAACATTTTGCTCGGGGACTTCTTCTTAGACTTCCTGTGTACAGGTTTAGCCTCAGCCATAATCAATTATGGCAATGAGACTCTGCTCTTACATCCTGTAAGTAGGGCAGTTTCTTCTGGTGGTGCTGCAAGTTCTCTTCCGTCTTAGATTGCAGGGGATGCATACCCCAGCTCTGCCGCAGATTTTCATGACCTGGAGCAAACCAACTACCTTTCATTTTCTCATAATGTGACAGGTACATCGTATGCCGCTACTAGAGGATTCCACTTTTTTGGCAGCTCACACTTTACTACTTTGTTTGGTTTTGAATTATTTAAAATTTTGTTTCTATCTTCCTTTGTAACGACATCCACTATAATCACATTTTGGTCTCCTTTACTTTGTTTATTTTGAGTTTATCTTTTGCAGGATTTATTGTGGTTGTAAAGATTTCCTGCACCTTTTTGATGTCCTTACCCGGCAGTGGTCTTAAGAAGACTGCCATGTCCGATCTTTTCCGTATTTTGCCAACAGTCTCTTTGGTTGTCTGTCTCTGTGGGGCTGCTTGCGCATCCAGTCCCGTTAACGTTTATCTGGTTCCAGAATGAGATTTTCACCCTGCAGCGGAGTGTGCGCTGATATGAAACTTCCTGACATATTAAAACTGTGTGCTGGACCGAGACTTGAAATCTGGAGCTTTGCCTTTCGCGGGCAAAAGGTCCCGAGTTCGAGTGTCGTTCCGGCACACAGTTTTAATCTGTCAGGAAGTTTTCTTATCTGCTTGCTTACGCACCCTCTCGCTTTCTCTTTCTAGTTCCTCAACTCGCCCCTCGAGCTTCGCACCAGCGAAAGCCCAGGCAGCGAGTTCAATGTTGATAACCAGGACTGATTTTCCCATTTTTTTTTTTTTTTGCACTTGAATCTAATATTTGATTAATTCTAGCATGCTTCTCACTGTTTCTTCGTTCTATCCCAGACCCTCTTCTGAGGTAGGAATAGTAACCATCGAAGCCCTTGTAGGTGCACTCGTATCTCGTGGTCTGCCATAGTTAATTGTAGACGAGTGAAAAGGGTGCGGGCCCGTCTCTTGCGCTGGACCGGCTCCTCGCCCCTAGGTCAAAGACACTTCACTGGGTTAAGCACGCTGTCAGCAATGTAGTGATCCCCCTCCGTGGCCCAGTCATCGATGATTTCACTCAGCACTCCTCGGTAAGTATGCCCCACACTCCAGACAAGCGGATGCACTTCTCGCCCTTTGCTGCCTACTAGCCCGAGTTTCCACCTCTTGGCCAAGGATCCACTCATACTCAGGTGGAGGGCCAGTCACCCAGTTGGTCAGCAAACCGGATCCAGCTAACCTGGCCCAGGTGATGTCACAACCTCCTGGGTTTGGCAGAACACGCCCCAGTCACGAACGGGCGCGGCGAAGTGTCCTTGCCGATTCGCACCAAGATCCCACTCTGACAAATGTTGTTGTTGTTGTTGTGTTCTTCAGTCCTGAGACAGGTTTCATGCAGCTCTCCATGCTATTCTATCCTCTGCAAGATTCTGCATCTCCCAGTACCTACTGCAGCCTACATGCTTCTGAATCTGCGTAGTGTATTCATCTCTTCGTCTCCCTCTACGGTTTGTACCCTCCACACTCCCCTCCAATACTAAATTGGTGATCTCTCGATGTCTCAGAACATGTCCTGCCAACCGATCCCTTCTTCTAGTCAAGTTGTGCTCATCTCTCCAATTCTATTCACTACCTCCTCAATAGTTATGTGATCTGCCCATCTAATCATCAGCATTCTTCTGTAGCACCACATTTCGGTAGCTTCTATTCTCTTCTTGTCTAAACTATTTATCGTCCACGTCTCACTTCCATATATGGCTACACTCCATACAAATATTTTCAGAAACGACTTCCTGACATTTAAATCTATACTCGATGTTAACAATTTTTTCTTCTTCAGAAACGCTTTCCTTGCCATTGCCAGTCTACATTTTATATCCTCTCTACTTCGACCAACGTCAGTTATTTTGCTCCCCAAATATCAAAACTCCTTTACTACTTGAAGTGTTTCATTTCCACCTCTAGTTCCCTCAGCATCACCCGACTTAATTCGACGACATTCCATTATCCTCGTTTTGCTTTTTTTGATGTTCATCTTATACCCTCCATTCAAGACACTGTCCATTCTGTTCAGCTGCTCTTCCGAGTCAATGTCAACGGCGAACCTCAAAGTTTTTATTTCTTCTCCATGGATTTTAATACCTACTCCAAACTTTTCTTTTGTTTCCTTTATTGCTTGCTCAATATACAGATTGAATCACGTCGGGGATAGGCTACAAGCCTCTCTTACTCCCTTCCCAACCACTGCTTCCATTTCATGTACCTCGACTCTTATAACTGCCATCTGGTTTCTGTACAAATTGTAAAAAACCTTACGCTCCCTGTATTTTACCCCTGCCACCTTTAGAATTTGAAATAGAGTATTCCAGTCAACATTGTCAAAAACTTTCTCTAAGTCTACAAATGCTAGAAACGTAGGTTTGCCTTTTCTTAATCTTTCTTCTAAGATAAGTCGTAGGGTCAGTATTGTCTCACGTGTTCCAATATTTCTACGGAATCCAAACTGATCTTCACCGAGGTCGGTTCCTATCAGTTTTTCCATTCGTCTGTAAAGAATTCGCGTTAGTATTTTGCAGCTGTGACTTACTAAACTGATAGTTCGGTAATTTTGACATCTGTCAACACCTGCTTTCTTTGGGTTTGGAATTATTAGATTCTTCTTGAAGTCTGGCGGTATTTCACTTGTCTCATACATCTTGCTCATCAGATGGTAGAGTTTTGTCAGGACTGGCTCTCCCAAGGCTGTCAGTAGTTCCAATGGAATGTTGTCTACTCCGGGGGCCTTCGACTCAGGTCTTTCAGTGCTCTGTCAAACTCGTCACGCAGTATCATATCTCCCATTTCATCTTAATCTGCATCCTCTTCCATTTCCATAATATTGTCCTCAAGTACGTAGCCCTTGTATAGACCCTCTATATACTCCTTCCACCTTTCTGCTTTCCCTTCTTTGCTTAGAACTGGGTTCCCATCAAAGCTCTTGATATTCATGTAAGTGGCTCTCCTTTCTCCAAAGGTCTCTTTAATTTTCCTGTAGGCAGTATCTATTTTACCCATAGTGAGATAAGCCACTACATCCTTACATTTGTCCTCTAGCCATCCCTGCTTAGCCATTTTGCACTTCCTGTCGATCACATTTTTGAGACTTTTGTATTCCTTTTTGCCTGCTTCATTTACTGCATTTTTATATTTTCTCCTTTCATTAATGAAATTCAATATTTCTTCTGTTACCCAAGGGTTTCTCGTAGCCCTCGTCTTTTTACCTATTTGATCCTCTGCTGCCTTCACTATTTCATCTCTCAATGCTACCCATTCTTCTTCTACTGTATTTCTTTCCCCCATTCCTGTCAATTGTTCCCTTATGCTCTCTCTGAAACTCTGTACAACCTCTGGTTTAGTCAGTTTATCCAGGTCCCATGTCCTTAAATTCTCACCTTTTTGCAGTTTCTTCAGTTTTAATCTACAGTTCATAACCAATAGATTGTGGTCAGGGTCCACATCTGCCCCTGGAAATGTCTTACAAATTAAAACCTGGTCCCTAAATCTCTGTCTTACCATCATATAATCTATCTGATACCTTTTAGTATCTCTAGGGTTCTTCCATGTATACAACCTTATTTCATGATTCTTGAACCAAGTGTTAGCTATGATTAAGTTATGCTCTGCGCAAAATTCTACCAGACGGCTTCCTATTTAATTTCTTAGCCCCAATCCATATTCACCCACTATGTTTCCTTCTCTCCCTTTTCCTACTGACGAATTCCAGTCACCCATGACTATTAAATTTTCGTCTCCCTTCACTACCTGAATAATTTCTTTTATCTCATCATACATTTCATCAATTTCTTCATCATCTGCAGAGCTAGTTGGCATATAAACTTGTACTACTGTAGTAGGAGTGGGCTTTGTGTCTATCTTGGCCACAATAATGCGTGCACTATGCTGTTTGTAGTAGCTTACACGCACGCCTATTTTTTTTATTCGTTATTAAACCTACACTTGCATTACCCTATTTGCTTTTGTATTTATCACCCTGTATTCACCTGACCAAAATTCTTGTTCCTCCTGCCACCGAACTTCACTAATTCCGACTATATCTAACTTAAACCTATCCATTTCCCTTTTTAAATTTTGTAACCTACCTGCCCGATTAAGGGATCTGAGATTCCATGCTCCGATCTGTAGGACGCCAGTTTTCTTTCTCCTGATAACGACGTCCTCTTGAGTAGTCCCCTCCCGGAGATCCGAATGGGGGACTATTTTACCTCCGGAATATTTTAGTCAAGAGGACGCCATCATCATTTAATCATACAGTAAAGGTGCATGCCCTCGGGAAAAATTACGACTGTAGTTTCCCCTTGCTCTCAGCCGTTCGCAGTACCAGACAGCAAGGCCATCTTGGTTAGTGTTACAAGGCCAGATCAGTCAATCATCCAGACTGTTGTCCCTACAACTACTGAAAAGGCTGCTGCCCCTTTTCAGGAACCACACGTTTGTCTGGCCTCTCAACAGATACCCCTCCGTTGTTGTTGCACCTACGGTACGGCTATCTGTGTAATATTGTTGCATTAATTTGATGCGAAAGCGGTGCTGAAAGACAATAAAAGCGGTTTAAAAGCTGTGAGCTATCTGAGGAAGTTAACCTTGCATTACTGAGCAACTGTTTCACCAGGTATCCAGCCTAGCTTACAAAATTTCCAACCAAACTAACATTAATTATAATCTTTTAATAGTCATACGAAAGCCGGTGATACATATATAAATTTAAATAAAAAGAAATAAATCAGTTTATATTTGGAAATTTATTTTAACATTGATCATTGAAATTTCAGAATGTTAAACTTGAGTCACAACTAAGCTGGTGCCTTATTTAGGATTGTGAAAATGTGAGTTTGTAATCTTACGGAACACATCAAATATGGAGCCAAGATTGGGAGACTGCATACAACACTACATTCATAATTAACACACGAAGAACGTTGAAACATATGCAAGAGGAAATTAACCACAACCGATTCAATTTTCATCCAAAGAAGTTACGTTCGTAGCGCAATCCTGTCCGTCATGTAATTACCACACACTGGTATAGAAAATTCATACTAACTCTCTGTGAAATCTTCTCGAAAAGAATAGCTGAGGGCTACTTTGATGATTACACCACATGCTTCACGTGGTCAACTTGGTTTACACAAAGAGTGTAACTCCACAGTAATTCTGATAATTAAAATAAATTAGATCGAAAAGCAATTTACAAAAGAAAAACCTCGAACTGGTTACTATCGTCTTACTATTAACCTGATGGGTGAAACATTTGTATAAGCACGTGGTACTGGTCTGGTCTCACAATGTACACCCCACGTGGGTTGAAGATAAAGAAAAGTGCTATATTGAAAAATATTGTCAAGACGAGACGTTATAATCTCACGAACATTCGCATTTAAGATTGATGATCTTAGTTACAGTTACTGATCAACACGTAGTTCCACTTTACTCACAAAGTAGTGACAAAGCAACTACTGGAAGATATTCTGAAGTTGACACTCGAAATACACTGCGTTGCAATTTAAGATAACATTAGATATTTTAGAGCTAAAACCTGAAATAAAGGTGATTAAATTTTCAGTTAGGCTGAACTTAAGAAATCCATTGTCCTGCGGACTTAGCAGACACGCACTTAGCCGGAGATCTTACCACTTCAGACGCTCGCCGCGGACAGACTGGCTGACCTGCGCTCCTACCAAGGGTGCTTCCGTATACAAACCGGAAGTGACCAGAGGGGCAGCTTCCTATACCAACATGACAAGGGACGGACAGAACCATACTAAGGATAGAAACCTCTTTGCTTTTAGAAAGCGTAGCTACCTGTTCCGACGTTGGTCCTACTGTTCTTTAGCAGACAGGCTTGTCTGCTACCATCCAGCAGCAACAAGAAATACATTTGCTCAGTCATCCTCTCACACAGAAGGGAAGGGGGATGACAGTATCTTATCATATACAGTATATAAAAGAAAGCGGATGTAGGTCCCGTATGAGACTGTGTGACATGAATTACATATAAACTGTGTTTTAAAGTGTAGTAGTGTGACAGATCGTTCTTGTTTAAGTGTAGAAGTAACACGTTCCACTGCTCAGTCTCCTCGCATATAGAAACGCCACAGTAAATTTAGAAGAGGAATTTATGCCGTAAATGACAACAGATTTAAGAAATTTACATGAAAGGAATCCAACAGAGACTTTACATCTGTATCGTTGAGGCACGCAAGCCTCCCCACCAACGGCAAGGTCCATGGTTCATGGGGGGAGGACGCTGACAAATACGGCAACCCAACTACCAGCGATGGTGGAGCTATAGCGATACTAATATGCAGAGGCATAGAAGCAACGGATATTCAATATCTGCCATCGGTCTGGTCCAGCTTGTATGCCCCATTTAGAATGGTGAAACGTCTAGAGCATATACTCTATTACTCTTCTGAGGTGGTTCCATTGTTTCAAGGCACCACAGAGCACTTATTGGTCACTTGGGATTTTAACAGCGTCATAGTCCCTGAGGATCAAATTCTTTACCATGTCCCATGTGTGACCCTTCACGTGATGGTCAGGGACCTATCTTTGCACAATACATGGACCATCATCCACAGTGAATGGTGTGGATATACATACTTCACCAGCCACTCAGCCAGCAGGTTACACAGGATTCACGTTTGCCAAAGTCTTCAGGCAGCGACTGTTGGTGGCGATCTGTCTTGGTTCAAATGGCTCTGAGTACTGTAGGACTTAACATCTGAGCTCATCAGTCCCCTAGAACTTAGAACTACTTAAACCCAACCAACCTTTGGACATCACACACATCCATGCCCGAGGCAGGATTCGAACGTGCGACCGTAGCGGTCGCGCGGTCCCAGACTGAAGCGCCTAGTACCGCTCGGCCACACTGGCCGGCTGAGCTGTGGCCCACTACAATCACCTACCATCAGACCTTCATCTGTGCCGTGACCCTGCTACGACAACTGATGAGCCATAGAGCCGTAATGGAGGAGTATGGAATCTTAACATCAGCATTCTGTGGGAAGGGGCTTGCCATCTAGCAATCAGAGATACCTGCCACAAATATGAACAGCGACATCATACCTATGATTCTGCGATACAGTGGCCCAACCAGCTATTCTCCACGTGGTGTATGGGCGAGACAGAGGGCTATGGCAACGATAGACCTGAGAATCTTACTACGCGGTCTTGAGGCAACTAGTGTTGCAACCACTTTCAACAGAGCTCCACACGGCCATCCACTGCACATGGACGGGCCTCCTGCAGATCATGGCTGCCGGATTGCAAGGAAGGCGGGTTTGGGGCGAGACTGCAATGTTCTAACAGTATTGGACACCGGAAGACCATTAACATCCCAGTAGAGGGGTCGAAATGTTGATTATTTTAGAGGAAATAGGACACAGCTTAACAACCAAGGAGCTTTTAACTTTAGAGAATACAAAACTTTGTCCTAAATGAACATGCTTCTCTCTGTCATATCGTCAGAGAACGGAGACATCGTTAAAGGCGACTTATCACGGTAGTTATTGCAGCGAAAGGAAACATGCAGCTACATTCACCGCCATCTCCCATGTCATCACAGATTATTGTCTCGCTCTCTATCTGGCCGCTCAACGGCTTGACAACGACGTGGAGGAAGTCCTGAACGATCTGCCGCCTTCGGGTTGGGCACAAGGAGAGGACACACTCATAGCGACGGTCGTGCTGGACGAACTGCACACGACCCTTTTGCAGGGCTCGGGAAACGATCCCCTGGACCTGATGATCTTCGTCTCGAATTTTATAGCACCTTGTCTGACCTGATGGGGGAAGTTTGGCGGCAGATGTGCTGCGAACTCATCGATTCGGACGTTCGTGTCCCTCCCTCCACCCATCCGAATTTTTGGTAATCCCTGTGCCAAAATCAAATAGGGAGTGTACATCACAAGACATCCGGCTGTTGACGATAATGAATTCGGCTTGGAACCTGCTGGAATGCATACTTCATGCTCGCCTCTGCGCTAGTGTCAAGGATGCCATTCATGCTGAGTAAACATGTCTGGGAAAGGCAGTTACACACACATGGCGTTGATCTCTTATAGAAACGTGGGAGTGCTCACGTCGGCATGTCGTTTAGGATGGGTCGTTGTGGCGGTTGACCTAAACCCTCGCATTCGACTGGGTTGAGCACGATTATTTCCAGGCTATCTTAGACAAGATCGGCCTGTGGGCTTGTGTGGCTCTCCGCCTCGTCTACTGGGCCCCTCCCACTGACCAGGTCAATGGCTGCTGATCGCCACCATTCACTACTGAGCACTCAGTTTGACAAGGTTGCCCTCTGTCATCTGTTCTACACGCCGTCGGCCTTGAGCGTGCACTTCATGGTCTCATTCAGCGTTTGGAGGACATTCTGCAACAATGTTCTACCTACATGTGCGCTGTAGTTTTCTTGACGAGGTTGGCAAAAGATGTATGTATTGCGAACACGTGGCTTCAGCGCTACGGCGAGGTGGCAGCAACTATATCAAACTCTGGACGTCACACAAAGTGGATGTTGGCAGAGGACTGATCATCAGTATTCCAGGGCCCGTTACCACGATCCCAGTGACGAAATTCTTGGGAGTGACCTTCCATGGGAACGCGCAGCATACAGCAGCAGCCACGTATCGCAGACTACTTATTATGATCCGTACCCAATTTCGTCTTCATACCTTAGGAGAACTTGACTTCATCATGCAGGTATATTTCCTGACCGACTACCTCGACCCAAAACTTAACCATTACAAACACATTGATGATTTCGTCAGTGATGTTAGGCAGTTCAAGACCCATTATAAGACACTGGCGTTGCCCACACATGTGGGGGGCATTGGGAAGATAAACGTGCCAAATAGGGGGCGCCCTCTCTTTCTGTTGACAATGCATCACCTACGTGTTTCAAACAGGGCACACTGACTGAGGAGGTGGCGTCTCGGTCTCTACATCTACATCTACATATATACTCCGCTAGCCACCAAGCGGTGTGTGGCGGAGGGCACAATTTTCCTCCCTCTGTTCCACTAGGCAGATCGCACGAGGGAAAAACGACTGTCTGAACGCCTCAATACGAGCTCTAACGTTTCTTTGAATAGTGATCATTGCGCGATTTGAAAGTTGGTGATAACAATATGTGCTCTACAATCTCGGCGAAGATCGGATTTCGGAATTTAGTGAGCAGCCCCTTCCGTTTAGCGCGTCGTCTATCTGTAACTGTATCGCACTTCAGACTTTCTATGGGATTTGTAACGTTCTCGCAATGCCTAAATGTGCCAAGCACGAATCTTGCCGTTCTTCTTTGGACCTTTTCAATACCTTGAATCAGACCCAAATGGTAAGGATCCCAGAGAGGGGAACAATACTCTAAGACTGGACTAACTAACGTATTGTAAGCAATTTCATTTGTTGAAGGACTACATCGTTTCAGGATTCTTCCAATAACCTGCAATATATTCGCCTTGCCCTTTACTTGTGTAATCTGATCATTCCATTTGAAAACATTTCGAATAGTCACAACCAGATACTTGACGGATGTCACCGCTTCCAAAGACAGGTCATTTACTTTGTACTCGTACGTTAATGGGGATTTTCGCCATGCTATACGCAGTAGGTTACACTTACTGATATTGAGAGATAAGTGCCAGTCATTACACCCTGCATTTATTTTCTGCAGATCCTCATTGATTTGTTCACAACTATCTGGCTGCTGATTCATGTTGGGCGTATCGCACCGCCACTATGTCACATTCACACCTATCTGGTCGATATGAGTTATGTGCTGGATGTTCTACCGATGACGTGGGCGCCTAAAACCAAAGATTTTTACTTCTAATATGACTGAACGCCGACATCTAGCGATTGGATAAAAGCGGGTGTGGAGTAACATACACTCGCCTTTCCTTCCCACCGCGATGAGTAAGCTGTGGTATATGATGACGACTAAAAATTTTCTCACCTGAGACTATTTATGCACTGTACAGCTTGCTGAGGACGCACTCTGCTCCAAATGCCCCATCCATCAGATGGGAATGTTAAGCTTGGGGGGCCCCTTGGTGCTATTCGTGAAGCAATGTGCTGGCACCGCATTTTACCGTCTCCCAGCTCTCGTCATCATCGTTATCATTCAACACAAACATTACACTACACTCCAAACACACATGCACCCACACACCTGCCCACCCACCCACCCACACACACACACACAGACACACACACACACACACACACACACACACACACACACACACACACACACATTTCATACATACACGTAGTATTACAGAAGGTTGTAATGGAGCGTGTTGCAATTAGTTTTTTCCATTTGTTATAAGAAGAATTTAAGACCTATTTTGTTGAAAGTGAAGATGAGGAGCCCATGCCGCAGTGCTGGAGAAGTTGCATCATGTCACTAGGTGTTGTTTATTGCCGCTTGCATGTGTGCTTGATTGCTATCATTAGGGTCGTCCTTATATGGGGGTTACATAAAAAGTCAAGTCAACGTTTGGCGTGTACTGATAATGTGCCAAATTTCATTGCAATTAATTAATATTAACCCAAACTGCAATGGACTTACGTATTTACGAGTAATTACACTTACACACTGAAATATGTATTTTTTTATTGAATTAAATAATTGAATTCAATCTATATAAGTATGTTTGGCAAATATACATAACTGAAATTAGAGAAATTTAGGTATAACTAGCTAACAGCCCCATGAACCATGAACCTTGCCATCCGTGGGGTGGCTTGCGCGCCTCACAAATAGCCGTACGGTAGGTGCGACCACAACGGAGGGGTACCTGTTGAGAGGGTAGACAAATATGCAGTTCCTGAAAAGGGGGAGCAGCTTTTTCAGTAGTTGCAGGGGCAAAAGTCTGGATGATTGACTGATCTGGCCTTGTAACATCAACCAAAATGGCCTTGCCGTGGTGATATTGTGAATGGCAGAAACGGCATGCAGCTCTACTGTATGATTAAGTAATGATGGTGCTCTCTTGGGTAAAATATTCCAGAGGTAAAACTGTCCCCCATTCGGATCTCTTGGCGAGGACTACTCAGAAGGATGTTGTCATCAGGAGAAATAAACTAGCATTCTATGGATCGGAGTTTGGAATGCTAGATCCCATAATCGGGCAGGTAGGATAGGAAATTCAAAAAGAGAAATGGATAGGTTCATGTTAGATATAGTGGAAATAAGTGAAGTTCGTTGGCAGAAGCAATAGGACTTCTGGTCAGGTGAATATAGGGTTACAAACATAAAATGAAATAGGGTTAATGTAGGAGTGGGTTTAATAATGAGTAAGAAAATAGAAACGCGGGTAA
Organism: Schistocerca gregaria; assembly: GCF_023897955.1. Classification (NCBI taxonomy): domain Eukaryota; kingdom Metazoa; phylum Arthropoda; class Insecta; order Orthoptera; family Acrididae; genus Schistocerca; species Schistocerca gregaria. Next base: position 113,043,739 of record NC_064927.1, read on the forward strand.
GCTACTATGAACGGCGTAGTGAAATTATCGTAGCAAAAATAGACACATACCCCACATAGCCTACAGTAGTACAAGTTAAGTGCCAAGTAGCTCTGAAAATGATGAGGAGATTGAAGAATTGTATGAAATTATTCAGATAATTAAAAGAGACAAGAATTTAATGGTGATGGTGGGCTGGAATTTGGAAGTAGGAAAAAGAAGAGAAGGAAAAATAGTAGGTGAATAGGGACTCGAGGAACGGATGAAAGAGCAAGCCGCCTTGTATAGTTTTTCTCCGAGCATAATTTAATCACCGCTAACACTTGGTTTAAGACTCATGAAAGAAGATGATATATATGGAAGAGGCCTGGAGACACAGAAAGGGTTAAGATAGACTATATAATGATAAGGCAGAGAGTTAGAAACCAGATTTTAAATTATAAGACATTTGAGGAGCAGATGTTGGCTCTGGTCACGATTTGTTGGTTATGAACAGTACATTAAAACTGAAGAAACTGGGAAAAGGTAGGAAATTAAGGAAATGGGATCTGTATAAATTGAAAGAACCAGAGGTTGCTGATAGTTTCATGGAGAGCATCAGGCAACGGTTGACTAGAACAGGGGAAAGGACTACAGTATAAGATGAATGGATGACCTTAGGAGATGAAACACTGAAGGCAAAAGCGTTTCAAACAGGCAAAATGACAAGGCCTAGTAGAAATTCTTGGATAACACAAAGTATATGGAGTTTAACTGAGCGAAGGGGAAAGTATAAAAATGCAGCAAATCAAGCAGGCGAAAGGGAATACCCACGTTTCAAACTGAGATTTAGTAATTGCAAAACGGATAAGGAGGCATTGCTAGAGGAGAAGTGTAAACATTTTGAAGTATATATCACTAGGGAAATGATAGGTAACGCCTGATGGCGACTAAAGAGGCCTTTGGGGAAAAGAGAAGCAGCTGTATTAATATCAAAAGCTCAGATGGAAAACCAGTTCTAAGCAAAGAAGCGGAAGTTGAAAGGTGGAAGGAGTATATAGAAGGTCTGTACAAGGGAAATAAACAAGATAGCAATATTACAGAAAGAGAAGTGGACGTAGGTGAAGATAAGATGGAAGATACGAAACACCAAGAAGAATTTGACAGAGCTCTCAAAGATCTAAGTCGAAACAAGGCCCAGGGATGGACCATATTTCCCCAGAGCTAATGACAACCTTGGGAGACCCAGTCATGATAAAACTCTTACTTCTGATGCGCAGTTTGTATGAGACAGGCGAAATAACCTCAAACTTTAAGAAGAATGTGATAATTTCAATAGCAAAGAAAGAACTTCCTGAGAAGTGTGAAAATTACAGAGCTATCAGTTTAATAATTCATGGTTGCAAAATATTAACACCAATTCTTTGCAGAAGGATGGACAAACTGGTAGAAGTGGCCCCTGGGAAAGATCAGTTTGGAGTCCGGGGAAATATAGGTACATGAGAGGCCATTAATGTCCATACGACTGATCTTAGAAGATAGGTTAAGGAAAGGCAAACCTACGTTTACAGTGTTTGTGGACTTAGAGAAAGCTTTTGACAATGTTGGCTGGAATCAGAAGTGATGGTCTGAGATGGCATTTCATTTCATAGCAGCTCCTATTTCGTTGCCCTTCATGGGAAGTCGCCTTGGGCTTATGTTTCAGCAAGATAATACCTGCCCACATACGGCGAGTGTTTCTACTGCTTGCCTTCCTGCTTTCCAAATCCTACCTTATCCAGCAAGGTCGCCGTATCTCTCCCCAACTGAGAATGCGTGGAGCATTTTGGGCAGGGCCTTACAAGCTGCTCGGGATTTTTGGTGATCTAACGCGTCAACTGGACAGGATTTGGCACGTATCTCTCAGGAAGACTCTAGAAGCCAATGCCGAGTCGAATAAGTGCTTGCTTAAGGGCCGGAGCTGGACAAACGTGTTATTGACTTTTTCAATTTGTGAAGCTCTTTCTCTTAAATAAATGATCCAGATTTTTCTGAAATTGTAATCATTTGTTCGTTTGTACATGTAGGTCACATCCACCGATTTCCATCTAATTCGTATAATTCCTTTGTGGTGCGTGGCATTTTTGTCTTAAAACTATGTTACGCGGAAGTGTAGATAGAAGTTCATGGGAATGATCAGCCTGTATTTAGTCAACGTCTTCACATCTGTGTATCTGAGAGACCGTTTGCTCGTACTGTAAGGCAACGTGGTGCTGCATTTGCTGTTTTTTTCCCTCGTATCCGTGCAGAATGGAGTGTCGTTTTCTTGTCGCAATCTTGAACTTCAAGTGTCTGCGAAAGGGGACACGGGTGAAGGACGTGCTCGCTTAGCAGCGTCTCGTATTTTATCCGTCGCCACGCGGTTAGTGCAGGATGACGCCCGCCGTCTCGTGTGACGTGGTGGGGTGTTCCACGTCCGGTGAGAGGAGGGCAGAGGGGGAGGGGCAGACAGGCGCTCCCCCTGTTTTATGGGTCGTAACGGAGACGTACGGTGCCGCACACGGGCCGAGAATAGTGCTCCAGGCAGCCGGCCGGCATACACCCAGGAGAGTCCGTTTCGCGCCAGTTCAGCACGCAGGCCAGAGTCCCTTCGCCTAGCGTTATTACCCAATGAGATGCTGAGGACGTAGGCTGTTCGCTTCCGCTACATAAAATTAATCGTCACCAACCGAACTATATTGCCTCATAAAAAAGAAGTGAAGCAACCAGAATGGGAAATGTTATACGATATGAAACTCCACGCATTAAGAGGGTACGTGATGATATTGCAGTGAAACAGGGTCGAATGAAACAGAGAAATAGCTTGTCTGTTTGCGCCCAGTTATCATTATGACGCCGCACACGCTGTGGCCTGAATGTATGCCCTTATTCGTTTGGGAATGGTGTCTTAAAGCAGTTGTTTCCTCCCCTGAATCGATCTGGCGCACAGCTGTAGTATAAGTGATCCTTGGTGTCCCCGACGTCGTCACTGGGATGGAGATAACGCCTCAGCCGGTTCCATTCGTGCTCTATCGCGGACACAAATGGTTCAAATGGCTCTGGGCACTATGCGACTTAACTTCTGAGGTCATGAGTCCCCTAGAACTTAGAACTACTTAAACCTAAAACTAACCTAAGAATCACACACATCCATGCCCGAGGCAGGATTCGAATCTGCGACCGTAGCGCCTAGAACCGCTCGGCCACCCCGGCCGGGATCGCGGACACATTTGGGGATCTAAATTGCCACAGAAGTGCCTGAAGACTACGCGTACATTTTCGATGAGATAATTTTGGGTATTTGGCTGGGTCATTGTAAATTACTAAAGGAACTGAATTTCCGACGTTGCGATCCACTTGCTACGGTCATCTTCAGGGTATGAGTGAATCGTCCTGAAGATGACCGCAGCATGTCGGTCGAAACGTCGGCAGTTTAGTTGCTGTGGTAGTACCGTCACCAAAAGATATTTTATCTAAAACGTCGCCGGGCATGGAAGCCTCAGAACGAACATCAGGCGTACAGTTCATAGAGACACGAGTCACGTGCAGATGAGCATTGGCGTATACAAAAATGGCACCACAACATGTCGCATGACATGAACACGTGATGATGCAGGGTGTTCATGGCGTTCCGTTGTGCTCTCAGAGAACCCAGTCATTACCAGCCGTACTATTAGCTTATCTCTCTTGTAGTTTCAGCTGTAGTAGCAGCTGTTGTTGTAGCTCGAAAAGGGTTGAGTATAATCAGTAATGGTGGCGGGTATTGTCATGTACTGAAGTTTTAATATCACTCTCATGTTGCAGCACTGTATGAAGCCAGCAGCAACATGTTCCATTATTGTAATGTACTCGGAAATAGAATTAACTGTAACGTAACATTAATCACTTGACATGAACTTGTAACTGTAACAGATAAATAGACAAATTACCACCTGTGACCTGAAGTCATATCCGATCGCTGCCTACACCATGTCGCCAGTAATAACACCGCTGTGTCTCTGCGGAACATTGGAAGAATTAGATACCTCTCTCCAAGGCAAATCATCGACAGCCATCTACGACAGTCCAGAACCGTGATTCGTTGCTGAACACAAGGCGACGTCAGTCTATTCTTCCTTGTCAGGCACCACTGCAAAAGCTGTCGTTTATGGGACGGTAGTCCCGTACTCCGACTCTTGCTAGTCTCGGGCCAGTGGAGCGAAATATTACAAGGAGCCGATTACTTGTTCTCGTACGGCAGGTCCATAGGCTTGCTGCACAACACGGCGGTCCTTCCTGGCGGTAGTCACACGTGCCCGACCCGTACCTTGACGACTAGTACCCCTGCCTCGTGCAGTCCAACGTCGCGTCACTCTCATATCCAAGTGCCTCGCAAAGCAGGCCGAATGGGACAACGACGAGGCCACTTCCAAACTCTGCCAGGTAGCGATAACGCTGTCTCACCCCACTACTTGGCAATTTCGTGTCCTCCACACTGACCACTCAACATATGACACTGTTCAGGTCCATTACTTACCCTACCAGGTCTGGTAACAATAATAAACACGGTGTGTGCACGTATGGACTCGGGTTCTTCCAGGATACTTTTCAGGTTGACAGAGGCGTCGCTTCATTACAGTCTGAAGAAACCCAGAACGTGCAAAGAGTGTTGATTGCTAGCAAGTCTTCACAGAGCTATTCGTCATGAAAGGTAAAACCATGCCGGCATTTACTGGGAAACTCTCTCGTGGCTCAAATCCCTGTTAATAGTTGCATGACATAAGAAAAATTACGACCCTTCCTAGTGCTTTTTCGACCTAGAAAAGATGTTTCAGATCGTTAGAAAAATAGGTAGAATATAAAGGGAAGAGTTAGTAACGCACAACATGGCTAAGAACTACACTACTGACCATTTAAATTGCTACACCACGAAGATGACGTGCTACAGACGCGAAATTTAACCGACAGGAAGAAGATGCTGTGACATTCAGATGATTAGTTTTTCAGAGCATTCACACAAGGATGGCGCCGGTGGCGAGACCTACAACGTGCTGACATGAGGAACGTTTCCAACCGATTTCTCATACACAAACAGCAGTTGACCGGCGTTTCCTGGTGAAACATTGTTCCGATGCCCCGTGTAAGTAGGAGAAATGCGTACCATCACGTTCCCGACTTTGATACAGGTCGGATTGTAGCCTATCGCGATTGTGGTTTATCGTATCGCGACATTGCTGCTCGCGTTGGTCGAGATCCAATGACTGTTAGCAGAAAATGGAATCGGTAGGTTCAGGAGGATAATACAGAACGCTGTGCTGGATCCCAACTGCCTCGTATAACTAGCAGTAGAGATGACAGGAATCTTATCCGCATGGCTGTAACGGATCGTGCAGCCACGTCTCGATCCCTGAGTCAACAGATGGGGACGTTCGCAAGACAACAACCATCTGCACGAAGAGTTCGACGACGTTTGCAGCAGCATGGTCTATCAGCTCGGAGACCATGGCTGCGGTTACCCTTGATGCAGCATCATAGACAGGAGCGCCTGCGATGGTCTACTCAACGACGAACCTGTGTGCAAGAATGGCAAAACGTCATTTTTTCGGTTGAATTCAGGTTCCGTTTACAGCATCATGATGGTCGCATCCGTGTTTGGCGACATCGCGGTGAACGCACAGTGGAAGCGTGTATTCGTCATCGCCATAATGGCGTATCACCCGGCGTGAAGGTATGGGGTGCCATTGGTTACACGTCTCGGTCACCTCTTGTTCACATTGACGGTACTTCGAACAGTGGACGTTACATTTCAGATGTGTTACGACCCGTGGCTCTACCCTTCCATCGATCCCTGCGAAACCCTACATTTCAGCAGGATAATGCACGACCGCATGTTGCAGGTCCTCTATGGGTCTTTCGGGATACAGAAAATGTTCGACTGCTGCCCTGGCCACACATTCTCCAGATCTCCAGATCTCTTACCAATTGTAAACGTCGGGTCAATGGTTGCCGAGCAACTGGCTCGTCACAGTACACCAGCCACTACTCTTGAACTTTGGTAACGTGTTGAAGCTGCATGGGCAGCTGTACCTGTACACGCCATCCAAGCTCTGTTTGACGCAATGCCCAGGCGTATCAAGGCCGTTATTACGGCCAGAGGTGGTTGTTCTGATTTCTCAGGATCTGTGCACCCAAATTGCGTGAAAATGTAATCACATGTCAGTTCTAGTAAAATATATTTGTTCAGTGAATTTATCATCTGCATTTCTTCTTGGTGCAGCAATGTTAATGGCCAGTAGTGTATAGGAGAACAATCAGACTGGAATACCAGGAGGCAAGTGCTCGTGTTGGAAAGGGCGTATGACAAAGGAGCTGTCTGTCTCCCCTACTGTTCATTATGTGCATCGAAGAAGCAACTGAAGGGCTGAAAGCGAGTTTTAAAATCAGAGGTGAAAAGAATCAGTGATAACCTTCACTCATGATACTTGACTAGAGACCTCTTCCCAAGTGAGGAAGAGTTATAGGACGAGTTGAACGGATTTGTCTAACGAGCACAGAAATTTACTGGCTGTAAACTAAAGGAATACGACACTATCAAAAAGAAGTAGGAAGGAGATTAGTGACAAACTTCCTATTGAAAATCAAGCAATAGACGAAGCGAATTAATACTGCTACATTGGAATTAAAATAAGTCATGACTCATGAAGTACGGATGATGTAACAACCAGACAAGCACAGACAAAGAGTGCATTCACCGCTTAAGGAAATTTACTAGTATCAACCGTAGGCCTCGAAGAAATAAACGAGATGGGTTTGGAGTAAATCACTGTATGAAGTTAATTTATGGACTGTGGAGAAGGAGGAAAAGAAGAGACTTAAAACGCTTAAGGCGTGCTTCTTCAGAAGGAGGCGGGAAATGAAGTAGGCTGATGAGGTCAGAAAAGAGAAGTTTCTATTCAGAATTGGCGAGCAAAGGGTGGTGAGGGAAAGATTGCCAGAAAACGGAGCAAGATCATTGGAGATGTGTTAAGACACCAGGGAGTAACTTCCATGGTTTTAGATGGACCTGAATATTGTAAAAAACGAACGGAGTTTGGTTGATCTTTTTCTTTCTTTTTTTTTTTTTAATTACCAGCATTATGACTGGTTTGATGCGACCGAGCGTGAATGCCTCTCACAGGACAACCTCTTCATCTTAGGGTACCACTTGCAACCTACGTCCTCAATTATTTGCTGGATATGTTCAATCTCTTCCTCTACAGTTTTTGACCTCTACAGCTCCCTCTGGTACCATGGAAGTCATTCCCTCATATCTTAACTCATGTCCTGTCATCCTGTCTTTTATCCTTGTCAGTGTTTTCCACATATTCCTTTCCTCTTCGATTCTGCGCAGAATCTCCTCATTCCTTACGTTACCAGTCCACATAATTTTTAACATTCTTCTGTGGAACTACATCTTAAACGCTGCGATTCTCTTCTTTTCTGGTTTTCCATGTCTCACTACATACTATGCTGTGTCCCAAACGTACATTCTCAGAAATTTCTTCCGCAAATTAAGAGCTATGTTATCCGTCATTCGTTGTTTTGCTGCCTAGGTAGCAGAATTCCTTAACTTCATCTACTTCTTGACCATCGATCCTGATGTTAAGTTTGTTGCTGTTCTCATTTCTACTACTTCTCATTACTTTCTTCTTCGATTTACACTCATTAGTCTGTCCATTCCATTCAGCAGATCCTCTAATTATTGTTCTCTTTCACTGAGGATAGCAATGTCATTAGTGAATCTTCACTTATAAATGTTTTGACCCTGAATTTTAATTCCATTCTTGGATCTTCTTTTTATTTTAGTCATTGCTTCTTCGATGTATAAGCTCAACAGTAGGGACGAAAGCACTTCGTTCTTGGTCTTCCACACTTGTTGTTGCCTCCTGGCTCTTGTACATGTCGTATATTACCCGTTTGGCATTTCTCAGCTTACGCGGCGAATAGATTTCCATGGACTCCGCTCAAACGTTTCCCGAATTCTTTCCACTATGTCATCAGAAGTGCGAAGTCGATCTGGAGTCTTACCTTTGCATAAGCATCCTATCTCTTCAAACTGGCGATACCAACGACGAATATTTTTGAGTGAAGGCGGTTCGATGCCGAAACGCTGAAGAAAAGCACGCTGGACCGAAATCACTGACTCACTCTTTACAAACTGCAGTACACGAAACGCCTAGTTTTGAGTGAACGCCATCTTACTTCTGACTGACTGCAAAGTGAGAAGACGCACTGACTGACACCTAACGGTGATTTTCTCAAACTCTAGGCCACGCCCATTCAAACAACACGCATTTCTTTGCCGGCACGTCTAATGTTTCATAATTATTACAGACCAAAATCAGGTCATTCTTTTTGGAACACCCTGTACAACTGCACTTCATTAGTAGTTGAAATTCCAGAGTATCACCTAGCCAGTTTTAGTAATTCTCATTTTGTTACTGCATGTTGGTCCCTCTTGCCCTGTGCGGTTGTCATCTGATCTGCACCCATTGTTAAAGTCGCCTGCCTCGCTAGCACTGTCCGTGGACTCATTCGTGGCCTGTGCACTTTGCCGCCAACAAGCTTGTCGCTACAAGCAACTTCATGTATTCTGTCTCCACAGCCGGTGAGATCTGTCTTCTACGTCTAATCTGAAAGTGATTGTGTTACAACTCCGAGTGAGTGTGCTAGGCGTGTACCCTGCTACCAAGGAGCGCAGTACAGAAACATGTATCCTCTGGGATCCTTGTCTCTCTGGTGTCACAGTCAGCCTTCGTCAGCTAAGAAACGAACCATGCCCCGGCTGCGGTCGACGTGTTTAATTATCGACTGATCTCTGATATCGGGGAAGAATGTCGAAAGAAGGGAATCGAGCAATGGGAAGCGACAGACGAATATGTCGGTGTGCTGTTGGTGTAGACCTATAGTGTAGGTGGCAGTACTTCGGCGTGTAGCCAGTGTTCACTTTCCGATCGTGAATGCAATGCAACCCTGGCGAAACGTAACCGTCGAGGTCTATGTTAGAGGCTCTAAGTGAACCTCTGTGAATGTGATCTCGCCGACATGGGACCCAATGTGGGACACATCGTGGCGAACACTGACTGCTTGACATGGAGGTCACGTGTTGGCTACGCCAGGAAATTGACACAAGGGACACCATTTCGAGGGGAGTAAAATAACTGTTCGACGTTAATCGTAAGTAAAATGTTACAATGTATCAGTGTAAAACAAATGGCTACATCTATAATCTCTCGTCTAGCAGCGTGGACTACATTTGTACTAGCGTGAAAGAAATTTCAGTTCATTTATAACAGGAATACCTTTCCTAAATAACGCCTGATAGAATAATTCATGCGCAAGAGAATTTACGTCGATAAATTTAACTCAAGTAGTTGCGAAACAGATCCTAATATATGCTGTAATCAGAATCTGTATACAGGGCGTCTCTCTAAGATTAGTCGGGATACTTTTTGATTGGTGTTTCGGCCGATATTTTCAATTTCTTTTTTCTGTTGTGTAGATCGAGTCGGTCCACAAAAAGAGTGCCGATTACATGTTTCATTCGATGCCCAGCGTCAACGAAAAGTGTCGATTTGTTCCCAGTTACAAACAAAATGACTTAGGGCGGAATTTGACGCACACGTTCGACAGAGCGTGCACAAATTACACTGAAGAACCAAAGAAACTGGTATACCTGCCTAGTATCATGTTCGTCCCCTGCGAGCAGGCAGAAGTGTCGCAACACGACGTAACATGGACTCGACAAATGTCTGAAGTAGTGCTGGAGGGAACTGACACCCTGAATCCTGCAGGGTTGCCCATAAGTCTGTAAGAGTGCGAGAGGTGGAGGGCTCTTCTGAACAGAGCGTTGCAAGGCATCCCAGATATGCTCAATTATGGGCATTTCTGGGGAGTCTGCTGGCCGGCGGAAGTGTTTAAAATCACAAGAATGTTCCTGGAGCCACTCTGTAGCAATCATGGACGTTGGTGTGTCGCATTCTCCTGCTGGAATTTCCCAAGTTCGTCGGAATGCTCAATAGACATTAATGGAAGCAAGTGATCAGACAGAATGCTTACGTATGTGTCACCTGTCAGAGCAGTATCTACACGTATCAAGGATGACATAGGACTCCAAATGCACACACCCTACACCATTACATGCAGGGTCCATGGATTCATGAGGTTGTCTCCATACCCGTACACGTCCATCCGCTCGATACAATTTGAAACGAGACTCGTCCGACCAGGCAACACGTTTCCAGTCATCAACAGTCAAACGTCGGTGTTGACGGGCCCAGGCGAGGCGTAAAGCCTTGTGTCGTGCAGTCATCAACGGTACACGAGTGGGCCTTCTGCTTCGAAAGCCCATATCGATGATGTTTCGTTGAATGGTTCGCACGTTGACACTTGCTGATGGGCCAGCACTAAAATCTGCCGCGGTCTGCGGCAGGGTTGCGCCTCTGTCACGTTGAACGATTCTCTTCAATCGTCGTCGGTCCCGTTTCTGCTGGATCTTTTTCTGGCCGCAGCGATGACGGAGATTTGGCGTTTTACGGGATTCCTGATATTTACGATAGACTCCTTCAATGGTAGTACGGGAAAATCCCGACTTTATCGATATCTCGGAGATGCTGTTTCCTATCGCTCGTGCGGCGACTATAAACCACGTTGAAACCCACGTTTCTCGATAACTTGCCATTACAGCAGCAGTGCTCTAACAACTGCGCCAGACGCTTGTTGTCTTATACAGGCGTTGCCGACCTCAGCGCCGTATTCTGCCTGTTTACATATCTCTGTATTTGAATACGCATGCCTCCTTTGGCACTTCAGTGTAGTGCAGCGCAATATTCGTTTTATCGACGTGTATTAACAGAGACAGCATAAAACGAAGAATAACCAGGAGTCGAGCACCGAATGAGTAGCGCTTATGCATGGCGGTAGAAGGCAGAAGACAGCGAGGACCAGCGATGCACTAAGTTCGCTTACGAGTACGTCACGGACAAAGGTTTTACTATGCCTTATTGTCCCTGTTAATAAAAATCTAACATTGCACTAGACTTATCTGGGGCATCTCTATAAAATGGGCACGTAAAATATCGCTTTAAAAATCATTTTATTTGTGACAGGAAACAAGCGGACGCTTTCCATAGAGGGCGTTACATGAAAAATATGATAAGCAGTGTTCTCTTGGGCTGGAACCAGTTACTCATTGAAAGAATGAAACTGCAAATATCTATCCAAACATCAGATATAGTTATGCCTGACAACTCTTAGGAAGGACGGCCGGTTAATTACTTGAGAGTTGCACTGTTTTTATTTTGTAACCAAGACATTGGTTCAAATGGCTCTGAGCACTATGGGACTTAACTGTTGTGGACATCAGTCCCCCCGAACTTAGAACTACTTAAACCTAACTAACCTAAGGACATCACACTCATCCATGCCCGAGGCAGGATTCGAACCGGCGACCGTAGCGGTCACGCGGTTCCAGACTGTAGCGCCTAGAACCGCACGGCCACTCCTGCCGGCAAAACATTGAAACGAGGTTCCTTACATCAACTGAGATACTGAAGTTGGTACTTTTTTTTATAGTACGATTTTTTTTTAACAGCGTATGAGAGTTCTTGATAAGACGAGTCGCTAACTGCGGTTGACTGCGGCAATCTGGGACCAGCCGAATGGAAGCTCACACCAGAATTACTTGAATCCTGCATCCTGCAACGTCACTTCATATGACCCACAGTAGAACAATGAAACAAGTTTTATCAAAGTTGCCTGCCGTTACCGACACTCCTTTTGTTCCGATCAACGATACATCAAGTTTCGCGAAGATGAAGAGAGCGAGAGATCAATAGAGACAGAGAAATCCGTATACAAGGTGATTTCGTAATTTTTTTTAGAAATTTTCACAGGTGACGCAGAAGGGTAAATGTATCAATCTGAGGTAAAGGACCTTGAGTCGAAACGAGAAAGTTTAAAGTTATAAGCGAGAATCATCTCTGATAGTGGACGTCTTCTACTGCAAGTTCTTTCATGTTTTGGTATCAGGTAGTATGGAACAAAACAAGAAAAAAAAGTCAGCTAAACATGAGCTCTGTGTTGCAAAACTTAAGAGTTATGAGTAGTTGTACATCTTGGCTGTTGTGAAACATCTCTTCTACTGAACAAGCGCTGCGATAATCGACTGCTACAAAGCAATCGAACGCAAATAACATACACTTTCTTACAATAAAATTTTGTGCAAGATACAGCTACCTCTTAACTTCTGGGAGAGCGTGCAACATATAGCGAGAACTTTTTTTTCTCGTGTCTGTAAACCAGTAACTCTACACAGTGGTTTGTTGTTAGGAGGATGTTACTGCCTTCGTAAACACTCTTGACATGTTATGACGGCTTAGACGGGCACGAAACATCAGCGATCTCGTGCTGTGGACCTCTGGGAGCGATGATAGAATGGTTTCACCGCAGAACTGTCTTACGCGTTGGATGTCACGTATCTGATTCGTATCGGTGTTGGTTCTGATGATATCAGGAACCATCTTCTTGGTTAAGGATGACAGCACTGACCAGCTTAGCCTACTGCTGGTCTCATGGAGGACGTGGCTCTTATTGGGCTTCAGTCGTACCGAAAATGCCAGACATTTTATTGTAGATGGTGTCCCTCGCTTAACTTATTACCGCTTCGCCCACGGCTAGAGAGATGCAATTCGAGATTGAATGGTGGAAAGTTATATTTGGTAAAGAGATCAAAATGGGCAGAAAAAGAACGATTCACCACGAAAGAGCTATACAATCAGGACACAAATTTATATTCATACAGATGTCGACAGAAAATACAAAACAGTAAACGTTGACGTCCAGTGCATGAATGTGTGATGCTGCGGCGTAATTTCACCGCACAGCTGTCAAGGAGAGTAAACAGAGAACCTGTCAATAGCAGGGCATAAAGTATTTGCGAATTTCTTTGCGCGTAGACAGCTGGACAGTAACTGTGTGAGCCACAGCGCTCGATTCGATGTAATCCAAACGGGCTGGTTCGCTATCCTTGCACGCAGAATTGGCTGGATAGGGGCATGAGAAAGGTCCGAGAGAGGGTGCGAGCTGTACGTCGGCAACGAGTGAGGTCGTGGGATATAAGGGGGGGGGGGGGGGTGCCATGCTGTGAAAAAGAGGGGGCGGTCAGGAACTTGGCGTGGTTGGGGCGAGTGGCATGCGCGTAGCCGAGGAGAGGCACCGAGCCCTGGGCAATGGCGCTGCTGCCTTCGTGTTGGCGTGTGTGGTGTTTGTATGCTAATATCGTCGCTGGAAGGAGTGGAAAACTTCAAGTGTGGATTTCCAGCCAGGACTTGTTGCTAACTCATGTGGCCAATTCCAGTTTCTGAATCTGGTGAGATATTTCGAACGATAGTGCATGTTTGCAAGTAAAGGACGACGTCCTGCATTGCTTTGAGGTTCTAGTCAAGCTTATGGACAAGAATTCTACCATATGCTGAGACTTAGGAAGCCGCCACTTAAGACAGTGAAGAAGCTTAATATGTGATAATCGAAGTTCCACATAGTCATGACCTTAGACAGATCGCTGTGGCTTTATAAGACTAATACACTACCTTGTGTTTGGTGGCCGTTATTGATGTTTTGGGACCAATATTAATTGCCTGACTTGTGGTTGCGTTCACAGTTTTTTTTGTAGCTTAAATTCAAATCCTCTGCATAGATACTGTTCGTGGGGACCAATGTGAGAATGTAACTCTCACTTCCCTTGGGTGGAATTGGTTTGTTCCCCATTCGTAATTCAAAAAACGGTTCAAATGGCTCTAACCACTATGGGACACCATCTGAGGTCATCAGTCCCCTAGACGTAGAACTACTGAAACCTAACTAGGACATCGCACACATCCATGCCAGAGGCAGGATTCGAACCTGGGACCGTAGCCCCATGGTTCCGGACTGAAGCGTCTGGAACCACTCGACGATAGTGGCCGGCCCATCTGTAATTGCTCATCCTTGTGTTTAAATAATACGTTGGTTTACAATTTTAGTCTGTTGTAGTTCAGTCCATCTCCCCAGTTAACGACCAAGCGAGGTGGCGCAGTGGTTGGCAGACTGGACTCGCATTCTGGAGGACCACAGTCCAAACCTGTTCCCAGCCGTGGTAATTTGGATTTTCCATGATTTCCCTAAATCCTTCAGGCAAATGCTGGGATGGTTCCTTTGAAAAAGAGCATGGCCGACTTCCTTCCCCATCTTTCCGTAGTTCTATGGGACCGATGACCTCCCTGTTTGGTCCCCAAATCAACCCAACCCCAACCCAGTTAACGATGAGACCTCAGGGCAGGTTTCGCTGCACTGGTCGGCCGTGAGGCTTGACCGCTCCCTTAGCGACATATCCACCGACTGACTGACGTCCGGTGTTAGAAAAGGCTGAGACATTTCATGTCGGTCTGCTGACGGTCCGAGACTGGATTTGTAAAACAGTAATAACTTTATTGCAGTATCCTACTTTCTTCAACAAATCTGGCTTCATTCTGATGGCTGCTAACACTTAAGTTCGTACATTACTTCCCACTGACCTGTTGGTATTTAATTTATCATTTGTAGAACGCCATGGCGCATTTTGATCATAAAAATCTTGTAAACTGAACTACTATTAGTTAGACTTGATGAGGATTGTGCTGCATGTTTCTGAGCTACAATTTTTATTGGGAATTTATTACCAGAGTTTGGTAAGTGCCAAGCGAGCATTTTTCTGAAATTGCAGTTACCATTCAAGTTATCTCTCTGGATTCCAGCGGCTATGTGCTTTGGTGAAGGCTGCCGGTCTTGCTTACGAGATGAAGGCAGAGCTCACCATCTGCAGCATCGTTGACAGAACCGACTACGGACCTTTGGTACAGAGCCGGGTGGAGGGTCTGAATCAGAGGCTCGGACGGTTTTGCGACCGTATTGGCTGCAGATTCCTTGACTTGCGCCATAGGGTGGTGGGGTTTCGGGTTCCGCTGAATAGGTCACGAGTTCACTACACTCAGCTGGCGGCTACACGGGTAGCGGAGGCTGTGTGGCGTGGACTGGGCGGTTTTTTAGGTTAGAAGGCATCGGGAAAGTGCGGGATGGGTTGCAATGTCAAAGGGTGCTTGGCAATTACAGGACGTGCTTGGATCAAGGAACAGTCGGAATTATAGTTGTAAATTGTTGTAGTTGCGCTGGAAAAGTCCCTGAGCTTCAAGCGCTAATAGAAAGCACAGAAGCTGATATCGTTATAGGTACAGAAAGCTGGCTAAAGCCTGAAATAAGTTCTGCAGAAATTTTTACGAAGTCTCAGACTGTGTTCAGGAAAGATATATTAGGCAGAATTGGTGGAGTGTTTGTGTCTGTCAGTAGCGGTCTGTCTTGTAGTGAAGTCGAAGTAGATACTCCGTGCGAATTGGTATGGGTGGAGGTTATACTTAACAGCCGAATTAAGTTAATAATTGGCTCCTTCTACCGACCCCCAGACTCCGATGATACAGTTGCGGAACAGTTCAGAGAAAGTTTGAGTCTCGTAACAAATAAATACCCCACTCATACGGTTATAGTTGGTGGGGACTTCAACCTACCCTCCGTATGTTGGCAAAAATACTTGTTCAAAACCGGTGGTAGGCAGAAAACGTCTTCCGAGATTGTCCTAAATGCTTCCTCAGAAAATTATTTCGAGCAGTTAGTCCACGAACCCACGCGAATTGTAAATGGTTGCGAAAACACACTTGACCTCTTAGCTACAAACAATCCAGAGCTGATAGAGAGCATCATGACTGATACAGGGATTAGTGATCAGAAGGTCATTGTAGCTAGGCTCAATACCATTTCTTCCAAATCCATCAGAAACAAACGCTAAATAATTTTATTTAAAAAAGCGGATAAAGTGCCACTAGAAGCCTTCCTAAAAGACAATTTCCATTCCTTCCGAACTGACTATGCGAATGTAGACGAGATGTGGCTCAAATTCAAAGATATAGTAGCAACAGCAATTGAGATATTCATACCTCATAAATTGGTAAGAGATGGAACGGATCCCCCGTGGTACACAAAAGAGGTCAGAACGCTGTTGCAGAGGCAACGGAAAAAGCATGCGAAGTTCAGAAGAACGCGAAATCCCGAAGATGGGCTAAAATTTACAGAGGCGCGAAATTTGGCACGTACTTCGATGCGAGATGCCTTTAATAGGTTCCACAACGAAACATTGTCTCGAAATTTGGTAGAAAATCCGAAGAAATTCTGGTCGTATGTAAAGTACACAAGCGGCAAGACGCAGTCAATACCTTCGCTGCGCAGTGCCGATGGTACTGTTATCGACGACTCTGCCGCTAAAGCGGAGTTATTGAACGCAGTTTTCCGAAATTCCTTCACCAGGGAAGACGAATGAAATATTCCAGAATTTGAAACACGAACATCTGCTAGCATGAGTTTCTTAGAAGTAGATACCTTAGGGGTTGCGAAGCAACTCAAATCGCTTGATATGGGCAAGTCTTCAGGTCCAGATTGTATACCGATTAGGTTCTTTTCAGATTACGCTGATACTATAGCTCCCTACTTAGCACTCATATACAACCGCTCGCTCACCGATAGATCTGTACCTACAGATTGGAAAATTGCGCAGGTCGCATCAGTGTTCAAGAAGGGTAGTAGGAGTAATCCGTTTAACTACAGACTTATATCATTGACGTCGGTTTGCAGTAGGGTTTTGGAGCATATACTGTATTCAAACATTATGAATCACCTCGAAGGGAACGATCTATTGACACGTAATCAGCATGGCTTCAGAAAACATCGCTCTTGCGCAACGCAGCTAGCTCTTTATTCGCACGAAGTAATGGCCGCTATCGACAGGGGATCTCAAGTTGATTCCGTATTTCTAGATTTCCGGAAAGCTTTTGACACCGTTCCTCACAAGCGACTTCTAATCAAGCTGCGGAGCTATGGGGTATCGTCTCAGTTGTGCGACTGGATTCGTGATTTCCTGTCTGGAAGGTCGCAGTTCGTAGTAATAGACGGCAAATCATCGAGTAAAACTGAAGTGATATCAGGTGTTCCCCAGGGAAGCGTCCTGGGACCTCTACTGTTCCTGATCTATATAAATGACCTGGGTGACAATCTGAGCAGTTCTCTTAGGTTGTTCGCAGATGATGCTGTAATTTACCGTCTAGTAAGGTCATCCGATGACCAGTATCAGTTGCAAAGCGATTTAGAAAAGATTGCTGTATGGTGTGTCAGGTGGCAGTTGACGCTAAATAATGAAAATTGTGAGATGATCCACATAAGTTCCAAAAGAAATCCGTTGGAATTCGATTACTCGATAAATAGTACAATTCTCAAGGCTGTCAATTCAACTAAGTACCTGGGTGTTATAATTACGAACAACTTCAGTTGGAAGGACCACATAGATAATATTGTCGGGA
The DNA here is from genome assembly GCF_023897955.1 of Schistocerca gregaria. Taxonomy (NCBI): domain Eukaryota; kingdom Metazoa; phylum Arthropoda; class Insecta; order Orthoptera; family Acrididae; genus Schistocerca; species Schistocerca gregaria. The sequence continues at coordinate 113,061,147 of NC_064927.1, forward strand.
AGGCGAGCCAAAGGTTGCGTTTCAATGGCAGGACACTTAGAAGATGCAACAAGTCCACTAAAGAGACAGCTTACACTACACTCGTTCGTCCTCTGTTAGAATATTGCTGCGCGGTGTGGGATCCTTACCAGGTGGGATTGACGGAGGACATCGAAAGGGTGCAAAAAAGGGCAGCTCGTTTTGTATTATCACGTTACAGGGGGGAGAGTGTGGCAGATATGATACACGAGTTGGGATGGAAGTCATTACAGCATAGACGTTTTTCGTCGCGGCGAGACCTTTTTACGAAATTTCAGTCAAAAAATTTTCTCTTCCGAATACGAAAATATTTTGTTGTGCCCAACCTACATAGGTAGGAATGATCATCAAAATAAAATAAGAGAAATGAGAGCTCGAACAGAAAGGTTTAGGTTTTCGTTTTTCCCGCTCGCTGTTCGGGAGTGGAATAGTAGAGAGATAGTATGATTGTGGTTCGATGAACCCTCTTCCAAGCACTTAAATGTGAATTGCAGAGTAGTCATGTAGATGTAGATGATATTGACAGATGGTTTAGTATTGGATTCACAGTAAACATACCACAGACTGTGCACTACTGAGCCGGTTTTGTTTGTAGACCACAACCAGAGGGCCTGACTACGAGACGTGCCTAGAGGGATGCTGGTCGTGGCGTCTAGGCGCTTGCACACTGGCTCGAGAACAGCTGCAAATCCCGTGTTGCCAGCCACAGGTGGCACTAAATTGTGCGTCTGCGGTAAATACCAAGTCGGCCTGGAACGATACAGCAGAGAGGGCTGAGAGACGACGTCAGCCAATAGTACGCTGATTAGGACGACACCACGAAAGGAGTGACCCTACACGAAGAGAATATAAGAGCCGCTCCCCCTAGCCGCGGTCGGAATGGAAGACGAGCCGTCCTACAAACGCATCAGCAGTGACTTATGAACTGTTTTGTTTTGCTTGCATTGAAATTGTACACTCCTGGAAATGGAAAAAAGAACACATTCACACCGGTGTGTCAGACCCACCATACTTGCTCCGGACACTGCGAGAGGGCTGTGCAAGCAATGATCACACGCACGGCACAGCGGACACACCAGGAACCGCGGTGTTGGCCGTCGAATGGCGTTAGCTGCGCAGCATTTGTGCACCGCCGCCGTCAGTGTCAGCCAATTTGCCGTGGCATACGGAGCTCCATCGCAGTCTTTAACACTGGTAGCATGCCGCAACAGCGTGGACGTGAACCGTATGTGCAGTTGACGGACTTTGAGCGAGGGCGTACAGTGGGCATGCGGGAGGCCGGGTGGACGTACCGCCGAATAGCTCAACACGTGGGGCTCCACAGTACATCGATGTTGTCGCCAGTGGTCGGCGGAAGGTGCACGTGCCCGTCGACCTGGGACCGGACCGCAGCGACGCACGGATGCACGCCAAGACCGTAGGATCCTACGCAGTGCCGTAGGGGACCGCACCGCCACTTCCCAGCAAATTAGGGACACTGTTGCTCCTGGGGTATCGGCGAGGACCATTCGCAACCGTCTCCATGAAGCTGGGCTACGGTCCCGCACACCGTTAGGCCGCCTTCCGCTCACGCCCCAACATCGTGCAGCCCGCCTCTAGTGGTGTCGCGACAGGCGTGAATGGAGGGACGAATGGCGACGTGTCGTCTTCAGCGATGAGAGTCGCTTCTGACTTGGTGTCAATGATGGTCGTATGCGTGTTTGGCTCCGTGCAGGTGAGCGCCACAATCAGGACTGCATACGACCTAGGCACACAGGGCCAACACCCGGCATCATGGTGTGGTGAGCGATCTCTTACACTGGCCGTACACCTCTGGTGATCTTCGAGGACAATGCACGTCCGCATGTATCCCGTGCCACCCAACGTGCTCTAGAAGGTGTAAGTCAACTACCCTGGCCAGCAAGATCTCCTGATCTGTCCCCCATTGAGCATGTTTGGGACTGGATGAAGCGTCGTCTCACGCGGTCTGCACGTCCTGCACGAACGCTGGTCCAACTGAGGTGCCAGGTGGAAATGGCATGGCAAGCCGTTCCACAGGACTACATCCAGCATCTCTACGATCGTCTCCATGGGAGAATAGCAGCCTGCATTGCTGCGAAAGGTGGATATACACTGTACTAGTGCCGACATTGTGCATGCTCTGTTGTCTGTGTCTATGTGCCTGTGGTTCTGTCAGTGTGATCATGTGATGTATCTGAGCCCAGGAATGTGTCAATAAAGTTTCCCCTTCCTGGGACAATGAATTCACGGTGTTCTTATTTCAATTTCCAGGAGTGTATATACCGAAGGACATTGATTATTTGCATGTCGCCATTTGCTTAAGGCACACTTTTGTTAATACGTGAAATTAGACCGGTTCTAGTCGCTACAGTCTGGAACCGCGCAACCGCTACGGTCGCAGGTTCGAATCGTGCCTCGGGCATGGATGTGTGTGATGTCATTAGGTTAGATAGGTTTAAGTAGTTAAGTCCCATAGTGCTCAGAGCCATTTGAACCATTTGAACATGAAGTTAAGTACTGTCAATTTACTGTAAGAACTTCCATTAATACTATTTGCTTGAATTGTTGTCTAGCGATCCGAGAAGACAGATTCCTAGGCACCTTATATTAGACGAGTGGGCAGAGAATACTAGGTGACAACGCATAGGACGAACTCCAGGTAGAATGGTGTCAGGGGCCATAGCCTGTAGTGACTACACAAATATAGTATTTGTTCGGATAACGCTGTATTTTTGCAGGCGTCATCCATAACACCACCAAGCTATTCAGCTACAGTTCCTTTTTCATCAGGGAGGTGTGTTCCATTCCCAGCCAGTACGTGTGCACACAAATTTTGCACTATAAAGTGCTATTTATTCATAACGTGAGAGAAACTCAGACCACAGGCGCGATAAGGTGCTGAAATAAGTCTAATGCTGCCAAGCGAAAGTTTTTGCCAGGTCAGGACTCGAACCCAGATTTCCCGCTTGACGTGAGCGGTCACCTTAGCAGCTTCGGCTATCTTACCACGCTATCCTCCAACCCAAATTCTGAGCCTGTCACACTCTGCACGTGCGGCGTCCACGGTCAATCATCTTCATTGCAAGTGTCAGCTTGCGAACACTTCAGAGGAACATCATCGATATCGGCTTTCGGAGCCGAAGGACCACCCATGTACTCTTGATGACTGCACAACACAAAGCCTTACGCTTAGCCTAGACCCGTCAACACTGACACTGAACGGCTGATGACTGGAAACATGTTGCTTGGTTAGACGTCTAGTTTCAAATTTTATCGAGCGGATTGACGAGTACGGGTATGGAGACAACCTGCATGTGAGCAGAGGACTGTTCGAGCTGGTGAAGGCTCTCTAATGGTGTGGGGAGTGTGCAGTTTAAGTGATATGGGATCCCCGCTACGCCTAGATACCACTACGACGGGTGATACGTACGTTAGCATCTTGTCTGATTACCTGCATCCATTCATGTCCATTGTGCATCCCGACGGACTTGGGCAATTCCAGCAGGCCAATGCGACACCCTACACGTCCTGAATTACTACACAGTGCCTCAAGATACACTCTTCTGAGTTTAAACACTTCCGCTGACCATCAAACTCCCCAGAGCATTATTGAGCATATCTTGGATGCTTTCCAACGTGCTGTTCAAATGAGATCTCCACCTTCTCGTATTCTTATGGATTTATGGACAGCTTTGCAGGATTCATGGAGTCAGTTCCCTCCAGAATTACTTCAAGTGCATGTCACGTTGTGTTGCGGCACTTCTGCGTGCTCGCGGGGTCCTACACGATATTAGGCAGGATATCATTTATTTTTATATATGTGTGGTATCTGTCCTATCGGACGCATGTCATTACATGTGTGGCGTCTGATGGCGTATAATGACACCTGTAGTACAGAAGCACACTACGTCTGAACGTTTATGAGAATCACTTGAAGCGGCAATCAACGATGATAGTGGAGAGTAGCCGCTGCGTCTGAGGTTACCAACAAGTTGAGAGTCTGGGTCGGACTGCCGAAGCAATTAAGGTGACTGGTCTTTAAAAGCAGGAAATTCGAATCCCTGTCCGGCACAAATTTTCATGTGTCATCAATTTTTGTGACTGAGATCAGAGTTTATGTTAGGCAATGAATATAGATTACCATGGAATCAAAAAGTAGTTTCTGTTCTTTTGAACATGCATAAAGAACAAATTGGAATTTTGTGGTAAGGTCTCATGGAGCCAAACTGCTGAAGTCATCGGTCCCTAAGCCTACACACTACTTAAAGTAACTTACGGTGGAGGACTCGAACCTTCGGCGGGGGGAGAGGCAAGGACCGTGACAAGGCGCCCTAGACCACGCGGCTATACTTGTTCGTGTTGGAATGGTAGACCTGTAGAACGTGTACGACGCTATATGTTAAGTACTTTTGCTTGTGAAGTTATGCAGAACTTTCATAGACTGTCATTACATTCAAATAAATGAAACTTTATTTTCTCAACAGGTGATTTCGTGTTTGGCTTGAAAACTAAATGGAGAAAACAATACTAATGTGTTACCACCGACATCGTTCAATTTGTTCGAAAATTATCAACCAAGTCCTCCCAGACGCTGACATTTCTTAATGCAGAAGATCTTGCCATCAGCACACGAGACCGAACATTTAAACACGTCGAAGATAAGCTTACAAGATCCATACTATTTTCTACACCAAAGTGCTTTCCAAGTCTACTGGAGTGGTACACGTATTCTCCATCCAGATAATTACATGAAACATCTACTACTGTGACTGGAATTTGAATTATGCTGCAATATTCGTCTTTGGTTTTCAGTATTTACAGATACGAAGGCCACATTCAGCACGCGATAAAAGCTATGCATGAACGAAGCTGTCAATCGCTAACTTCTTGTTATTCTAACACTTAGCCAGTGCCATTCTTCCGATGCCCTTTTCAGATATACTACCTTTTTGGTCTCTGATTTCTAACACCAATACAATTCGCTATATGTGTGTAAAAATACACTCCCGGAAATGGAAAATAGAACACATTGACACCGGTGTGTCAGACCCACCATACTTGCTCCGGACACTGCGAGAGGGTTGTACAAGCAATGATCACACGCACGGCACAGCGGACACACCAGGAACCGCGGTGTTGGCCGTCGAATGGCGCTAGCTGCGCAGCATTTGTGCACCGCCGCCCTCAGTGTCAGCCAGTTTGCCGTGGCATACGGAGCTCCATCGCAGTCTTTAACACTGGTAGCATGCCGCGACAGCGTGGACGTGAACCGTATGTGCAGTTGACGGACTTTGAGCGAGGGCGTATAGTGGGCATGCGGGAGGCCGGGTGGACGTACCGCCGAATTGCTCAACACGTGGGGCGTGAGGTCTCCACAGTACATCGATGTTGTCGCCAGTGGTCGGCGGAAGGTGCACGTGCCCATCGACCTGGGACCGGACCGCAGCGACGCACGGATGCACGCCAAGACCGTAGGATCCTACGCAGTGCCGTAGGGGACCGCACCGCCACTTCCCAGCAAATTAGGGACACTGTTGCTCCTGGGGTATCGGCGAGGACCATTCGTAGCCGTCTCCATGAAGCTGGGCTACGGTCCCGCACACCGTTAGGCCGTCTTCCGCTCACGCCCCAACATCGTGCAGCCCGCCTCCAGTGGTGTCGCGACAGGCGTGAATGGAGGGACGAATGGAGACGTGTCGTCTTCAGCGATGAGAGTCGCTTCTGCCTTGGTGCCAATGATGGTCGTATGCGTGTTTGGCGCCGTGCAGATGAGTGCCACAATCAGGACTGCATACGACCGAGGCACACAGGGCCAACACCCGGCATCATGGTGTGGGGAGCGATCTCCTACACTGGCCGTACACATCTGGTGATCGTCGAGGGGACACTGAATAGTGCACGGTACATCCAAACTGTCATCGAACCCATCGTTCTACCATTCCTATACCGGCAAGGGAACTTTGCTGTTCCAACCGGACAATGCACGTCCGTATGTATCTCGTGCCACCCAACGTGCTCTAGAAGGTGTAAGTCAACTACCCTGGCCAGCAAGATCTCCGGATCTGTCACCCATTGAGCATGTTTGGGACTGGATGAAGCGTCGTCTCACGCGGTCTGCACGTCCAGCACGAACGCTGGTCCAACTGAGGCGCCAGGTGGAAATGGCATGGCAAGCCGTTCCACAGGACTACATCCAGCATCTCTACGATCGTTTTCATGGGAGAATAGCAGCCTGCATTGCTGCGAAAGGTGGATATACACTGTACTAGTGCCGACATTGTGCATGCTCTGTTGCCTGTGTCTATGTGCCTGTGCTTCTGTCACTGTGATCATGTGATGTATCTGAGCCCAGGAATGTGTCAAAGTTTCCCCTTCCTGGGACAATGAATTCACGGTGTTCTTATTTCAATTTCCAGGAGTGTATATGGCAACAGTCCTGATATATAACGAATCAAATGTGTGCATCATCTGTACAAAGGCAGGGTGCAGGTTACAAGCTAAAAACCAATGCATAAAACAAATAAAACACTTAACCAACATATTTAACTGTAGATAAACGTATTTCAAATATTTTATTATTTTAATTGACACGTCTCGTTCAGGAATGCAGTCCATTTTGTAAGGGTTTCGGAGCCTTAGTGTTCTTCAATACAGTTAGAGTAATTTTAGTCGAAAGTACAACGCCGGTAACATGTAATTTTCCGTGGAAACCCATGCTCCGAGCACTATGTGATCAGAAGTATCTGGACATATAAGTAGACATTAATATTGTGTGTACCCAATCTTCCTCCTTTATGACACTTTGAACTTTGATGAGAACACTTTCAGTGAGGTGTATGAATGTCCGTGGGGGAATGGCAGCCAATTCTTTCCCATGTGCCGAAGCTACATAAGATAATGGAGTTAGACGCTAGAGTCTGGAGCAAGCTCGAGGTTGTAACTAATCCCATAGACGCTTCATTAGGTTCACAGCAGGGCTCTGCGGAAGTCAGCCCATTTCACAAAGTGATTGTCCGTAAGCAATTGCCTCACAGATGCTCCTTGATGACAGGGTGAACAGTTATGCTGATACAATCATCACATACGAACTGTTCCTCTACTCTACACGGTACACAATGCGTTCATCTCCTGGCCTCTCTTGTGACAGGCGCACTTGATCCAGCGCCTACTAATCGATCTTCGCTTTTCATTTTTCCCGACCGGTGTGCTGGCGACAGCTTTCACGTTTCCATTTCACAATTACGTCACCAACTGTCGACTTAGACATCTTTAGGAAGTAACATCCAATGACTATCCACTTTTGACAACTGCTGACCCACCTATTCTGTTTTTACCACTGCTGTACTGACGTCACAATACTGCCTACCTCCTTTTACACTGTCGGGTTCGCCTCTCATGGCATCTGTTGGTCCATTTCTGCATTACGTAGAGGTGTTCGCATACTTTTTATCAGATACTGAACTACCCTACACAGTACACCGAATCAAAATGGAGTTCAAATGAAGAAACCGACAGCTGAAAAAATTAAACACATTTTATTACGGCTTCAATACACATATTTGAGAGAAACATAATCTCATTTACCTTTTTCATAAACAAATTTTAACAGCAATTAACTATGTTCCACTACCCATAGCATCGAAACATTGCCCAGTGTTTCCTGGAGGCAGCCCTCTGGTGAAATGACAACCAACCGGTCGTGCAGAAATGTAAGCGATGTTTAATTAGCTGCTGGAATATTTATGTTTTATTCGACATCACAGCGATACATTAATGCTACGACCGGAAAACTCGCTGGCCAGCATATTTCACTGCCTGTGGTGGTTAATATCCATGTTCAGGGGTAATCAGTAATAAATATTAGAGTGCAGCCATACCCGATAGGATTGCGTCTTTGTATCTCCAGTATCATGCTGGAGCAACATGAATCGGCGTTTCAGAGGTGGGGCCTCACGCAAACCAATCTTGTAACGTTGCGAAAATCTGGTCCCTACTGTGTGATTTTGACGATTTGTTTTCCTCGGAGCGCGCGTTAATGTCAGGGTGTGGTCACAAATAAAAATGGTGCTCTAGAGAGATTCCACCCGCTCTTCATCGCGCCTTAGTGATACATATGGACTAGAGGACCTCTACCTTTATTTATGCATTTATTTTACCTGACAAGATTAGAGCTTACAGACCCTATCTTTAATCAGCCATCCTTGTTGAGTCGGCATTACAGTTGGCTCGTAGACAGAAGAGAGGAAACTAACGGCCGTAAATTTTCAATCTGTTTACTGTAGATCGATTTTAGTTACTGAGTATCTTTCTTCAGTACAATGACATCCTAATCACAATGACTCATCGTAAACAATATCGTACATAGTACCCCACTGACATTAAAGATAACTAATAAACTGTTTGTTGTTTGTAATGTCAGTGTGCTACCATGTACGATTTTATTTCCGATGAGTCATCCTGCATCTACATGGATACTCTGCAAATCAGACTTAAGTGTCTGGATATGGTTCAACGAACCACCTTCATAATTATTCTCTTATTCTACTCTCGAACAGCGCATGAAAGAAACGAACACCTATATCTTCCCATGTGAGCTCTGATTTCCCTTATTTTATTATGATCGCTTCTCCCTACGTAGGTCGGCGTCAACAAAATATTTTAGCATCGGGGGAGAAAGTTGGTGACTGATATTTCGTGAGAAGATCCCTCCTCGACGAAAAACGCCTTCTTTTTAATTATGTCCACCAGAAATCCTGTATCATGCCCGTGACACACTCTCCCCTATTTCTCTACAACATGCTGCTCTTCTTTGAAATTTCTTGATGTACGCTGTTAATCGTATCTGGAAAGGATCCCACACCGCACAGCAGTACTCCAAAAGAGGACGGACAAGCGTGGTGTAAGCAGCCTCTTTAGTAGGTCTGTTTTATCTTCTAAGTGTTCTACCAATGAATAGATTTTTCAATCTCCTCCTCACTACATTTTCTGTGTGTTCTTTCCAATTTAATATGATAGCAACACAAGAGCTGAAATCGAGTTGCAATAAACAGATTACCTGAGGATTACAATTTGTCTATAACTATAATAGTAATATGTACGAGGGCTGTCCAGAAAATATGTTACGATCAGTCGCGAATTGGAAACTACTATGAAAATCCGATAAAGCTTTGCAAAGATGTGTTGGGCAGTGTCTCTAGTATGACTCTAGGTAGAATTATGTGGCTCTTTTCATTCCTGAGCTCTTAGTGAGCACGTGAAGATGTTATAGAAAATAGTGTCTCCCGCCAAGTACGAGGGCCTGGTGAGAATTTCCCCTGAAGCTATGCAACCAACATTACATAATTGTCGTGCGGTTTCTTCTTAAAGAAAATTCTCAGCCTCATTCTGCAGGGGCAATGAAGATGTTCCTGCATCGTATCAATTGGAAATGTTTGGTTACCCACAATACAGCCCGTAATTGTCTCCCACTGAGTTTCATCTCTGCTCAGACGAACCGCTGGCTATGAAGACAACATTTTGGCACAGGCAACGAGCTTTAGACCAGCGTAGAGAATTGGCGGAAAGCACTGGCGACTGCCTTCTATGATGAGGGTATTAAAAAGTTGGTACAACGCTACGTCGAATGTCTGAGTCAGAACGGCGACTACGTATGGAGGTAGCTGAAAGGTGTAGCTAACTGTTACAAATGAAACATTTCTGATTTTCACTGTGATTTTAATTTCGCGATCAATCGTAACTTACTTTCTGGACAGCCCTCGTATAATAACGAATGTATGGAATTTGAGAAATGCCAGCCTTCTTAACATTAAGCAATTTCCTCAGTATGTTCTTTCGGAATACAAGTAGTCATAACCAACATAACCGTATAATAACAGTACAGAAGGAATAAGTGTGAAGAATTTGACCGCTCAGAAGAAGAGCGAGAAATAATAGTGTAAGATTTGCAAATATATGAAAAGATGAAACCAGAAATAGAAAGGAATTTGAAAAGCTAAGGGAAGGAAGCTACGTGATAAAAGATAAAGCTTTAATCTCTTCCTGAATGCACAATGGTTTTGGATAAGACGCAAATGACACGGCAATTTGTTACACACTTCTTATTGATATAACAACATGAAGCTTTCCTGTGTTATCCAAAGATGCACTCAACGTAGATACTCTTATAACGATACCGCACTGTCTTGTGACACTCTTTGATCTTGAACGTAGACGGATATGTTTCACGGGACGCTATTTGTTTTCCGCGAGGAAGCGTTGTAACCTCTCGCGTGTCTGCCTTGGTTCTGGTCAGCTACACGCTCTTTGGTTACGACGTTTACTTTAGTGTTTCCGGAAATTCCTTCTTGTGAAATGTTACATGCTTTTGGCCAAAGCAGTTCATTGCAAATTTGGTGAGATGCGTTAACGTAGGAAGAACTTATCATTACGATGTTGCTGTTACGAACAGTAAATATTATACTTTTGCTTGGTATTCCCACTGAAAATGGAACTTAGTTCTGTGTGCCTATGTGGACTGGGACATACATATATTCTATTGCCATCCATGATTACACTACACACTAAACCCCACCTTTCACTCTGTAATAGGTCAGTTAGATACTGCAATCATTTTATGTGTTCTATGAAGTGATGTATTTCTTTTGTGCTTTGCTTGAATTACGATGTTCATTAATGAGCTTAATTGCACCCCTACTTATCGTGTAAAACGCATGGTTTTCGTGACAGAGCGTGTATTAGTAAATTCCGCCACTCTTTCCCGCAAACATGTGCTTGTAAGATCACTGTCTGCAACACGCCGTAGAATGATTCCATATTCTGTTTAACTGTCCACCGCTAACAAAAATATGGCACACTCCCCAATACCACAACAATACCACAAGCGTTATTATGACACTAGCCACCAATTCGGTACTACCCTGGTATCCATTTTGTCAATTTTCTATTAGTCTCCTTATTCCTGAAAATATCTTTCGAATTCCGAAACAATCGTACAAAGAAATAAGCATCATGTACAAATGTATAAGTCAGACAAATTTTTTGTACTGTTTATGTAACTTAGAACTCGAAACTTCCTGGCAGATTAAAACTGTGTGGCGGACCGAGACTCGAACTCGGGACCTTTGCCTTTCGCGGGCAAGTGCTCTACTAACTGAGCTACTCAAGCACGACTCACGCCCCCTCCTCACAGCTTTACTTCTGTCAGTACCTCGTGTACTACCTTCCAAACTTAGAAGCTCTCCTGCGAACCTTGCAGAACTAGCACTCCTGAAAGAAAGGATATTGCGGAGACATGGCTTAGCCACAGCCTGGGGGATGTTCCCAGAATGGGATTTTCACTCTGCAACGGAGTGTGAGCTGATATGAAACTTCCTGACAGTGGAGGACGGGGCGTGAGTCGTGCTGGGGTAGCTCAGTTGATAGAGCACTTGCCCGCGAAAGGCAAATGTCCCGAGTTCGAATCTCGGCCCGGCACACAGTTTTAATCTGCCAGAAAGTTTCATATCAGCTCACACTCCGCTGCAGTGTGAAAATCTCATTCTGGAAACTTAGAACTCGATTATACATACTTTTCTAGTTCATGTCCAGGAGCTACGACGAATATGTGCTCGGGTGAGGTCACCCTTGAGCAAGCGACATGAAGTTGTCCACGAGTAAAAAAATAGAGATGTGAAATCCACTCCTCAGTATTTAACTGGATGCCCCTGTGACTCATTAATTTTAATGGTAAGTGGTTGTCCATAGTGCGATTTCTTAAACTTCTCTATGACAACGCCTTTTGGTCTCTCTGCAGACAGCTATTGTTTTTGACTGAAGCCGTTGACACGTTGGAGTTGAAACCTGTCAAAAGCGCTGCCAGATGCCGCGGATTTCGTTACATTGACTCGACTGTAGGAATCTCTTAGTAGCAAAAAATACATGTATTAAAACTATATCCACGATGCGACATTTTTTGATGGATCTCAGGGATTTTGATGTCACACATCTTGAACTATGTGTCGTACAGTGATGTATTTGAGTAGGTACGTTCAGCGGCATATGTGGATACTCTCTGCGAAATATGTTTCGAACTGAGCTACCAGCAGAAAAGAAGTGTTGTTGTTATGGTCTTCAGTCCGAGGACAGGTTTGATTCAGCTGTCCATGATACTCTAGCCTGTGCAAGCCTCTTCATCTCCGAATAATTACTGCCAGTACAAGGCGAACAAAACCCCTGTATTTGCTAATTCTAAGGCTTCCATGGTGCAGCAACCTGTTCCCAAGGTCGACGCTTGGACGCAAACGACGTCCAGCGTACCACTATGCGCCACCAAGACAGAGCGGCTGCACGGGGTAGCAGCGCGGTCTCAGGCGCCTTGCCACGGTTCGCACCGCTCCCCCCATCGGAGGTTCCAATCTCTCTCGGGTATGGGTCAGGTGTTGGATTAAGTAGTATGTAAGCGTAGGGACTGATGACCTCAGCAGGTCCTATAGGAAAGTATCAGAAATTTCCAAAGACAAAGCGATCCAGACAGTTACGTCAGTAAGAGACCAACAGTGTTTACAGAGTGAGCCTTACGAAGGCAGCCCCAAACCAGAGTGCCTCTCAAGGCCCACCTTTCCCCCTCATACCTGAAGGGAAAAGGACCAGGAAAATAGGGAAAGGGTCTCAGCATTCGGTTCGAAAGCTATCCTGGGCGCCATTAGTCACGTTTGCATGATGAGGAGGACATCGTGGATTTTGATGCCTCATCACCAGACCCAGGCAGCCCCTCCACACCCTCGCTCTAAAAGTGCCTCGACCCCCCCTCCCCCCTTCAAACACACACAGTTGAAATGGCTCCTGTAGTCCATTGTAACATGGATGAATACAGGAATCATCTGAAGGAATTGAGACTTCTTGTACAGGACAGACCTTTTTACCTGTCTCTTAAAGAGACTCATTTTAAACAGACTGACATGCCTGTACTTGGAGTCTATCACCTCAAGACAACCTTACTTGTGACAGGGCGAATGTGAGGCAGCATTGTTCGTTAAGGACACTTTATACTCCTCACCTGTGCTCTTAACCACAACACTACAAGCGGTTTCTGTTGAGATAACAGCCCATGTTGTTGTCACTGTATATCTATCACAACATTAGCCTGTTGACAGTGAGGTTCTCACATATCATCTCAATGAACTGCCCCAACCATTCTCCTTTTAGGGGACTTTAATGCACACAGTGCACTATGGGGTTCTAACACCAATTGCTCCAAGGGTCGAATATTTGAGGAAACTGCACGCACGATGGATATCATACTAATGAACATGCGTCAAGTTATACATTTTAGCACCACTAAGGGTTTTTCTACAGCCGTAGACCAAACCTTCTGCTCGCCTGCCCTTGCAGACACTGTTCAGTAGGGCGACGACCTTCAAAGTAGTGACCACTACCGTATCTGAATCCATTTGCCCAATGGCGTAGATACCGAAAGGAAGCCGCCGAGATGGTTGTCAATAACCTGGGTTTTTACAGACTGTTTGTAGTTTTCGAGCAGTGTCACTGCGCCCAGGTCTTCGTGGATCACATTACAGCCATGGTTCATCATACTGCTAATGCATCCATCCCAAGATCAGTGGGAACATCTATGAGTATATTTGAAGAGTATATTTCGGGAGAGTAAGCAGAGGTCTTTCCAAGGGTTCCTGAACTCCATCAACAGGTTCACATCCACAAGTAAAGAATGAATCTCCAGGAGCAATTCATGAGCGCCAATAGCAGCTGTATGACAGCAAGAGTCTCTCGTAACATCTTCGATTCTAGCCAAGATCCTGCGGACCTCGACACCCTTGTGTTCAGTGTGCTACGCCTGTTGAGAATAGGGTAGAGTTGTTTGAGCCTCGCGCTTCCTCGGTTGGTCATGTGTTGTGTCCCCCCAGAGTAATTTCCGGTCCAGCCAGACAACGAGGTATTTGACTTTCTCACGGAAACGTATTGAGCGTGAATGTAGAGTTATTGGTCTGCAGTATCGGTGTTTGCGCAGTTGCTTCGGTCTTCTAGTGAACATAACGGCTTCGCACCTGTCGACGTTTACTCTAACACACCATTTCTCCAACCAAGGCTCAGCCGTTCTGAGTGCAGTCTGTAGGCGTGACGTAATGTTTGATGGTTTCCAATCTTGCGCGAGGATGGCAGTGTCATCCGCGTAGATTGCCATCGTTGTGTTGTGTGTGGTTGGGAGATCGTTTATGTAAAGGTGAAACAGTAGGGGCCCTAGGATTCTTCCCTGGGATACTCCCGCGTGTATACCGTGTTGTGTTGATTGTTTTTCCTGCACGTCAGTGTTAAAACTCCTGTCTGTGAAGTATTGAGTGTATGAGACGCACCAGCCCGTCGAGGAATCCCGCGGCACTGTGTTTGCGAAGGAGGCCGTTGTGCCATTGTTGTTGTTGTTGTCTTCAGTCCTGAGACTGGTTTGATACAGCTCTCCATGCTACTCTATCCTGTGCAAGCTGCTTCATCTCCCAGTACCTACTGCAACCTACATCCTTCTGAATCTGCTTAGTGTATTCATCTCTTGGTCTCCCTCTACGATTTTTACCCTCCACGCTGCCCTCCAATGCTAAATTTGTGATCCCTTGATGCCTCAAAAAATGCCCTACCAACCGACCCCTTCTTCTAGTCAAGTTGTGCCACAAACGTCTCTTCTCCCCAATCCTATTCAGTACCTCCTCATTAGTTACGTGATCTACCCAATTTAATCTTCAGCATTCTTCTGTAGCACCACATTTCGAAAGCTTCTATTCTCTTCTTGTCCAGACTAGTTATCGTCCATGTTTCACTTCCATACATGGCTACACTCCAAACAAATACTTTCAGAAACGACTCCCTGACACATAAATCTATATTCGATGTTAACAAATTTCTCTTCTTCAGAAACGCTTTCCTTGCCATTGCTAGTCTATATTTTATATCCTCTCTACTTTGACCATCATCAGTTATTTTACTTCCTAAATAGCAAAACTCCTTTACTACTTTAAGTGTCTCATTTCCTAATCTAATTCCCTGAGCATCACCCGATTTAATTTGACTACATTCCATTATCCTCGTTTTGCTTTTGTTGATGTTCACCTTACATCCTCTTTTCAAGACACTGTCCATTCCGTTCAGCTGCTCTTCCAAGTCCTTTGCCGTCTCTGACAGAATTACAATGTCATCGGCGAACCTCAAAGTTTTTACTTCTCTATGAATTTTAATACCTACTCCAAATTTTTCTTTTGTTTCCTTTACTGCTTGCTCAATATACAGATTGAATAACATCGGGAAGAGGCTACAACCCTGTCTCGCTCCTTTCCCAACCACTGCTTCCCTTTCATGCCCCTCGACTCTAATAACTGCCATCTGTACAAATTGTAAATAGCCTTTCGCTCCCTGTATTTTACCCCTGCCACCTTTAGAATTTGAAAAAGAGTATTCCAGTCAACATTGTCAAAAGCTTTCTCTAAGTCTACAACTGCTAGAAACGTAGGTTTGCCTTTTCTTAATCTTTCTTCTAAGATAAGTCGTAAGGTCAGTATTGCCTCACGTGTTCCAACATTTCTACGGAATCCAAACTGATCCTCCCCGAGGTCCGCATCTACCAGTTTTTCCATTCGTCTGTAAAGAATTCGCGTTAGTATTTTGCAGCTGTGACTTATTAAACTGATAGTTCGGTAATTTTCACATCTGTCAGCACCTGCTTTCTTTGGGATTAGAATTATTATATTCTTCTTGAAGTCTGACGGTATTTCGCCTGTCTCATACATCTTGCTCATCATATGGTAGAGTTTTGTCAGGACTGGCTCTCCCAAGGCCGCCAGTAGTTCTAATGGAATGTTGTCTACTCCGGGGGCCTTGTTTCGACTCAGGTCTTTCAGTGCTCTGTCAAACTCTGTACGCAGTATCATATCTCCCATTTCATCTTAATCTACATCCTCTTCCATTTCCATAATATTGTCCTCAAGTACGTAGCCCTTGTATAAACCTTCTATATACTCCTTCCACCTTTCTGTCTTCCCTTCTTTGCTTAGAACTGGGTTGCCATCTGAGCTCTTGATATTCATACACGTGGTTCTCTTCTCTCCAAAGGTCTCTTTAATTTTCCTGTAGACAGTATCTATCTTACCCCTAGTGAGATAAGCTTCTACATCCTTACATTTGTCCTCTAGCCATCCCTGCTTAGCCATTTTGCACTTCCTGTCGATCTCATTTTTGAGACGTTTGTATTCGTTTTTGCCAGCTTCATTTACTGCATTTTTATATTTTCTCCTTTCATCAATTAAATTCAATATTTCTTCTGTTACCCAACGATTTCTACTAGCCCTCGTATTTTTACGTACTAGATCCTCTGCTGCCTTCACTACTTCATCTCTCAAAGCTACCCATTCTTCTTCTACTGTATTTCTTTCCCCCATTCCTGAAACCTGTCAGTATCTCCAGGCTTCTTCCATGTATACAACCTTCTTTTATGATTCTTGAACCAAGTGTTAGCTGTGATTAAGTTATGCTCTGTGCAAAATTCTACCAGACGGCTTCCTCTTTCATTTCTTAGCCCCAATCCATATTCACCCACTATGTTTCCTTCTCTCCCTTTTCCTACTGACGAATTCCAGTCACCCATGACTATTAAATTTTCGTCTCCCTTCACTACCTGAATAATTTCTTTTATCTCATCATACATTTCATCAATTTCTTCATCATCTGCAGAGCTAGTTGGCATATCTATCTTGGCCACAATAATGCGTTCACTATGCTGTTTGTAGTAGCTTACCTGCACTCCTATTTTTTTATTCATTATTAAACCTACTCCTGCATTACCCCTATTTGATTTTGTATTTATATAACCCTGTATTCACCTGACCAAAAGTCTTGTTCCTCCTGCCACCGAACTTCACTAATTCCCACTATATCTAACTTTAACCTATCCATTTCCCTTTTTAACTTTTCTAACCTACCTGCCCGATTAAGGGATCTGACATTCCACGCTCCGATCCGTAGAACGCCAGTTTTCTTTCTCCTGATAACGACATCCTCCTGAGTAGTCCCCGCCCGGAGATCCGAATGGGGGACTATTTTACCTCCGGAATATTTTACTCAAGAGGACGCCATCATCATTTAATCATTCAGTAAAGGTGCATGCCCTCGGGAAAAATTACGGCTGTAGTTTCCCCTTGCTTTCAGCCGTTCGCAGTACCAGCACAGCAAGGCCGTTTTGGTTAATGTTGCAAGGCCAGATCAGTCAATCATCCAGACTGTTGCCCCTGCAACTACTGAAAAGGCTGCTGCCCCTCTTCAGGAACCACACGTTTGTCTGGCCTCTCAACAGATACCCCTCCGTTGTGGTTGTACCTACGGTACGGCCATCTGTATCGCTGAGGCACGCAAGCCTCCCCACCAACGGCAAGGTCCATGGTTCATGGGGGGACCATAGACGGTCGAAAGCCTTTTCGATGCCCAGGAACGCCCCTGTTACTTTGTTTGTGTTGAAGCCATGTGTTATTGTTCAACGACCTGTGAGAGTTGTTGTGGAAAGGTGATTCCTGAAGCCGAATTGCTCCGGTCTCAGGATGTCATTTGTTATGCAGTTATGAGCCCAACCTACATAGGTAGGAATGATCATCAAAATAAAATAAGAGAAATCAGAGCTCGAACAGAAAGGTTTAGGTGTTCGTTTTTCCCGCTCGCTGTTCGGGAGTGGAATAGTAGAGAGATAGTATGATTGTGGTTCGATGAACCCTCTGCCAAGCACTTAAATGTGAATTGCAGAGTAGTCATGTAGATGTAGTAGATGCCTAGTGGTGCGTTTGAAAATCACCTTCTCAACAATCTTGCTGAGCGAACTCAGAAGGCTGATGGGTCGGTAATTTTGTGGGAGGCTGTGGTCTTTCGCCGGCTTCCTGAACAACAGGACCTTGGCCGTCTTCCAAGAGGCGGAGAAGTGTTGGTGTTTTAGTGTGGCATTCGTTATGTGTTTTAGGTATTCAGTGGCTTTATGACTGAACTCCTGGAGGACATGGTTTTGAATGCCATCATGACCAGGTGCTTTCCTAACAGCTGAATGCATTATTGCCCAGGAGACTTCGGCTGTACTAGCACGTCGAATATCGTGGGGGATGGTTGGGCTAAAATGCGTGTAACCTCCTGGTCAGTAGCAAGTGTGAACACTGGATCTGATGGTGGGTTCATGGGGTATCACTCCATATTCGATAACATGACCTTGCTTGACGTAGCAATTCAACGAGTTCTTCTTCATTAGCAACGCCTTCTTCGATCTATCTAGAGGCATAATATTTTTTGTTGCAGTTCTATCAGTGTTGGTTGGTTGGTCGCATACCTTCATACGGTTCTTCCTCTCGGACAGATATTTTAGATATATAGCTGAGAATGTTCTGTGTGGCCGTTTAGAGCAGGAGAATGGTGTCCTTCAAGCGAGTGTTTTAAGTGTCACCGCATTCATCATTTCAATAAACTGTATTACGTCCACATTTCGACGTCCAGTAATGTGTTCCCTGTCTGTGAACGACTCCTCCATCTTCCGTGCGTCCTCCAACCTTGCAACGGCTAGTCGGCGGGTGCAGCTGACGATTAGGTGATTGGAGGAAAGGACTTACACTACAGGTTTTTAATTCTCTCTGAAGAAAACTGTGACGATTTTAACCGCTGCCGCACTCTTTTTAATTTACCTATTTTTAAAATGGGATTCCGTTCTCACTTTCAAGGAAAAGGTGAAATATTTCGGCCTCACTTTTTGATGAGAAGCTAACATGGCTGGTACACCTTAAAGAACTGAAACAGGTGTCTCAGCGCTTTAAACATCCTTAAATGGGTGTATCTTGAGTAGCCGACAGGGTATGTCTGCTCCAGCTTGAATTTGGTTGCCAGGTTTATGAGTCAGAAAGGCCTTCGTGCCTCAAGACGAAGGATGTGGTTCTCCATGAGGCTATTAGGCTGTCAACAGGCTCCTGTCGTACGAGTCCCTTCGGTAGCCTGTGCGCAGATGCTTGTGAGTCTCTGCTGCCAAGTAAATACGGCTTTGTCCGTTCCTACTTCGCCAACACCCAGGTACGTTATACGCAGCCGACACTGGAACGGCTGTTCGCTCACCTGCACAGGCAACGAGGCCATATTTAATCTGTAAAATAGAGATCCTTCAGTTATTACAGGTCCAAAGCAGGAGTGGAGCAGAGCATCCCATTGGCTTCAAACGAGGCCCAGATTACATCTCAAACTGATTGATCCCAGGAAGCACTGTATCCCGAACTATATTTTTACAATTAAATTTAACGAGGTTTTACATCGCCACCCTGATTTGCGTACTGCTTAAGCGAATGAATCTCAGAAGGGATATTTTATTGGTAGCGTTGTCGTGTTTCCCTACATTGTCCTCAAGAAATGGCTCCCAGAGCAGTTTTCAGTTTAGTACGCGGAACTGTTTCCTGTTTGGAGGGCAGTGGAGCAGATGAGATGTCGACATGACAAGAAACTCCTCGTCTACTCAGATTCTCGAAATGCCCTTCTCGCTATTGGACAGATGTCCCCAGCAGATCGGGTGATGCAAGGGGTGCAGGACGATCTCCTTCTTTTGCAAAGGCAAGACAAGGAAATCATTTCCTGCTGGGTACCAGGGCGCACAGGGATTGAGGAAAATGAACTCGTTGATGCGATTGCCAAGGAGGCTTGCTCTCTCGCGCCAGCCACTGTGACTACTGCTGCTGCTACGATCGCAGGTTCGAATCCTGCCTCAGGCATGTGATGTGTGTAATGTCCTTAGGTTAGTCAGGTTTAAGTAGTTCTAATTCTAGGGGACTTTTGACCTCAGATGTTAAGTCCCATAGTGCTCGGAGCCATTTAGAGCAAGAGCTTCCTCCCTTCCTCCTCCTGCTCGCTATTCAGTATCTCTGCGGACTGTCACTTCATTTGTGACCAGGAAGGCTATGCATAGGTGGGAGGCTCGATGGCTGAAAGTGAGTAATAATAAATGACGTTCCACGTAACCTTCAATACCGTTGTGGCTCACCTTCTACAGCCCGTGACGGTCTGAAGATGTAGCCCTTACACGGCTGAGAACGGGACATTGCCCATTGACACATGGCTTCCTCTTACGTCGCGAGGAGCCCGCAGTGTGTCACAGATGCGGAACACAGCTGCCAATACGACATATTTTGATTGAGTGTGTTTTATATCATGATCTGGAGGTTGATCTGGGTCTGTCACAGGAACTGACCTCTTTTTCAACTGATAATGAGGCGAGTGGTGTTCGCTATTTTAGGATGCTGTGTGGTGTCCGGAATTCTTCCCAAAATATTGGGCGTGAGATTTTAGTGTGTCACAGGTTGGTTTGTTAACTCGTTATTTACAATAGTTATCAAGCCACAGTCATCTGTATCCTTTTTAACAGTGTCTTTACTGGTATTTTATCTACTATTTTATCTAGTGATTCCTATGCGTTTCGTCTGGATTTTATTACGGGCTTTTGTGACGCTCGTCTTACCGGGGTTGCCTTTCAACTCTTGTGATAGAATGCAACTTGATTTCCCGTTTTACTGTTATCTTTTGATAGACTTTTACCATATTTTTCGGTATACAATTAATGCACGAGCGCTGATGACGTTGCTGTTAAACGCCCTCACCCATAACTCACCTATCGTCACCAGTGTTCATTACTTTGTATCTCCTAAACTATGGGTGGTACCATGATATAATTTTGTAGGTACATTTAGCAGCACATGTGGATACTGTCTGCAAAATTTATTGTGAAAAGAGCTATTACAACATAAGTAATAAATGTAAACGTCTTGCATGATATGGTAGTTTTCCACGGGTCTCATGGTTTATGACGTCGTGATAGATGGATGGTTCTTATCCCCATAGCCAGTTTTGGCTGACAGTAAGGGATGTGTGTACAAAGTTTGGTTGAAATGGGTCCAGCGATGTAGAACGAGATATAGAACATACACACATCCATCAATCTTTATACGTATGGATTAGCCCTACGTTGTTTTCAGATATTTTTTAGTTAAGTATTCATATATAAGACTGGTGGTAAATGCAGCTACGCTGTACCACTTGCAATACATCTGCACTCTCCAGATGTTCATTTAAAAGTTCCATTCGTGTTCAGAGATTAGTAGTACTTACGTAACATTCCGAGTGGCAACAGGTCATACAAATATGCGCGTATTGCTAGCGGTTTACTGTAAGGAGGTCACCATTGTTCTTAAAGTTCAAGAGTTAGTTTTCCGTTGTTCTTGCGAAGGTTAAATTTCCGCGCCACATAAATAATAGTCAGGCGCGTCTTTATCTGAGCTTGCCGGGAAAACGTCTTTAAACACTTGTGATGTGTAGTCACTGACCCTGTTGAAAGCTCTATTGGGAAATATCAGGGCGAATGGCTGGCCACGATCCACTGCAGAAACACCGTACCATCATACTAAATTTCTCCTCCACTGACATATTATCATTACACTTTGCAGTTTATGAAATTGCTAAGGTTGATAGGATAAGTAGTCGGTCACAGCTTGTTTCATCCTGTAATCGAATCAAAAGGCTGATTCCTGGTCGAAGATGGAAAAAACAATCTGCACCTTGATTTGTGTTACGTGTTGAATTATAGGTACCTCTATAAGTAGCTCAGTGATCATAGAAAGGGCCGACCATTACATCTGCAACGGTATCGTACCTACTGAACCACTGGAATAGTAAAACCAACTTGACCCTGGTGACTTTTTTGCCTTCATCTCAATGGACAGCTGATGGTTGGGATATAAAAGCGTTGGAAGTGCATTACTCTGGCACGCCGTTCGCCTGTCACCACGGCTTCGTGCCGTAGGAATGTTCCGCTTAGGTCCGTACTCTCCGTGACTCACCAGCCGGTACCGGTCCACGCGCCAACAGAGCGTGGTGCGCCACTTGTTAAGTTAACAGTTACTGCTGTTTGTTAACGCGACGCTAACTCGGCGCTAAACTCAACTCCCACTGTTCTGACGGCAGTTGACGATGCCTCCGTGATGAGTCGCTCAGGCTCTTGAATTTCCGTCCCTCTACTGTTTGCACCCCCTGTCCCCTCCACTCCCCTACCCTCCTATCCAACTGGTTAAGGCGGTTACGCATCTCTGTGTTGACACTTCATTTGGCAGGTAATTAAGTAGGCGTGATCCGCAAGTTAAACCACACTAAACAGTTCCGTCTGCGGCGCCAACGCAAGGTCATCCATTTAGCGAAGGTCTTTCACAAAGAAAGCTATACGTCCTGTAGCTCTAGAAATAAGCTTCTTTGCGTCCAAAATTATTTCTACTGTTAGTTTAGTTACCACAACAAGAGGTTATCATAAAATTTTGATTACCACTTCGAAAAAAACAGTTATAGACTCAATCTTTTTTCCCACGGAAATGTCTGAGCACTATGGGACTTAACATCTGGGGTCATCAGTCCCCTAGGACTTAGAACTACTTAAACCTAACTAACCTAAGGACATCACACACACCCATGCCCGAGGCAGGATTCGAACCTGCGACCTCTAGCATCGCGCGGTTCCGGACTGAGCGCCTAGAACCGCGAGACCACCGCGGCCGGAAAATGTCTGAAGTCATACACACAGAATCCCCTGCAGCTCGTTACTATAGCAAACCACTAGAGGAGTCCCAAGAGAATGGCGCAGCCAGTCTCCAGTTCATCAATGGGTTGCACCACACAGTTTTTCTACAACGGAAACTTTCGGGAGCACGTCTTCACAAAAAAGCTGTAAAATACATTCTTGAACATATAGATATCTATATTAGCATAGAATGGAGGCAGATTATGTTTTGAACGATGAGACTGAACTGATAAACAGAATTCATCAACCGACCAGGGCACAACAGCCCAGATAATTATAATGGACAAAACAAGTTATTCCTGCAGAAAGTCCTAGAGCTACAAACTCAAAACAGCCAGTTTCTCTCTTCTTACATTTTAACTATGCAAGTGGGCCATCTTGGGTTTGCAAAGCTCTGCACCTGAGCTTGCATAAAGTGCCATTCTCAATGTGTGCCTTCTAGGAAGACACAGTAACATTTTTGTGTCGCTTCCTCGGTGAACGTTTGTTTATTTCTGCTTTAAATTATATACCGTAAATAAATGGGAATAAATTATGAATTATTGACCAATCGTCCGACATAGTTTTGAGAAAATGTGCTCTCATTTCGCGATTACATTTACGTTCTCAACATTAGTAGTAAGTAATGAAGAAGGGGGACATTGGTTTAACGTCTGGTTGACGATCTTGTTATTAGAGACAAACTACATGCTTTAACTGGAGTGTGTGTGGAGAAGGATATAAGCCATGACCTTTCTTCTCTATGTTCGCCTTTAACGAATCACGGAAATCATGCGAAAACTAAACCAGGAAAGGGAGGTGGCGACCTGTACCGCCGCCCCCTCTGATACGAAAGCGTCTGACCACCTCCCTTGATGACTGCGTACAATGCTCGTTCGTTGTACTAGTTACCCAGACTACTACCAGAAATTTCTAACAAGAAATGCTTAAGACGGCTATGGAAGATCCATAATCTTTTGTGTGAATTTGAGCATTAACGATGCAGCAGGAACGAATAGTCTGAAAGAGACCGAAATCTGTAGATGTCGTGTACATGTATAGACGTACGAAAATTATTGTACGAGGTTCACTCCAAAAGAAATGCACACTATTTTTGTAAAAATACAGTTTTCATTCTGCATGTGTGAAAGTCTTACAGTGTGTAGATACATTCTTCCTGCTAGTTTTCGAACTTATTTCAACCTTTTCCCGTGAGTGGCGCCGTCACAGCATGTCTCCCAGATGGCTGCTATACTTGACGTTCGTCAGAAGCAGCGTGCTGTCATAGAATTCCTGTGCTGTGAAAACGAGACAGTAGGAAACATCCACAAGAGGTTGAAAAAGGTGTATGGAGATGCTGCTGTCGATCGCAGTACAGTTAGTCGGTGGTCAAGCTCGATACGTGATGAAAGATGGCACGGCAATTTTGAAGACTGTCATCGCAGCGGCAGGCCTCGTGCTGCACACACTACAGACAATGTGCAGAGAGTTAACCAATTGGTGACTGCCAGCAGACGCATGAACGAATTGTCACGCTACATTGGGATAGGGGAAGAAAATGTCTGCAGAATACTGAAAGTGTTAGGGTTAAAAAAGGTTTGTGCCAGGTGGGTTCCCAGGATGTTGACACTGGCTCACAAAGAACCAAGAAAAAGGGTATGCAGCGAACTTTTGGAACAGTACGAGAATCGTGGAGATGACTTTCTTGGAAGAATCGTGACAGGTGATGAAACGTGGCCCCATCATTTTTCACCAGAGACGAAGAGGCAATCAATGGAGTGGCATCATGTAAATTCACCCAAGAAAAAAATTCAAAACCATACCTTCTGCTAGAAAAGTTATGGTTACGGTGTTTTTCCATTCCGAAAGACTCTTGCTTGTGGACATCAAGCCAAGTGGAACCACCACAAATTCTAAGCCATATGTGACAACACTGAAAAAACTTCAAGCTCGACTGAGTAGTGTTCGACCACATCGGCAAAGCAGGATGTTTTCAGAATGAGATTTTCACTCTGCAGCGGAGTGTGCGCTGATATGAAACTTCCTGGAAGATTAATGCTATGTGCCGGACCGAGACTCGAACTCGGGACCTTTGCCTTTCGCGGGCAAGTGCTCTACCAACTGAGCTACCCTACCACGACTCACGCCCCATCCTCACAGCTCTACTTCTGCCAGTACCTTACCTCCTACCTTCCAAACTTTACAGAAGCTCTCCTATGAACCTTGCAGAACTATCACTTCTGAAAGGAAGGATATGGCGGAGACAGGATGTTTTGCTGTTGCACAACAATGCACGGCCACATGTCTGTCAAAAAACCATGGAAGCAATCATAAAACTCAGATGGACAACACTGAAACGCCCGCCTTACAGTGCTGACCTGGCTCCATGTGACTATCATCTGTTTAGGAAACTGAAAGACTCTCTTCATGGAACAAGTTTTGAAGATGATGACTCCTTTGTGCACGCTACCAAACAGTGGCTCCAACAGGTTGGTCCAGAATTTTACCGTGCGGGTATACAGGCGCTGGTTCCAAGATGGCGTAAGGCAGTTGAGAGGGATGGAAATTATGTGGAGAAATGAAAATATTGTTACTAAAGGATGTATCTACACACTTGAAAACTTCTAAACATGAAGAATAAAAGATAGATTTAAAAAAAGTAGAGTGCATTTCTTTTGGAGTGACCCTCATAGTATCAAAAAGATTGGATGATTTATTCAAGACACAGAGCTTCGCAAATTGAGCAAGTCAGTAACACACTGGTCCATCCTTGGTCCTTATGACAGCGGTCATTCGGTTTAGTATTGGTTGATAGATCTGTTGGATGTCCGCCAAATTTTGTTCAACTGACGCGTTAGACAGACAAAATTACGAGTTGGTCGGAAGGCCCTTTCCATAATGCTGCAAACGTTCTCAATTGGGAAGATTGTTGGCCGAGGTAGCGTTTGACATGCTCAAAGACAAGAGGTAGAAACTCTCGCAGTGTGCGGATGGGCATTATCTTGCTGAAATTGCTTGCCCAGGATTGCTTGCCATGGGGGGCAACAAAACGGGCAGTAGAATATCGTCGACGTATTGCTGTGCTGTCAGGATGGCGCGGATGACAACCAAACAGGCCAAAAGGGTCCGCTGTGAATGAAATAGCATTGCAGACGATCAGACCTGGCGGTGAGGCCATACGGCGAGCGACAATTAGTATCCCATCGCTGTCCCGGGCATCTCCAGAAACGTCTTCGCTATGTTCGAATCGTGAGTCACCGCTGAAGACAATACTACTCCAGTCAGTCAGATTTGAGATCGAAGACGCATCTGGAGACGCCTCAGACAGCGGTATGATGCAAACTTGACGTGATGTGATATAAAACATTAGTATGCAGGCGTGGATATACGCTTACACCCTCGGGGGACAGGGGAGGGGAGAAATCACAGTATTTTACATCATCTCGCCTGCTTCCCGTCCCTCCTCTTCGCCCCCCCCCTTTCCCTATCGAAATGTAATGTGTGTCCACCAATTTTGAGCACCACAGATTCCTAGAATTCTAATAATAGCATTAATAAAATACGAAAAATATTTTAATAAAAGTGTAATGTCTTCATGTCAGTGCCTTTGATATCACTTTGATTGACAAAAATACGTTACCAAGAAGGATATCTCTGAAATTTTTAAAGCTCATCAAATTCATTTAAGAATTATAATCGCAACAAACACATAAAATTTCGGCAATTTCGTTATAAAGTGAGGTGAAAAATTCGTGGAATGCTTCCCAATGGCGTGTAGAACCTCCTTTTGCCCGGCATAGGGTAGCATCTCGTTGTGGCACCGACTCAAAAACTCATTGGACGTCCCCTGCAGAAATATTGAGCCATAGTGCCTCTATCGCCGTCCGTAATTGCGAAAGTGTTGCCGGTGCAGGGTTTTCTGCACTATCTAACCTTTCAATTATGTCCCATAAACGTTCCTGGGCGGCCAGATATTCAGTCGAATTGTCCAGAATGCTCTTCAAACTAGTCCCAAACAATTGTGGAGAGGTGACATGGCGCATTGTCACTCATAGAAATTCCATCGTCGTTTGGGAACATGACATCCATAAGGGCTCTAGTTGGCCTCAAAATAGACGAGTATTACAATTTCCAGTCAATGATCGGTTCATTTGGACCTAAGTGTGCAGTCCACTCCGTACAAACACAAGCCACACCATTACGCAGCCACCACCAGCTTGTGAACGGCTTTGTTGACAACTATGGCCCATGGTTTTGAAGTGTCTGCAGCACTCTCCAACCCTCCCATCAGCTCTTACCAAGTGAAAAATCGGGACTCATCTAACCAGGCCACGGTTTTCCAGTCGTCCAGGACCCAACCACCATTCTCACGAGCACAGGAGAGTTGCTGCAGGCGATAACTTACAAAGGCACTCGCGTCGATCGTCTGCTGGGATAGCCCAGTGACACCAAATTTCGCCGCACCGTTCTAACGGATACATTTGTCGTACGTTACACATTGATTTCTGCGGTTATTTCACCCAGTTTTGCTTGTCTGTTAGCACTGACAATGCTATTCAAATGCGACTGCTCTCAGTGGTTAAGTGAGGCCCGCCGACCACTGCGTAGCCCGTGGTGAGAGGTAATGCCAGAAATTTGGTGTTCTCGGCACACTCTTGACACTGTGGATCTCGGGATACTGAATTCGCAAAAGATTTCCGAAATCAAATGTCCCATGCGCCTAGCTCCAACTGCCATTTTGTGTTCAAAGTCTGTTAACTCCCGTCGTACGGCCATAATCAGGTCGGAAATCTTTGCGTATGTATCACCTGGTTACAAATAACTCGCAAACGCACTGCTCCTTTATATCTTGAGTACGTGATACTAATGCCATTAGTACAAGTGCATATCACTATGTCATGACTTTTGCCACCACATTGTATGCACAGTATAAAACCGAAGTCTGCAGCAATCTCGGTATGTGTTTCACATACAATTCCGACATTGCGATTGTGAAAATATACCTGAAGTGTGTGGCTGTACGATCCTCGAAACGTATGGGTATGCGTTCAAGAAATGGCAGTCTTTCTGTTATTTATTTGTTTTCCTGTGATAATTCACTAAGTTCCTGTTGTTTGCCATACTCAGGTTTGTTGCTGGGAGTGGGTGCGGTCAACCCCTGAATTTGGACCTCTACGCGGCTCGAACGTTTTATGCTGGCAGTCGGGCCGCAAACTTATCCACGTGGCGTAGTGCTTAGGCCAGAAACTGGAAAGTATTCTGTGTTGAAGGTAGCTCGTAATTTCCTACGAATCCTCTTTTAAGAGGTACGCAACTTTGAATCTTGTTGACAGACGGAATTTAAATTGCTAGTATTTGGTCGGTAAGGGGACGCGAGGTGGTGGCGTAAAGTACCTGATCACCATTCTTTGCGCCAGTGTCCCATGAAATGACGGAACGTGACTGGAGGTGGTGGCGATCCGTCTGTCGGATGGGGACGTTAAGTTCAGCGGCCCCTTTGGTGCTGTCAGCGATATAGAAATCCTAGATCTCCTCTTCTAAGCTCGTTCGTTTAGGATGAGACTACTTTGAATTTTGATACGTTTTAGTACAGTGATCTTTCAGAAAGAAAGAGCGGGTCGAAGAACCTTATAACCGCCTCCCCTCAACGATCCTCGTCTTATGCAAAGCAATTTATAAAACATATCGAAAAGATTCTGTGACGAAGGATACATTTAAGCTTCAACATCGAGATTGCCTTACAAAGAATAAAAGCAAATTTATTTGCCATAAAAATACGAAGAATAATACTGCTAATATGACCGAACATCACTTGAAAGCCTTCTGCAAACAAGCGTTACGGAGATGATAAACTCCAGTGGAAGACTCTGCAAGAGAGACAGTAGCACGGTACGGGCTTTTGTTGAAGTTTCGAGAACATACCTTCACCGAAGAGTCAAGCAGTATATTGTCCCCTCCTACGAATATCTCGTGAAGAGACCATGAGGATAAAATCAGTGCGATTAGAGCCCACACAGAGGCATACCGACAATCTTTCTTTCTCCGAACAATACGAGAGTGGAATAGAAGGGAGAACCGATAGATACTCAAACTACCCTCCGCCACACGCGGTCAGGTGGCTTGCGGAGTACGGACATAGATGTAGAATAGGTTTTCTACGTTAACTTATAGGTTGGTCAGAAACAGTCTGAAAAGTTAATTAACGTGCTGAAAAGCAAATAGCACTGATAAATATTACGAAAAAAATCGATACGTTGTGCCGTTTCCGATTTAATTAGCATTCATATTATCCAGTCAGGTCGTTGCTCGAGCAAATTCAAGTATAAGCACGCGCTGCAATGCGATAATGCACAGACATCCCTGGGGCCGTCAGTTACCACTTGTTCAGACCCTCATTACCAGTTAAAATGTGTGTCTATTGGAAGTGATAAATTGAAGGTACCTGCACAAAAGCTACGTTTCTTCGATTTGAGGAAATCAAACTGCGGACACATTTGGCGCTGTCTCCGACAAGCTGATTGCGCTCGCAACGGACCGACTGGTTAACTTCAATGCTAATTAAATCGCAAACGGCACAACTTATCGAACTTTTTGTCCTTAACAATTACTTCTAAAAAATGGCTCTGAGCACTATGGAACTTAACATCTGTGGTGATCAGTCCCCTAGAACTTAGAACTACTTAAACCTAAGTAACCTAAGGACATCACACACATCCATGCCCGAGCCAAGATTCGAACCTGCGACCATAGCAGTCGCGCGGTTCCTGACTGACCGCCTAGAACCGCTAGACCACCGCGGCCGGCAATTACTTCTCAGCACAACCTACCCTGTAACAGCCTTACAAGCTTTTCTGAGTGTTCTGACCTCACTACATAGACAAGAAGTCTCCACTCACACCAGAGAAACGGTCTCATCGTCGGAACGACGTTATCCACTTTGTTACTTTATTCGAAATTCTAATCGCTGACCTAAGTGACTGCAATAAGCCCTACAAATCTTTCATGTGAATTTATACGTTGAATATCTTTGAAAATAATTTCTTTTCTGGTGTTCTTTTGCTACTTTCTTTTAAATTTCTCAAGTCTTATTAGCTGCTCAACCATTCTGCCTCTTCTGTTCATTATGTTCTTTACGAGACATTTTTTTTCTATTCGACTAGTTGCAGACTTCCTTAATTGGACTGCATCTATATACACAACGGTGCATGACGGAGGGTACCTTCTACAAGTAAGAGCCATTCCCTTCCCTCTTCCACTCTTAAATGGAATGCAGGAAAATCGGCAATCTATAATCCTCCACAAGAGCCCTAATATCTCTTTTCTTACGGCCCTTACGGGAAGTGTACATTGGTGGCAGCTGTCAGCCAAAATGGTCTCAATAGTGTTTCGGGAAAAGAACGTCGTCGTCCTATCAGGGATTCCCCATTGAGTTCACAAACTATCTATGTAATTGTTGCTTGTTGATCGAACCTACCAGTAAAAAATCAGTTTTAATCCGACCTGGCGCGGTTCTGACACACTCGAGCAATATTCAGAATGGGATCACACTAGTGTTCCACACGCGGTCTTCGTTATACATTATTTTACAATTGCTAGGGAACAACTGACGCTTGCTAAGGAACAACCGACAATCACTACGAAGAAACGGAAAATGTAATCGGAACAACGGGAACGCCCGGCCCATGATAGCAGAAAGAAATGTTGAGGGTGGGACACGGGAACTGCAACAAAGGCTGTGGACGTACGCTCTGCATGCATTCGACAGTTCATGCAAAACAGTGTTTGACGAAAATTGTTGTGGAACCGATTAGTGCTACATTACGTGTGGTACGGCAACATGTCTGCAAGACATCATTTGAGTGCTAACGATAGTGGACAAGCAAATTGACGAAACCGGTCAAAGTTTAACTACTGGGGACACAATACTGGGTGTGTCCAAAAGTGTCATATCGCGATTATAAAAGGCCGCTGAAGGGGAAATGCTATGGGAAAGCATGCTGGCGGTCGTGAACGCGCCACGCGACAAGCAACCCTAGTGGCGAAAACGAACAGACACGTCACTGCTAATCAGTTCGCTGCAGACCTTGTAACCCTTTACTGCTACACGCGTCTTTTCCAGTACCATTCCGTGGCGGTATCATCGGAAGCCTGTTAAATGCATCCCACTTCTAGCAAACTGTCCACGAGAAACAGTTCGTTCGTGTAGGGAGCATGTTGATGGGGGTGAGCAACAGTGATCCAGAATGATTCTCACCGACAAATCCCGCTTCATGTGGCAAGTGATTCTGGAGAGAGGGGGGAACGCATTACACACCACAAATTGTTCATGAACGTCATTGGTATGGCCTGGGCGTTAAGGTGTGGGCATTCGTGATGAACAATGCCGCTGCGAGGTACCGTTGCAACACAGCAGAACTGCAGGGAGATTATTCTGGATCATGTCCGTGTGTTTAGGGGTGTGGTACGCCCTGGTTTCTGTTGACAATAATGCCTGACCACACAGTACCGCTGAGTGTCGGACATCTACATCTACATCCATACTCCGCAAGCCACCTGACGGTGTGTGGCGGAGGGTACCTTGAGTACTTCTATCGGTTCTCCCTTCTATTCCAGTCTCGTATTGTTCGTGGAAAGAAAGATTGTCGGTATGCCTCTGTGTGGGCTCTAATCTCTCTGATTTTATCCTCATGGTCTCTTCGCGAGATATACGTAGGAAGGAGCAATATACTGCTTGACTCCTCGCACCAGCCGGGGTGGCCGAGAGGTTCTAGGCGCTACAGTCTGGAACCGCGAGACTGCTACGGTCGCAGGTTCGAATCCTGCCTCGGGGATGGATGTGTGTGATGTCGTTAGGTTAGTTAGGTTTAAGTAGTTCTAAGTTCTAGGGGACTGATGCCCACAGAAGTTAATTCCCATAGTGCTCAAAACCATTTGAACCAATTTGACTCCTCTGTGAAGGTATGTTCTCGAAACTTCAACAAACGCCCGTACCGAGCTACTGAGCGTCTCTCTTGCAGAGTCTTTCACTGGAGTTTATCTGTCGTCTCCGTAACGCTTTCGCGATTACTAAATGATCATGTAACGAAGTGCGCTGCTCTCCGTTGGATCTTCTCTATCTCTTCTATCAACCCCATCTGGTACGGATCTCACACCGGTGCGGAGTATTCAAGCAGTGGGCGAACAAGTGTACTGTAACCTACTTCCTATGTTTTCGGATTGCATTTGGCATCTGCTTAACCGACGATTAATTTTATATGGTCATTCCATTTGAAATCACTCCTATTGCCTACTCTCAGATAATTTATGGAATTAACTGCTTCCAGTTGCTGACCTGGTATATTGTAGCTAAATGATAAAGGATCTTTCTTTCTATGTATTTGCAGCACATTACACTTGTCTACATTGAGATTCAATTACCATTCCCTGCACCATTCGTCGATTCTTAGATTTTCCATTGTTACAACCTCTCGACATGATACAGTATCATCCACAAAAAGCCTGTGAACTTCCGATGTTATGCACAAAGGCATTTGTATATATATTAGAATATTTGAACGTATGGAAGAGCCTGCGTACGCCTCGGACTTAAACCCTATAGAGTATGCTTGGGATGCACTTGGAAGAGTATGTTTCTCAACTAACACCCCCTCCCCGGACCGTGCAAGAACTGAAAACCGCCTGCGAGAGGAGTGGGACAATATCCCCAAGGACTTGTCAACAGTTTGGCAGGCAGCATAAACAAAAGGTGCTAAATGTGCATTACTACCCGATAGAGACATCTTCCTTATTGATGGTTCAACCTTTAGCCGGCCGCTGTGACCGAGCGCTTCTAGGCACTTCAGTGCTGAACCGCGTTGCTGCTACGGTCGCAGGTTCGAATCCTGCATCGGGCATGGATGTGTGTGATGTCCTTAGGTTAGTTAGGTTTAAGTAGTTCTGAGTCTAGGGGACTGATGGTAAGTCCCATAGTGCTTAGAGCCATTTGAACCATATGATATCGACCTTTAAGTTGGTAGTCCAAACGTTATTTATGTCTACTATCCTGCTTTCCAAAGTGACGAAATGTGTAGTTTTTTTCATTATAAAAATGCCACCCCAGCTCTAAATATGTATGTAGTGCATTTCATGCTGTTCATTTTGACCGTGCTTATTCCTGTCTAACAACGTCTCTGTTTCTTCGCAGTTGTCAAGCATTGTAGATGAGCTGAACTTTCCTAAAATTTCACGCAGATATTAAACTGGCGTTACTGTGTCAAGCAACACAGTACTAATGCTGTATTGGAACATCGCTGCAGTTTTCCTCGATCCATCAGAATTAACTTACATTTTTCTTTACTTACAGGAAACTGCGACTCATCAGACCAATAGAAATTGCCAACCAGTGTGGCCGAGCGGTTCTAGGCGCTACAGTCTGGAACCGCGCGACCGCTACAGTCGCAGGTTCGAATCCTGCCTCGGGCATAGATGTGTGTGATGTCCTTAGGTTAGTTAGGTTTAAGTAGTTCTAAGTTCTAGGGGACTGATGACCTCAGAAGTTAAGTCCCATAGTGCTCAGAGCCATGTGAACCATTTGAACCAATAGAAATTCTTCGAAGTCATCCTGTATCCTGCTGCAGTCACACAACGGCGACCCCCTGCCGTAAGCTACCAGAATGCAGTCGCAGGGTCATGCTCAACTGTTCGTCAGGTCACTCACTCATGTCTATAGAGAACAACTCTGGTCCTCTCACAACTCCCTGGGGCACTCCTGTCCATCCCCTTATCTTTCTTGAACACACGCCATACAGGACAACGCATTTACGAAGACTTCGAGTCACTCACATACGTGGGAATCAACTCCGTATGCTCGGTTCTTCGTAACATTCTGGAGTGAGGAACCACGTCAAATGCTTTCCGGAAATCTAGGAAGATTCATCCACGGTTCGGAGGATATGGTGCGAGAAAATAGCAAGCTGAGTTTCAGATGAGCGATGCCTTCTAACCCCGTTCTGATTGGTAGACAGGAGCTTTTCCGTCTAAAGGAAATTTATTGTATTCGAACTTGAAACATGCTCAAGAATTCTGCGGCAAACACGTGTTAAGGATATTGGTCTGTAACTTTGCGGGTCTGTTCTTTTACCATTGTTAAACATAAGTCATCAGTGCTTTTTCTCTTTTCTAGATCAATCCATCTGATCTTCAGCAGCCTCCTGTAATGCTTTCCAGTGGTTTCTTTCCCGTCTCACCCCACAGTTAAGTTCCATTGCTGCACTGCAAACACAACTCTTCATCAAAAATTTTCTGGTCGCACGTTTAGGTTTTTGGATGTTAGCAGCAATTTGGATTTATAGGAAACTCTTTCGCCTGGTCAGATCCTTGCTGTTACTTACTCCCGACATACTGTCAGTGAAACAGTATTTTTGCCTGCTGGCCGCTGGTTTCGGCGCAGAGAACAAATGTTTGACACATCTACTTAGTAAGCGAGCTTGTCGACTGCGTTCCAGTGGTTGGCCTGAGGATAGTTGTGTGTTCCGAAACCGGTTGCCAGTAGGCAAAGATAACATACGGCTGTAAGCTACAAACATATACTTTTTCATTCTTCCTCTTGGTTCGTCAGTGTGTGTCTGTTATGTTGACGAGCTGCGCAACGGATTGATCTGTCAAGTACTCTTTGGCTCCTGCAAGAAGCAATTTCCATCCCACACTACTACAGAATTCAAACAGAGCTCCTAACGTACCAAAAAGAAATGCCTGAAAAACTATCAGCAATAAATATCTTCTGGAATTGTCCACTGTAAGGAAAAGACATAAATATATTCTATTCTCTTACGTAACCAGTGGGATACTTGGATACTGGAGTATTGCTAGTTAAGTGTAAGGAAAACGTTAAACTATCGGAAAATATTATTCATTGTAAAATTTAAGGAAATCAAGTGAAACTTTTATTTACAAACTGATACACAAATTTTCGGGTTCTTTGCGGAACTGGAGGTTACCTCTTATGGATAGGAATCCTGTTAATGACATTTATATACAAAGTGTAGGGAAGCTCTTTTATCCCTTTTCTTTAAGAACGTTATTTACTCGGCAGAATGGCTGAGAGCTGTGCCTACTCAACTTGAATAATTATCCGAATGAATTTTTGTAAGTACAGTCGAGGCTGTCGCCTGAGAAATGTAATCGAGTGACGTGAATGAAGTGTGTTATTTCTAATGGAGGAAAGATTGGGCTCGCCTACGCTGTAGCGCACAATACCGTGAGCTGCGACACTGCTGCCTGCGTCGTTCGCCACTGAAAAATAACAAAACTATTTCTTTCTATCTGGATTGACCTTCGCCAATCGAACTCTCACTAAGCCTGGATGAAGTCAAGGACTCCTATATGCCGCTAGTCCAACTATTGGCATGGTACACCGGTCAGATAACCAGTCTACCGTGTTGCCACTCAGTGTTCACTCGCAGGCGCTAACTCATACTCTGTGTTAACACCTCACATTAAGTGTCATGGCCAACACAGTGAATAAACACTTAATCGTGAGCGACTCAATATAGAGTATCACTCAGATTCGCTAGCGACAGAGGTGCTCTCTCAGTGCAGTACTCAGTAGAGACCTCGTTCCTCAGTCTCCGCGTACACGCACGGCGCACTCGCTCCTGCTACGTATTCCCACTACAAGAGCGTCACCGGAACGACTTCCCTCCATGCAAAAGAAGCGAAAGAGTATATCATCCACTGTCTTTCTCCCACTCCTTCGGCTTGTAGCATCAGAACTAGCGTGGCGATCAGCGTTACTCTTACAAACGGGAAAATGGCTCTCCATTTAAGTCGACCAATCCGGAAATATATAGCACCTGCATTAGGCATTTACTGTTGACTTGTGAGTCAGAGTTCTGCGCAATAAATCTGTAAAAGAAAGGGGTATACTGGGGCTCTCCCAACAATACAGTCAGATTTGCTTTTAAGGTGAACACGTAGGCCATTATCCCTTTTCTTTGACAAAAACTGTTTTGGTCCGTGGGTGGTTGGCCGGCAGGCACAGATGCATGCTAACCCATCCTCTTACGGACTTTGCAACGGGCTGGTTGCCTCTGGCGACAAACCTCCTGTGGCTGTTGTGTCCTGAATGTTTGTGTACGCCAGCCTCAACTTTTTAATCTCGGTGCGCACTTGCGATTTATTTATTAGATTTGCGTATCGATTAAATTGAAATATGTCAAATTGACTCCAACCTATCGAGTTTGGGCTCAAATGAAACGTCTTGATACGCAGAATACGATGGTGAGGTCGGAATATGTAAGAAATGAAGGTCGGGAGACCACACCACCTTACAATATTAAAGCTCTCTAATGAAAACCTTTGCTGTTTATTGTTTTAGTTTAGTTATACTGAGTGCTTACCAACTCATATTACACGATTCAAGGGATTCTAGAGAGGATGCAGATATAGATTTGATAAAGGAACCTCTACATCCAGCTAAGCCCCATTTGGATATAAAATAAGCTTGGAAGAGAGACGTGGAGCCGTTACCTTTCTGCTGTACAGCAGCCCCTGCACGTGGTCAAGTCCGCTGTTCGTTGCACAGGTCTATCTGAGATGCATGCTCTAATACACGTGGTACACAGACCCTGGTGCTAATGCCTAGAGCACCACATTCGACTCTCCTGGTCGCGAACAAACGCACCAGTTTCTTGCTGCCGCTGTTGTATTCAGACGAAAATGGCGTGCAATTGATTGAGGCGATCCGGTATTAACGAGGTACACTATGTGATCAAAAGTACCCGGACACCTCCAAAAGCATACGTTTTTCGTATTAGGTGCATTGTGCTGCCACCTACTGTCAGGTACTCCATATCAGTTACCTCAGTAGTCATTAGACATCGTGTGAGAGCAGAATGGGGCGCTCCGCAGAAATCACGGACTTTGAAGTGCTCAAGTGATTGGGAGTCACCTGCGTCATACGTTTGTACGCGATTCGGGGAATGCGATTGTATCTCTCAACGCGATCGAGCATCTGTTCTTAATGCACAGCCTGAGGCGGAATGGTTACACGACAATTACATCCCTGTAATGGACTGGCTTCCACAGAGTCCAGTCTTGAACCCTATACAACACCTTTGGGGTGTTTTGGAACGCCGACTTCGTTCCAGGCCTTACCGACCGACATCGATACCTCTCCTCAGTGCAGCATTCCGTGAAGAATGGGCTGCCATCCCCCAAGAAACCTTCCAGCACTTGACTGAACGTATGCCTGCGAAAGTGGAAGCTATCATCAAGGCTAACGGTGGGCCAAAACCATACTTAATTCCAGCATTAGCGATGGAGGACGCCACGAACTAAATCATTTTCAGCCAGGTGTCCGAATACTTTTGATCACATAGTGTAAATCAATAAATCGAAACAAATTTCCCAAAGATCAAATTTCAGCAGTAAAAGTACTGTTTTCAAATGCTTTCTAAGATAATTTAACATTAAAAAACTTCGTGATATAAAATATCTAATAATAATACACAGAAGAAAAATCCATCATAACTGAGCATTTAATAATCAAAAATAATGGTCCAGCTGCTTATATAGTGTATACATTTTGCTCTCTGTCATTCTTGGTTCTATGAGTAAGAGTTAAGCACAAAAATGTATGCAAGAAAAGTACCTGACTAGATAGTGTGATAGACGCAAGAACTTAAGTTGCAGTATTAAAGATAACTTGTTGTAATGGTTCTTGTACTGTAATGTACTCCCAAACAAGCATGCGATGCTAATTACATTACGCAACGGCACAGCCCCACACTCGTCCCTCCCTCCCTAAAAAGCATCAATTATTAGTTTTCGCCGTACTGAATGCATAAACTGATTACTTTTAAAATTTGGAAGTCGCACTTCAGTGCCCATCTGCTGTGCACAGAGTTGTTGTGGTTGGCTTATTGTTACTCATAAACACAACCAATAGTTACGATATTGCAGTGCCTGTGTTGTTAAGAAAAAGGTTGTGATCGTCCTTTGGTCATTCTTGCTTGGCCGAAGGAACAGGCAATGCGTCCACTACAGCTGTTATCAAATTCATGAAATGTATTCGAAATTGCGAATATCGACGACCGTCAGCTGTATAGAGGAATGAAAATGAAAATTTGTGCTGGACCGAGACTTGAACCCGGATGTCTCGCGTAAAGCGAGAATATTCGCAGCTTCGAATACACAGCTGCAGTGCGTGTTTCGTCGGACATGCATCCGTGACAGAAGGAACACTGCATCGTTATTAACAACAGAGACACAGAAATATTGTATTTATCCGCCGCTACCTGCCAGCGATTTTCGATTAAAATGTCCTCCCCTGTATGGCTGGCTGGTTTGGGGGATTAAAGGGACCAGACTGCTACGGTCATCGGTCCCCCTCCCCTGTATGGGACTAACATAATGTGTGTATGGCGGGTTGTGAGTGGACAGCCAAAATGGTTCGAATAGCCGCCATGAACAACCAATATTACTGTTTGTTTATTGCAATTACAATTCATTGTGTCGCAGTGACGGCACATCTGCCACTACATGCATTAGTCCTACTGCGACAACCTACGATTATAGTGACGGCGAAAATGACTATGTTGTGCCAAAGAATTAGCATCTATTTGCCAAGACCTGGGTTTCAGTCCTCCCCAGTTGGTATTCCTTAGAATCTCTGTATCATTTGCAAAACACATAAGGCGGCAGTTCGCGTAGATATTTTACTAAGATAAGACTCATAGGGACGGTGCCGTAACACTTCAACCATAACAGGAGGAACTAGTTCCACGTTGTTGCAGAAATGCCGTCCTGATTGTTCAGCGGTTATTGCAGTGTACTGACTGCGTGTTTGCCTCTTGCTACAAATTAGTGAAGTGGACGTAGATGAAACGGAAAGGACTCCTTGTGGCTCTGCTTGTGTGTTGGCTCTGTTTGCAGGTATCTGGAGTGACATCATTATCCGTCAGTTTCAGAAGATTTCCCAAGTGCCCCACAGGCAGCACTGCACTGCAGAGGCTGTGCAATCATCTGAAGGCTGGATAGCGTCCCATCAAAAGTGAAAGCAAGGAGAGGAAGACAGCGAAGAGCCAGAGAAACAGAGTAGTGGAGAGCTTAGAGTTCTTCCCAAATTTACCTACATATTGCGCTATGCTACTAACGATAGCTCATGAGGAATGAACAGTCAAAACTTACGGACATTTTTTTCAGCCCCTAATATTTATAGTCCTGTATATCGGCAAACTTGCCGCTGAGTTTTACACGTTGTGAAACATATATAATGTTATGATTAACTTTTAAAAGGATAATCGTATCCGTAATTACAGCATTATAAGGAAAATTGACCTTCGTTATTCAGTTGACTTTACCACAGAAAAGACTGAATAATGACGCTACCAACGTCTTTGATAGTTCAGAAAATCACATAAAACTCTGAGTGGTAGCAAAGCCTTTTTTGTAAGCAAACTAAGTTTCTTCAGAGCAGCTTCATCTATTACACTAATTTATTTACTAAATTTTGGACCCAGTTTAAAATAACTGGACATACGAAGAGATCGATAAGCTAACTTGAACAGCACTGTAAGATTGTTCATTGCAACTTTCCAATCTTTGTGTACGGATCGTTCGTCGAGGGAGCAGTTGTATATAACTGTTAAGTATGGAGCTATTGCATCCGCAAACTCTGAAAAGAACCTGACTGGTATACAGACTGGACCGGAAGACTTGCTTTTATTAAGTAATTTAAATTGTTTCACTACTCCGAGGATATCCACTTAGCGATATTGGCAGCCGTTCTTGAATCGAATTCTGGAATATTTACTTCGTCTCCTTTGGTGGTGGAATTTCGGAAGGCTGTATTCAGTAACTCTGCTTTGGCAGCAGTGTTGTCGATAGTACTTATAATTCCATTGCTACGCGCAGAGAAGCCTTGATTGTGTCTTACCTCTAGCATACTTTACATACGAACAGAATCTCGTGAGTTTTTCTTACAGGTTCGAGACAAAGTTTACTTGTGGAAACTACTATAAAGATCTCGCCTTGATGTCCGCGCTAAATTCCGAGCTTCTGTAAAAGATCGCCAGTCCTTTGTTCGTTCAAATTTGGCATGGTTTTTCGTTGTTTCTGCAACAGTTTTCTGATCCGTTTCGTACGCCAATGAAGATCAGCTCCGTCGTTTCTTAATTTATTTAGTATAAATTTCTCAGTTACTGTCGATACTATTTCCTTGAATTCAAACCACATGTGGTCCACACTTACCGGTATATTGTTAATTTGGAAGGAGTGGAGATTGATTCTCAGTACGGCGTCAAATGAATCTTTACCTCCTTTCCTGAATAGGTATATTTTTCGTTTATTTTTGGAGGATTTGGGGGTTACAATATTAAGGCTCGCTACGAGAACCCTGTGTTCGTTCACTAATCCCTGTATCCGTTTTGATGGTCGTTATTTCCTCAGGATTATTTGTTGGTAAGGGGTGAAGTGTGTTTTCACAACCATTTACTATTCGCGTGAGCTCATGAACTAACAGCTCGAAATAATTGTCAGAGAATGCTTGTAGCACAATTTCTGATGCACCAACATATCGAGTGTAAGTTAAAGTCACCACCAGCTACAATTGTATGAGTCGGGTATGTGTTTGAAATAACCTTTCAGCAAAGATGTCATTTGAGTTGGGAGGTCGTTAAAACGATCCAATTATTATTTTATTCATGTTGCCATGAATGACCCCTGTCCATACTAACTCACAGGATTTATCTACTTCCATTTCGCTACAAGGTAAACTACTTCTAATAGCAACAAGCACGTCACCGCCAACTGTGTTTAGCCTATCCTTTCGTAACACCGTTAAGTTCTTCGCCATAATTTCAGCTGGAATTATCTCCGGCTTTAGCCAGCTTTGAGTGCCTATAGCGATTTGGGCATCAGTGCTTTCTATTAGCGCTTGGAGATCTGCCGCTTTTCCAACACAGCTACGACGATTTACAACTGTTGTACCGATGGTTCCTGTATCTACGCTCTTCCTATATTCGACTCGCACCCTTTGAGACTGAAGCCCTATCTGTATTTCCCCGAGACACTCTAAACTTCCGCCTCCTGCGTGTAGTGGACTCCTGTCCTATTCGACTGAACCCAAAGTCCCACCAACCTATGGCGCAAGCCGAGGAATCTGTTGCCTACACGGGCGCAGAACTGTCTGAGCTTCTGATTGAGACCCTTCACTCGGCTCTGCTCTGTACCAAAGGTCAGCAATAGGTCCTGTGGATTATGCTGCAAATGGTGAGTTCTGCCTTCATCTCAGAAGCAAAGCTGGCAACCTTTACCAATTCTGTTACGCGCTTGAAACGAGAGAGAATCTCTTCCGATCCAGAGTGACATATATCATTGATACCGACATGAGCCACTCGGTTGCACCCTGTGCTCTTCATGGCATACGGAAGAAACCTTTCCACGTCTGGAAC
Source organism: Schistocerca gregaria (assembly GCF_023897955.1). Classification (NCBI taxonomy): domain Eukaryota; kingdom Metazoa; phylum Arthropoda; class Insecta; order Orthoptera; family Acrididae; genus Schistocerca; species Schistocerca gregaria. The sequence continues at coordinate 113,102,166 of NC_064927.1, forward strand.
GACTCCACCCGGTATGCACACGGAATGCTCGTTGGCTTTCTTCTCCTTCTTGACAGCTGTGTCCCTAAGGGGCCCCGTAACGCGCCCAATACGGGAGCTCCCAAATGCCAATAATCTCACCCTCTGCCGGATCTTGCACGTTGAGACGTTCCCTCTGAAACAGATCAAGTGACTACATCTGGTTGAGGGACAATGTCAGCCACAAACAGCACCATGAACCTGCCTGTAAGGGGAGGCCTTATGTGTTGCCCTCTGAGAAGTTTTTTGCCGCCTGCCACGTCCTGAGGCGACCTCCCACTCAACCACGAGTGAGTGGTCAACCTCAGTGCCAGAAGTAACCTGGCAGGTCACTGGTGTGGGCCAATCGGCGTACTCAGAACTGCTGGACGTCCGTTGGATCTGCACGGCCGGCCCACAACAGTATTGCCCATCCACTGCAGCTTATGGCTGTGTGACTGAGCTGAGAGCGAAGTTTCTCCAATTCGGCTCGCATCCGCACACAGCCATCACAATCTCTATCCATACTAAACACAGTGGAAAACTACAGAGACAAGCAAAGATAATCGCCACGTGCTACGGAACTCTACTATAGACACGGAGGAAAACGCAAGATTAACATGAAGAAATTCAAAAACTGAACTGTCAAAGCACACAGGTGAGACTAAATAATTCGCTCCTAATGAGGAACTTGCAATATTCACAAAATCTGTTTACTTTCTGATGCAAACAAAAAAGTGAGAATTGTATCTATTAAATATAAAATTAACACGCAACAACTCAAGAAACTAAGCTACCAAATCACGCAAATGAGACTATACAGTTCGCTCCTGGTTAGGAACTCGTAAAATGTCGCAATATGTACGATAATGATTGAAGAGATGAATTAAAATTTGTGCTGCGGCCGGCACTCGAACTGGGCTCTTCAGATTTTAGTGTCACAATATCGGTTGCTTCCCTGTGGCTGCTTGTGCCTCTGCTGGCTGCTGCTGACTGTCAGTGTTCTCCATATGTTCCTTTCCTAGCCGATTGTGCGAAGAACGGTCTGTAACACAACATCTCAAACCCTTAGTTTTTCTTCTTTTCCTGTTATCTGCTTTCCTGTCTTCCAACCAATGCTGCCCTCCCAACTTACATTCTTGGAAATTTATTCCTCATATTAGGGCTCGTTTATTTGGTACTAACAGACTTCTTTTGGCAAAGAATACTCTGTATGTTTGTGTTAGCTTGATGCTTGAGTCTGCTATCTTCGTCAGTCAAGGCTTATTTTGCCCCCAAGGTAGCAGAATTGCTTCCTTAGTTTATTATAAGGCCTACTAGTCGTTTCTGCTGCTAGCCAATACTTCCATCTTTCTTTGATTTACTCTATCTGTATTCTGTACTCATTATAATGTTTACTAAAGATACAAGTGAAACTTGTTGAGGATCAACAGACACTTGCTGAGGAGCAACTGACATTCCCGGAGGAGCAACAGACATTCTCTAAGGAGCAACTGACACTCAGAGGAACAACTGAAATTCACAGAGGAATAACTGACCTCACAGAGGAACAACTGACACTCACTGAGGAACATCTGACACTCACTGAAGCACATCTGACACCCACAGAGGAACAACTGACACTCACAGAGGAACAACTGACACTCGCTGAGGAACAACTGACACTCGCTGAGGAACAACTGACACTCGCTGAGGAACAACTGACACTCGCTGAGGAACAACTGACACTCGCTGAGGAACAACTGACACTCCCTGAGGAACAACTGACACTCGCTGAGGAACAACTGACACTCGCTGAGGAACAACTGACACTCACAGAGAAACTGACACACAGGAAAAATTGACGCTCGCTGAGGGACAACTGACACTCATAGAGGAACAACTCACACTCACGAGGAACAACTGACACTGACAGACGAACAACAGACCATCGTTGTTAGTTCGTTAATGCTGTTGCTACCGTTGCTGACAAGCGAAATCTCAGTACAAGAACTATAAACCAGCGGCGCTGCAGCAGACCCGCCTTTATCATATAGACCATTGGAACAAGAAGGTTGCAGTGTGGAAGGGGCATCATACACTGATGAGACGAAACATTATGACCACTGTCCATCGCGATGTTGGTTGACAGATGGTGTTGTTGCCATCATATGATGGGGTAATGAAAGTACATAAGAGGAGCAGACACAGATGGGGATAAACCTACAGAAGATACGGGCTGAAAATGGGGAAATCAATTTAGATAAGCGACAGGGCAGATTATTATTACGTCGAGCCTGTGAATGAGTATTTCGGAAATTGCGAAAGTAGTTGGATGTTCACTTGCTACTGTTGCGAGCACTACGGAAAGAGGTAGAAGTACGGTGAAACTACCAGTAAGCGCTAAATGATTGGACGCGCATGACTCTTCACATAACATGGGGTTTGGAGGCTTGTCTGCGCTGCTAAGTTGGATAGGTGGTGATCAGTGGCATCTCTGCCGAAACAGCACAGTGCAGGTCCATGCACAAGTGTTTCGGAGCACACTGTTCGTCGTACATTGTTGAACATGGAGTTTCACAGTAGACCATCACTACGAGTTCACATGTGGACCCAACGACATCGTCAACTCTTATTGTTGCAGACACTATACAATTGGAATTCGAACGCCGATCAATGGAAACGTGTCGGCTCTTCAGGTGAATCACGTTTTTGCTACTCTATGTCGATCGTCGTCTCCCTAAAAGCCGAAAGCGACGTGACGACTGCTCGAAAAGTACAGCGTGCGACGTACGCACGCTAGTGGGAGCAGTATTATGGTATGGAAGACATTCTGCTCAACTTGCGTGGGGCCTGTGGTAGCAATTGAAGACACGCTGACGGCGGCAAACCGCCTGTGTCATTCATCTGATGTCTCCCCAGCGTCGGTGGTGTCATCTTTCAGCGCTATAATTGTCCATGTTGTGGAGGCAGAACCACGCTACCGTCGTTTGAGGAGTACACCACTGGACATTAAAATTGCTACACCACGAAGATGACGTGCTACAGACGCGAAATTTAACAGACAGGAAGAAGATGCTGTGATATGCAAATGATTAGCTTTTCAGAGCATTCACACAAGATTGGCGACGGTGGCGACACCTACAACGTGCTGACATGAGGGAAGTTTCTAACCGATTTCTCATACACAAACAGCAGTTGACCGGCGTTGCCTGGTGAACCGTTGTTGTGATGCCTCGTGTAAGGAGGAAAATGCGTACCATCACGTTTCCGACTTTAATGAAGGTCCGATTGTAGTCTATCGCGATGGCGGTGTATCGTACCGCGACATTGCTGCTCACGTTGGCCGAGATCCAATGACTGTTAGCAGGATATGTAATCGGTGGATTCTGGACGGTAATACGGAACGCCATGCTGGATGTCAACGGCCTCGTATCACTAGCAGTCTAGATGACAGGCATTTTATCCGCATGGCTGTAACGGATCGTGCAGCCGCGTCACGATCCCTGAGTCAATAGATGGGGACGTTTGCAAGAAACAGCCATCTGCACGAACAGTTCGACGACGTTTGCAACAGCATGAACTATTAGCTCGGAGACCATGGCCTCAGATACCCTTGTCGCTGCATCACAGACAGGAGCGGCTGCGATGGTGTACTGAACGACGAACCTGAGTGCACGAATGGCAAAACGTCATTTTTTCGGATGAATCCAGGTTCTTGATGGCCGCATCCGTGTTTGGCGACATCGCGGTGAACGTACATTGGAAGCGTGTATTCGTTATCGCCATACTGGCTTATCACCCGGTGTGATGGTACGGGGTGCCATTGGTTCCACGTCTCTGTCACCTCTTGTTTGCATTGACAGAACTGAACAGTGGACGTTACATTTCAGATGTGTTACTATTCGTGGCTCTACCCTTCAAATGATACCTGCGAAACCCTACATTCCAGCAGGATAATGCAAGATCGCATGTTTCAGGTCCTGTATGGGCCTTTCTGGATACAGAAAATGTTTGACTGCTGCCCTGGCCACACATTCTCCAGATCTCTCACCAATTGGAAATGTCTGGTCAATGGTGGCCGAGCAACTGTCTCGTCACAATACGCCAGTCACTACTCTTGCTGAACTGTGGTATCGTGTTGGAGCTGCATGGGCACCTGTATCTGCACACGCCATCGAAGCTCAGTTTGACTGAATGCCCGGGCGTATGAAGGCTGTTATTACGGCCAGAGGTGATTGTTCTGTGTACTGATTTCTCAGGATCTATGCACCCAAATTGCGTGAAAATGTAATCACATGTCAGTTCTAGTATAATATATTTGCCCAATGAATACCCGTCTATCATCTGCAATTCTTCTTGGTGTAGAATTTTAATGGTCAGTAGAGTATTACAGTGATCTCATGTTAATCTCGGTGACCCAATTAGCCTGATGTGAATCGTATGGAACTCATCTGGGTACCCATCAGGTACCATCACCGCGTACAAGTAAAAAAAAAAAAAAAGTAAATGTCGTGTGACTAGGGTCTCCCATCGGGTGCAAGTCTTTCGATTTGACGCCACTTCAGCGACTTGCATGTCGATGGGGACGAGATGATGATGATTAGGACAACACAACATTCAGTCCCTGAGCGGAAAAAATCTCCGACCCAGTTGGGAATCGAAACCGGGCCCTTAGGATTGACATTCTGCAGCGCTGATCACTTTTTTTTTTTTTTTTGTCACGTGTGATCCGCCGAAGCTCGTTGTTGATCTTTTCACTCAGTTATTTTATTACAGAGGGCAGCCAGCTCTGTGGCCGAACACGCTGAGCTAGCGTGCCGGCACAACTCAGCTACTGGAACGGACACTGGTCCGTTATTTACGCCAGTTACAAGAGCTGTGTATAGGCATCTAATGTCACATACCTCCACAAACCTCCCAGCAAACTGTCGGATACCTGATACGCAGAGTCAGTGAGTCAGTAATATGTTTCGTTCCGAAGACGAAAATAACCTATTAAGCAGTTGATCATTATGTTTTGGCTCATCATTGTAAGTCTCATTCACCGCGACGGAGAGGCCTAGTGTGCGTGGAGAAAGGAAACCCTTTCCAAACAAAACCCACAGCACCAACTAGCCAGAGGCTACATATTACTTTTATTATTATTATTCGTTCACTGTTGCGTTTAACTACTTAGAATTCTGTGAATAAAGGAGGGAGCTATCTCAAATGGGAGGCAGACTAATTTCTGCAGATGATATGTCGGAGTAACGAGAAGGAAAATTACGCACGTGCAGCATTTCGGAGAGGTTTAGGTGCTCCGGCCGCCCCCTTTGAGTCTGTCATATGCCAGAAGAATTCCTCGCGACTACGGCCGCAGCAGAGACGGAAATGTTTTGTCTGGGCCGGCTGTGGCGCCCCCTGGGAGCGGCGAATAGTAAGCAGCTTACGGGATTACTGCGACTGCCGCGGCGGGCGTGGGTCTCCTCTCCCTGCAGCCAGGCCGGGGCACAGTGGCGCCGCGCCAAGCCGCGGCCGTTAACAGAAACTGCGGACCTCTGCACATGCCGCGACCAGGGTGTCTGCATGGCGCTCACCAGACGCAGCTGCTGGGTTCAGCTCTGAGGGGTCACGGTTTGCTACTTCCCCACCCCCTCTCACGTCCCCCAAATCTTACTTCCAGTCACTTACAGTTTAACGTGCCTACGGTTTTGATAATAATATGAGGGTCACTCCAAATGAAATGCACAATATTTTTGTAAAAATACTGTTGTGTACATAGTTCTGCGTAGTGAGCGCGTACAGAACTTTCTCACTAGAGCGCACCCCGCTAAGCACAACAGCGCAGGCGCAGCTCTCGTCCGTCTCTGCACTACGAGATGGCGCTGCCATAGAGACGGACCAAATTCTGGTTCCGCCAATACGCGTATTAATATGTAATACAGCCAATGAGATTGCTGTTAACGTAGAACCTTTTCTCCTAGCGGATCACACTAGCGCAGTGATACCTGAATGTGCGAGGTATTATAACTAGTGTACAAACCTCCGATTAGTCAGTCTGCATTTGTCTGCACCAATCTATAGTCAAGTTTCAGTCTGTGCCTAATAAGATTACTATATTCCTGTACACACCCATGAAGATAAATGTATAGACACTTTTGTCAAGTATATGTGAGAATAAGATTAACATATCAATACCAAAGGAACTTCAGATTGTCAATTGTAAATAGCATCCACAACCAAGTTTAGTAATTTTTATGCTTGTTATTATTTTAATAAATGTGTGTGAAAATTAATCAAGTTCTGTTTAAACTTGGTCACCTTCGATCTGCTACTCTAAGCGTGCAAGTGACATTTCTATCGTCTGACCTAATGGCAGAAGATAAACATGCCACGATAACACCATGAGACATATTGCGGATACTCGCCTACTTTGTTAGAGCGACAAGTCAAATAATCTGATGGTGGGTGTACTGAGGTCTTACAGTACGCTCACCACCAATACAGGTTACATTCTGCATGTGTGAAAGTTTTACAGTGTGTATATATATCCTTCCCGCTTGTTTTCAAACTTAGTTAAACTTGTTCTCGTGAGTGGGGCTGTGTCACAGCATGTCTTCAAGATGGCTGCTACACTTGACGTTCGTCAGAAGCAGCGTGCTGTCATAGAATTCCTGTACTGTGAAATCGAGACAGTGGGAATCATCCACAAGAGGTTGAAAAAGGTGCATGGAGATGCTGCTGTCGATCGCAGTACAGTTTGGGCAAGCAGGTTACGTGATGAAAGCGGGCACCGCAATATTGAGGATTTTCCTAGCAGCGGCAGGCCTCGTACTGCACACACTCCAGACAATGTGCACAGAGTTAACGAATTGGTGACAGTTCTGTGAACTGACTCGGCGACAGTGACTAATAACACTCGAAGAATACTGTAGTGTCGGATACACAAACGTAGCAACGTCACTACCAGTTCACTAGAACTGCGTCTCTTCTGTGGCCGTTCTTTGCGTTTGTGGCGCCTGGGAACTCCTTGGAGAGCCGGCCGATGTGGCCGAGCGGTTCTAGGCGCTTCAGTGCGGAACCGCGCTACTGCTACGGTCCCAGGTTCGATTTCTGCGTCGGGAATGGATGTGTGTGCTGTCTTTATGTTAGTTAGGTTTAAGCAGTTTAAGTCTTGGGGACTGATGACCTCAGATGTTAAGTCCCATAGTTCTTAGAGCCATTTGAACCATTTGATTTCCGTGGAGTTTGTACGAGGCCCATTTGCATTAGCCGCGCCAGAGAGGCTGTGCTCGCTTACTGCATCTCTGTGATCCTCGATCTCTTGCTTTAAGTTTCGAAAACCAGCAACGCAGGATTTGCAGCTGCCGTCCTCTTATTTTTCGTCACAATATTCTTTGATGACCGTCCATCACAATCAATTAACACACACATACGTCCACCTTGTAGCTTAGTGGATGATGTTTTCCCATTTTCCTGGTATGCTGTATAAGCCTTGATAAGCTACCTCTTGAAACACCAAACACTTTAGCTAACTTGGTTATGGAAGCACCTACTATACGAATTCCAACCACTTGCCTAAGTTAGAATTTACGTAGCTCCGACGTAAGTCACCCAAAACTAGACCGAATACTGTTCTGACCCGACTGACACTTGCAGCGTGTTGAGAACATCGTACTTGTGCCGTTCACGATCAAATACAACATCGGAACCTGCAGGTTTGGCTGCCATTGTCATTTAAGTACATGCATGAATTTCTCATGGTGTTTCCCTATTTTATTTACGCCCTCTACATGACGTTGAAACGTGACAAGCGCTTCGTCGATCCTCTTTTCCACTTTTTCGTCGTTTTTAATTATGCAAATGGAGGAGTGTCGAATTAACATAACGTGACATGTATTATCACGGTGATGGCATGTCATGAGTTCACTTCGTCTTCATAATTTTTTTTTATAACGAAACGAGTCATGGGAGCCATGCAGTAATACACTCCTGGAAATGGAAAAAAGAACACATTGACACCGGTGTGTCAGACCCACCATACTTGCTCCGGACACTGCGAGAGGGCTGTACAAGCAATGATCACACGCACGGCACAGCCGACACACCAGGAACCGCGGTGTTGGCCGTCAAATGGCGCTAGCTGCGCAGCATTTGTGCACCGCCGCCGTCAGTGTCAGCCAGTTTGCCGTGGCATACGGAGCTCCATCGCAGTCTTTAACACTGGTAGCATGCCGCGACAGCGTGAACGTGAACCGTATGTGCAGTTGACGGACTTTGAGCGAGGGCGTATAGTGCGCATGCGGGAGGCCGGCTGGACGTACCGCCGAATTGCTCAACACGTGGGGCGTGAGGTCTCCACAGTACATCGATGTTGTCGCCAGTGGTCGGCGGAAGGTGCACGTGCCCGTCGACCTGGGACCGGACCGCAGCGACGCACGGATGCACGCCAAGACCGTAGGATCCTACGCAGTGCCGTAGGGGACCGCACCGCCACTTCCCAGCAAATTAGGGACACTTGCTCCTGGGGTATCGGCGAGGACCATTCGCAACCGTCTCCATGAAGCCGGGCTACGGTCCCGCACACCGTTAGGCCGTCTTCCGCTCACGCCCCAACATCGTGCAGCCCGCCTCCAGTGGTGTCGCGACAGGCGTGAATGGAGGGACGAATGGAGACGTGTCGTCTTCAGCGATGAGAGTCGCTTCTGCCTTGGTGCCAATGATAGTCGTATGCGTGTTTGGCGCCGTGCAGGTGAGCGCCACAATCAGGACTGCATACGACCGAGGCACACAGGGCCAACACCCGACATCATGGTGTGGGGAGCGATCTCCTACACTGGCCGTACACCTCTGGTGATCGTCGAGAGGACACTGAATAATGCACGGTACATCCAAACCGTCATCGAACCCATCGTTCTACCATTCCTAGACCGGCAAGGGAACTTGCTGTTCCAACAGGACAATGCACGTCCGCATGTATCCCGTGCCACCCAACGTGCTCTAGAAGGTGTAAGTCAACTACCCTGGCCAGCAAGATCTCCGGATCTGTCCCTCATTGAGCATGTTTGGGACTGGATGAAGCGTCGTCTCAGGCGGGCGGCACGTCCAGCACGAACGCTGGTCCAACTGAGGCGCCAGGTGGAAATGGCATGGCAAGCCGTTCCACAGGACTACATCCAGCATCTCTACGATCGTCTCCATGGGAGAATAGCAGCCTGCATTGCTGCGAAAGGTGGATATACACTGTACTAGTGCCGACATTGTGCATGCTCTGTTGCCTGTGTCTATGTGCCTGTGGTTCTGTCAGTGTGGTCATGTGATGTATCTGACCCCAGGAATGTGTCAATAAAGTTTCCCCTTCCTGGGACAATGAATTCACGGTGTTATTATTTCAATTTCCAGGAGTGTAGATAAAGATTGCAGTTGTGGCGCCCACCTGTAGTCGAGGGAATAAAAATCGCTTAGAAAGACGGAGCACTAGCGGACAATATATTGTCAGTTTATGGCTGTGGGTAGCCAAGATAAAAACGACCTTTGTTCCAAAAATCGAACTCTGCCATCAGGCGAGAGGCACTGGACGGTTGTGAAGTGACACATTTGTGTAGACGAACATGTTCTGGCGCCCCAAAAATCTCGAAAACAGCTCTGGTCTACTTAACGGATGGGCACTGTAGCAGGCTAGCTGGTGACAGAATGAACCCCGATTGCCATGTTACTTGTGATATCATGTAAATGAAAGCCAGGGCAGCAAGGTTTTTAGGAACAGTGGATTAAAAGGCACTCATTGGCCATCTGGGTTTTCAGTATTTTTTGGCTCAAAATATAGCCTGTGAAACAATTACACCATTGGGCAGCGCTGTCACCTTTATAGAGAATTTGTGGACACGAAAAATGGCAGGAAGCTACGTTTTCAGAGACGCGAGAACTGAGTCAATGGGGTGATGAGGCCAGAGAGAGTCGATCAGGATAAGGATGTGGAAAAGTGCCGCTCGAGAGACTACATTGTGGCTGCTTTCTCAAGCCACCGAGTTACTGTGTCTCCACTCTCCTTGTAGGTCAGTGAAGATTATGGTAATCATCGCTTACAGCTCCAGAATAATAGGGAAACTGGAATATTTTAGTTCAGTACTGTATAGTTGGTGCCGTTACTATTTTTATTTTTCACTTGATGTTCGTCAGTTCCTTCTGCCTGTCAGTAAGGTGCAGCGTCTCAGTCACGTTGCCCTAAATCTGATAGAACCACCCTGAAACTCACGTGATGAACCATCAGCAGCTAAACTCACGTGTTGCTGACGAGGTAACGCTACCGAACTGCATGTCTTACGATCTGACCAGCCATTAGGGAGGCTTGCGGGTGGTCAAGTGGGGAAGGAACCGCGGCTAGCTGCCGGGAGCGGACACGCTGTTCGCTCTCTTCTGCTGACAGCTTCCAAACCGACCAGACGCTTTCTTCTGCTGCTCTCTTGGGCGGTAGTCCATTCAGTCCTGGCGGCTTCTCCAGGCCTGGCTGTTTATGGCATTAAACTTCGATGCATATAAAAATATGTTTTCTTTACGGGTGCCTACAGCTTTCCCCTCCTGGCCAATCCTGACTCATTAACAGTAGCAAGACAGCCACCACTGGCTCATTTACTATACCTGGTCATTTGTGTGGTATGTTTGGCTGTCGGTTCCAGACAAGCTGTCACTGTGATCACGATAGTGAAGCTACTGTATGTATCTCACAGAAGTAGATCCGATATCTGATGCCACTCCGCCTCTTTCAGTAATTTTGCCAGCTCAGATAGTTAGTTGGCAATACGTTTAGTAGAGAAAATCTTTGTACCATTCTTGTGTTTTACTGCATTAAAATATATGCTTTTGATAATAAATGATACAGTTATTTAAATCCCGTGTTCAGTATCGTAACCAGTTCCATTAAATGATACTGTTATGTCAATTATCCACCTTTGGATTCGTAGCTGCAACAATTCAATTAAAGCTTTAATAAATCCGCAGATCACATTACATTTAGCCAGGTTATCGATTACTCTTAGATTAAGACAGACGTTATATTTCTCTCTCGCACGGAAGGTTTTGCAGTTTTAATTTCACATTCAAGAAATATCAGTTCAAAGAAATGTATCACCTGAAACATGTTGTTCCTAAAATTTGAGAAGTGCCGTTAATTTAAGAACTAGGACAGTGGGGAGCTTCCAGGCATTTGACAATGAGATAATTTCCACAATACAAAATCGAATGGTCCACTAAAAGCTATCAAAATCCCGCTTAGCACTAAGGTTATGAAGTCTGAAGTCTATGGCTCTACGTACCTGTGAATGAGGGAATCGCTGTTTCTGTAACCCTTTGAGTAAGACTATTAAATAGGCAATGAGTCACAAAACGTACAAGATATCTTCAGTATCGCGACGGACCTCCTGTTGCCTGGTGTAGTGCAGCAACTCGATGTGATATGCACTCAGTAAGTCTGTGGAATGTTAAGCTATGCTGCCTCTATAGCCCACCACACTATAGCCGGTGCTGAATTTTGTGCACTAACTGACCTCCTGATTATGTCCCATTTACGTACAATGGGTGGTCAAATCATTTTCTCGAATTTTCCAGAATGTTCTTTAAACTAATCGCGTACGATTAAGGCCAGGCGACATGGTGCATTGTCATTCCGTCGTTCTTGAGGAACATGAAGCCCATGAATGGCAGAAAATGGTATCCAAGTAGCCGAATATAACCATTTCCAGTCAATAATCAGTTCAGTTGGTCCACAAGACTCAGACTCAGTAAACGCAGCCCACACCATTACGGATCCACCGCCGGCTTGCACAGTGCCTTGTTGGGAACTTGGGTCCATGGCTTCGCGGTGTCTGTTCCGCAGTCGAATCCTAACATGAGTTTTTACCAACGGAAATCGAGACTCATTTGACTGGGCCACAGTTTTCCTGTCGCCTAGGGTCCAACTGAAATGGTCAGGCTCGCAGGAGAGGCGCTGTAGACGATTTCGTACTGTTAGCAAAAGGCACTCCCGTATTTCATTTGCTGCCATAGCCCATTAACTCCATATTTCGCTGCTCTTTAAAGAATACGTTAGTAAAAAAAAAAAAGGTTCAAATGGCTCTGAGCACTATGGGACTCAACTGCTGTGGTCATTAGTCCCCTAGAACTTAGAACTACTTAAACCTAACTAACCTAAGGACATTACACACATCCATGCCCGAGGCAGGATTCGAACCTGCGACCGTAGCAGGCGCACGGTTCCGGACTGCGCGCCTAGAACCGCGAGACCACCGCGGCCGGAAATACGTTAGTCGTATATGCCACATTGGTTTCTGCAGTTGTTTCACTCAGTGTTGCTTGTCTGTTAGCACTGACAGCTATACTCAAGCGCCGCTGCTCTCAGTCGTTAAGCGAAGGCAGTCGACCACTTAGTTTGTCCGTCGTGGAAGGTAATGCCTCAAATGTGGTATTCTCGGCACACTTTTGACGTTTTGGATCTCGGAATACTGAGTTCTCTAACGGTTTCCTAAGTGGAATGTCCTGTCCATCTAGCTAGCTTCAACTAACATTTCGCGCTGTGTACTATACAACCGCTGTCTGTGCTTGCACATATCGCTATCCTATGACTTTTGTCGCCTCGGAGTATATATAGAGATAGACACAAATCATCTACAGTCACTCGACTGCCCACGACAAATGACGTCATCGTCTCGCTGAATCTTGTGTGGGACCATAGCTGTTACCTGCTTACCGCTCTCCATTTCTTCAGCCAACGGTGCTTGGCCTTCAGATTCGTTGCAGCGACGAGCCCATCGTCATCTATTGTTGCATTACTGTACACATTTTTCAGCCTAGCTAGTGGGCGTCACACCTTTTGCATTCAAGAATTCTACAACAGAACGCTGTTTCATACGAGTATAGATGTCGGTCATTTTGCAAGCGACAGCAGCACTCGCATCTGTCATTGCTACTGCAACTGATCGCAGAATAAAATTTGCGGAATAGCGCCAAATTCAAACTTTTCACTGAAAAACTTTGCTTCAGAAGAAGTAGAGGCGCTACTTTTCTGGTGACCCTCGTACTACTTTTGACTGTAGGAAGGCCTTCGTGGGATAGGTTCCGTCTGCTTCAAGCGTCTGCCACTTTAGGTTTTTGCGCATTTCCGCAAGATAAACAAACCTGTGACCATTCCTGCTGCCCCTCTTGTATACGTTCAGCCTTCCCTGTTCTATTTGCTATTGGTTGCACACTGTTGGTGAATATTTTAGGACGCGTCCCGCTACCGTTTCAAAAGAAATGTCGACTGTACATTCGACACATTTTCCCTGCTTTACATACGATTGCGGCTATGTGGTCATTCCACATCATACATCTCCAGAATATTACTAGAGCGTATTTTTATGAGTGGTCTGATTCCAGTAGTGACTAATAGATATCAATAGTCATAGAATAGTAACAGAACTTTATATTTCTGGACGCTTAAGAAAGCATGCTGCATTAGCATTTTATCAAGCAGCATCTTTTTATTCCTGAATTTTTTTCATGCACTTTTCCGTTACAGGTAACAAAAACTAAACTAAACTCCCTCCGAACAGACCATGAAAATCCAACGGTTTTGTCCGACTACCGAGTCATCCTCAGCCCACAGGCGTCACTGGATGCGGATACGAAAGGACAAGTGGTCCGCACTCCACTCTCCTGGCCGTATGTCAGTTTACGATGCCGGAGCCGCTAATTCTCAAGTAAGCAGGCTCCTCAGTTTGCCTTACAAGCGCTGAGTGAACCCCGCTTGCCCAAAGCGCTCGGGAGACCGGGTGCTCACCCAAGTGCCAGCCCAGCCCGACAGAGCTTGACTTCGGTGACCTGACGGGAACCGACGTGACCACTGCAGCAAGATCGTTGGTGTTATAGGTAACTACATCATGCAAAAAATCTAAGATTATTATTAACATTGGCTCCTATGTCGTCGTCCCCCCGTCCCCGCCCCCCTCCATGAACCATGGACCTTGCCGTTGGCGGGGAGACTTGCGTGCCTCAGCGATACAGATAGCCGTAACGTAGGTGCAACCACAACGGAGAGGAATCTGTTGAGACGGCAGACAAACGTGTGGTTCCTGAAGAGGGGCAGCAGCCTTTTAAGTAGTTGTAATGGCAACAGACTGGATGACTGACCGATCTAGCCTTGTAACACTAACCAAAACGGCCTTGCTGTGCTGGTACTGCTAACGGCTGAAAGCAAGGGGAAACTACAGCCGTAATTTTTACCGGGGACCAGCACCTTTACTGTATGGTTAAATGATGATGGCGTCCTCTTGGGTAAAATATTCTGGAGGTGAAATAGTCCCCCATTCCGATCTCCGGGCGGGGACTGCTCAAGAGGACGTTGTTAGTAGGAGAAAGAAAATTGGCGCTCTACGAATCAGAACGTGGAATGTCTGATACCTTAATCGGGCAGGTAGGTTAGAAAAAAACGGAAATGCATAGGTTAAAGTTAGATACAATGGGAATTAGTGAAGTTCGGTGGCAGGAGGAACAAGATTTCTGGTCAGGTGAATACAGAGTTATAAATACAAAATCAAATAGGGGTAATGCAGGAGTAGACTTAATAATGAATAGGAAAATAGGAATGGGGGTAAGCTACAACAAACAGCATAGTGAACACATTATTGTGGCCAAGATAGACACGAAGCCCACGCCTACCACAGTAGTAGAAGTTTATACTCCAACTAGCTCTGAAGATGATGAAGAAATTGATGAAATGTATGATGAAATAAAAGAAATTATTCAGATAGTGAAGGGAGACGAAAATTTAATTGTGTTGGGTGACTGGACACGCAGTAGGTGAATATGGAATGGGAGTATGGAATGAAAGAGAAAGCCGACTGGTAGAATTTTGCACAGAGCATAACTTAATCATAGCTAACAGTTGGTTCAAGAATCATAAAAGAAGGTTGATACATGGAAGAAGCCTGGAGATACTGGTAGGTCTCTGATAGATTATATAATGGTAAGACAGAGATTCAGGAAACACGTTTTAAATAGTAAGACACGTCCAGGGACAGATATGGACTCTGACCACAATCTGTTGGTTATGATTAAAACTGAAGAAACTGCAAAAAGGCGGGAATTTGAGGAGATGAGTCCTGGATAAACTGAAAGAACCAGAGGTTCTAGAGAGCTTCATGGAGAGCTTTAGGGAACGATTGACAAAAATGGGAGAAAGAAATACAGTAGAAGAAGAATGGGTCGCTTTGAGAGATGAAATAGTGAAGGTAGCAGAGGATCAAGTAGGTAAAAAGTTGAGGGCTTATAGAAATCCTTGGGTAACAGAAGATATATTGAATTTAATTGATGAAAGGAGATATTTTAAAAATGCAGTAAATGAAACAGGCAAAAGAAATACAAACATCTCAAAAATGAGATCGATAGGAAGTGCAAGATGGCTAAGCAGGGATGGCTAGAGGACAAATATAAGGATGTAGAGGCGCATATCACTAGGGGTAAGATAGATACTGCCTACAGGAAAATTAAAGGGACCTTTGGAGAAAACAGAACCACTTGTAGGAATATCAAGATCTCAGATGGAAACCCAGAAGAAGGAAAAGCAGAAAGGTGGAAGGAGTAGATAGAGGGTCTATAAAATAGCTCTGAGCACTATGGAACAACTTCTGAGGTCATCAGCCCCCTAGACTTAGAACTACTTAAACCTAACTAACCTAAGGACATCACACACATCCATGCCCGAGGCAGGATTCTAACCTGCGACCGTAGCGATCGCGCGATTCCAGACTGTAGCGCCTAGAACCGCTCGGCCACCCTGGCAGCAGAGGGTCTATAGAAGAGCGACGTGCTTGAGGGCAACGTTATGGAAATGGAAGAGGACGTAGGTGAAGATTAAATGGGAGATATGACACTGCGTGAAGAATTTGATAGAACACAGAAAGCCTTAAGTCGAAACAAGCCTCCGGGAGTAGACAACAATCCATTAGAACTACTGATAGCCTTGGGAGAGCCCGCCTTACAAAACGTTTCCATTTGGTGGCCAAGATGTATAAGACAGGCGAAATACCCTCATACTTCAAGAAGAATATAATAATTGTAATCCTAAAGAAAGCAGGTGTTGACACATGTGAAAATTACCGAAATATCATTTTAATAAGCCACGGCTGCAAAATACGAACACGAATTCTTTACAGACGAATGGAAAAACTGGTAGAAGTCGACCTCTGGGAAGATCAGTTTGGATTCCGTAGAAATGTTGGAACACGTGAGGCAACACTGACCCTACGGCTTATCTTAGAAGCTAGATTCAGGAAGGGCAAACCTACGTTTCTAGCATTAGTAGACTTAGAGAAAGCTTTTGACAATGTTGACTGGAATACCCTCTTTCAAATTCTGAAGGTGACAGGGGTAAAATACAGGGAACGAAAGGGTATTTACAATTTGTACAGAAACCAGATGGCAGTTATTAGAGTCGAGGGACATGAAAGGAAGGCAGTGGTTGGGAAGGGAGTAAGACAGGGTTGTAGTCTGTCCCCGATGTTATTGAATCCGTATATTGAGCAAGCAGTGAAGGAAACAAAAGAAAAATTCGGAATAGGTATTAAAATCCATGGAGAAGAAATAAAAACCTTGAAGTTCGCCGATGACATCGTAATTCTGTCAGAGACAGCAAAGGACTTGGAAGAGCAGCTGAACGGAATGGACAGTGTCTTGAAAAGAGGATATAAGATGAACATCAACAAAAGCAAAACGAGGATAATGGAATGTAGTCGAATTAAGTCTGGTGATGCTGAGAGAATTAGTTTAGGAAACGAGACACTTAAAGTAGTAAAGGAGTTTTGCTATTTGGGGAGTAAAATAACTGGCAATGGCAAGGAAAGCGTTTCTGAAGAAGAGAAATTTGTTGACATCGAGTATAGATTTAAGTGTCAGGAAGTCATTTCTGAAAGTATTTGTATGGAGTGTAGCCATGTATGGAAGTGAATCATGGACGATAAATAATTTGGACAAGAAGAGAATAGAAGCTTTTGAAATGTGGTGCTACAGAAGAATGCTGAAGATTAGATGGGTAGGTCACATAACTAATGAGGAGGTATTGAATAGAATGGGGGAGAAGATAAATTTGTGGCACAAATTGTGTAGTAGTTGGTAGGGCACATTCTGTGGCATCAAGAGATCACCAATTTAGTATTTGGGGGGGCAGCATAGAGGGTAAAAATCTTAGAGGGAGGCCAAGAGATGACTACACTAATCAGATTCAGAAGGATGTAGGTTGCAGTAGGTACTAGGAGATGAAGAAGCTTGCACAGGATTGAGTAGCATGGAGAGCTGCATCAAACCAGTCTCTGGACTGAAGACCACAACAGCAACTATGTCGTTAATAAAGAAGAGTACCAGCAACATATGAACTTGGTGCACATTTGATGTTGCTTCTAAGTATACTGATGAGTCACTGTCAACATGCTGCACTATCCTATCAAAAAAATCGTTAATCAAGGCACAAATATTTTAATGTAACACGCATGACCGTATTCTTGTCAATAATAGTATTTATGTTAACAAATGTTAGAGTATCACTGAGCCAGATACTTTACTCTGCATCTTGTGATTGTCCTATGTGATTTCACGTATCGATAGTACTCTCAACCCTCACCAGTGGCTCACAGTTGGCAACGGAAACGCACATTTCCGACCGACGTTGAGAGCGATCGCGTGGGCTCCTGGCGGACCGAATGGTCCGCGCCCACTGAGCCTCGCCTCTAGCAGCTCCGCCTGCGAGGGCCCTCTGCCGCCTGGTTACAGGTTGTCCAGCGTCAGCTACACGGCCCAGTCGCAGTCATCCACAGCTCGGTCATGCAGCAGCAGCAGCAGCGGGAGTCCCGCACTGCCTCATGCTCTTTTGCATCTTGTAACAGCCGGACTTTATTGTTGTTTGTTCTTTTGTAAAGGTTCTTTGCAATGCTTGGAAAACTACAAGTTAAGTAAGACATCTGTTCATTAATCATTTCCGCTCCTGCCCAGCTTCCCTGCGGCGACAGCTGCTGCACCATTCTGCAGCCCACCTCTCGCACGAAGTAGTACACAACACCTTAGTACGGGGCTTTCAGAATGTCGTGAGAGAATAGCACCATTTGGCTTTCGCATAATCGTTATTTTCGGAATTCATAATAACTGGCATTACTGAGGTCATTCTATTCGAGATATCTCATTATAATTGAATCAGTTATTTTGAAAAGGGCACGAGTCACATTTTTTCCCCATATTATGATAGGATTCGGTATCTATAGAGATAGATACATCGTTTTCTATGAAAACAGTGTTGGTCCAAAGCGTAACATAGGCAGAGACAATGAGTTTGTTGAATGTTTCGAAAAGGGTATTAGTCGTGGACTCAAGCCCCTTTGAAAACAACTACGCTGCTGTCTGGTGACCATTTTAGTAAACTCTTCAAGCAGCTGGTTGAGTTTAGATTTATACTTGATCCGCGTGCAAACATGTACAGTAATAGAACTTAGATCTACTTAAACCTAACTAACCTAAGGACATTACACACATCCATGCCCGAGGCAGGATTCGAACCTGCGACCGTAGCGGTAGCGCGGTTCCAGACTGAAGCGCGTAGAACCGCTCGGCCACACTGGCCGGCTATTAATCTTCAACCACATATCACAAAAAGAGTTTCTCCTATATTTAAGCTCATATAAATTAAAAAACTAAAAATCTATAGTACTAAATTTATATTTCCACGGATTGGAGATAACACAGTTTGCCTAAATGCCCATTACAAGACACTAAATCCAAAACTAGTAGCTTTTGTTTGATTTCAGGTGCAGTATGAAGTGTTTTACAATATTCAGTGACTTAGAAAAGATAACAATTTTGAAAAATTTCCATGAATTTGAAACTAAAATGGAGCAGATTTATCCTACAACGCCAGCTGACTTTATCTTATGTTCATCGCCGTAGACCATGGAAGGATACTCCAAAGGCCAGACGCCACAATGTTTTGTGAAGCATTACTCTTGCAGTAAGAGACATTTTATTTGCAAAAAAGCGTTTATCAGTTTGTATGGAAAATCCAAAAAGAGCTGAGCAGACCTGTTGACTTAGCGGCTGCAGGGGAATGTCCAAAAGAAAATCGCGGAAAATCAGAAAACTCTAGAAACAAAACCGTAGCAGGAGCAGTTTGTGAAAAAATAAATTAACATATTTCCTTTTTCCCGGTAATGGAAACACATTATGCAAATCGAAGTATCAAGTATTTAACTCCCGAGCTAACAATACAAATCATGCATGCACTCTTTTCCAAAAAGTATCCAGACATTAAAGTTACTTATTTATTTTATTTGAAGTATTACAAGGAGAACTTAGGCTATACATTTGGAAGGCCACAAAAAGACGTGAGTGCTACTTGCGAGGAGCTCGGTCAAAACTTAAAAGTGATTTTCTAAATGATAATGCTAAGGCTGTTGCAGCCGCAGAGCTGTTGCCATATAAGTTTAGATCACAAAAGCTCTACAACAAAATGAAAGAAGTAAGAGCAAATTGTGTCGATCGAGATGACATCGCATGTATTTGTTTTCATTACATACAGAATTTGTCCTTGTCGCACATTCCAATGCAAGAGGTTGGAACGGTGGTCTGATCATTTAATATTAAAAGACTACGACCAAGGTGTGGACGGGGCCAAGGAATTGACATATCAGACGTGATTTAACAAATAAATAATTTATTCATAACATACAATACATAACACCAACTACGTAAATTCTGCTTCAATGCTTACAATTGCTCAAAATGGGAGGGCCACCACTTTCGAATTGGAAAAGCTTTAATTTAAGAAATTAAAACGCCTAATATAATTTGTTTAAAATAATAATAATACAACACATAAGTAAGGGCTAAGTGAACACACTTTTAAATCTTTAATTATTAATCACAAAGCGTGGGTTTATCGCATTTAAATTTTCATTGCAATATAAAATATAAATACATGAATTCACAACACAGCATGGCTTCAGAATTTCTACCTGGACAACCTATGGTCCTAAAACTTTCGTATTACATTCCAGCCAATCACATTAATAACTTATAAACACAGTTGGTAAAATACAAACGTTTGCACTATAATGAATTTTAATAATCCATAATCACTCAAAAATCAACATCAGAAGTTCGATACGGAGCATGTAAGTCTGTTTATACAATCTTTCGGACCAAAATAGGCACGAGGGCCACCATAACAGAATTGCGCTGGTTGCTTTTAGGATAGGTGCTCCCATTAGCTTAATCATTGAGCAGATATTTACTTAAGCGACAGGTAAGATAGTTAATGCAAATAGAAGGTATTTCTAACGGTTTTTTCCCCTCCCTTTTAACAAGGGGGTTTTAGTAAGGTGGAAATTACACTTGAGGAGATGCAATAGAAATCTAGCGGGCACGCCTTCACGAGGACGCCATGCCACTACACACGTACTAAACTATCCGCTTGTCCGCTGTTCAAGCCAAACATTAATAACACAGTTTCATATTCCTGATACCCAATAGTCGGGATCAAAACAAAACCAAAAATACAAAGAGCGCAAGATCCAGCATAGCTTCAGAACAGATCTTACTTCTTGCGGTTGCCTTCACAAATACAGATATCGAAATGAAAACAAGAACGTGTAACAACATTCCCTAATCAGCACAATGTTCTTCGTTAGGTCCCGGTAGCGCTAGACGATGCTGACATGCCAATGTTAACAAACCGCTAAGGCAACACCAACTGACAAGCCGAAACCAATGTAACACCTTATCAGCTCCGTGACAGGACGAACCCCCAACTACTGTCAGTGCAACTCACTTAGAATAAATACAGCGCAAATAGTATGGCGGACACACATACCCAGGGATTAACAGAACACTAGACTGAACTGGAATTAACCTTAATAATAGAGCACTAGATCTTGGGAGACAAGGAACTAGCTCACCACCTGAAATTCTGCAACAATAGGGCGGGAGGATGAACTACCAAAACATAGAAGTGCAAATGTAAACAAATAACTACCAAAAATATACCACTACACCGGTTAGCAACGATACGTGAAGGAATCTGCACTGTCGGAATTGCACCAGTGAACAGAACAGAGGATTGCCACAGCGGTGGTCACAAGGCGGGAAAGACGACTGGGTGAATTCAATCCCAAAGGACGATCAAATCGAAATATTCACACTTAACTTCGTTTCTCCTTTCCCTCGGCGCACTTCGTCGTTTGTCTGGGACTGCTGTGCACAATACTGAGCCGTCCCCAGTCGTCTCGGCAGACACCGACCCAGCCGAACTGCTCCCGGACTCAAACCCTCGCCGAACAGCGGCTCCACCGCCCCATGTTGGTTACTGTTTGTTTGCCTTCGTCGACGCAGGCGATGATTAGACCGCCATCCGCCTCCCGCGGACAACCAGTGAAGAGAGGACAGAGGGGCCAAACCAGGCCGGCGTTCCTCCACGTGTAGAGGTGCGGGTTCGACTGCTGGAGTGAACACTTGAGTCGGTCGTGTTACCAATCTACGGTTTCCAAGTACACCAAAGACAGAAATCGCAATCGATAGTGGGTACACTACGGGCGGGGGTTCAAAGGAAAGAGCTTCATAAAAGACCAACACCGAACCACCTCGGAAAAACGAAATAGAAGCGAAGCAATAAAAGACAGCAGCGAGATGCTAGAGCCCGGTCGCGCCCAAACACTGTCGATTACCAAAAATATTGGCTCCACACGACGCTCAGGAAACGAGCCGTGGAAAGATGGAAGTACACACGGCTCAGAGGTATTTTACATGAGACAATTATGGGTGTACTCGTTTTGCATCCATGACATGAAAAAGGGAACCTCATTTCATCATTTATATCATGAGGGCTTGGACAGAAAAGGACCTAATGAGGTGTGCTGACTTCTTAATCATTACATATGTAATAACATATCTGACAGCACTAAGGAGCTACATTGGTTTTCAGATTCCTGTGCTGGTCAAAACTGAAACCACACAGTCACACGCTTTATCATGAGTCTGGTTGCAACAGGAAGATTCGACAAAATTGTACAATATTATCCTACACGGGGGCACTCTTTCCTCCCTGTGACCGTGACTTTGGGGTAATTAAAAGGTATATAAAGCGGAGTGGTCGTGTATACTCGCCTAAGAGTATGCGATGAAAGTAGTTGAATCAAGTTCAAAATGTAAATTTACTAGCGTACTTCAGAAAAATCGTGCATTATTCATTATAAAGGTTGGTGGGCAAAATTTTACAAAAAGACAACTAAGTCGACTGAATCTTTGGGAAACAGGGTGCCAAAAAAGGACAAAATTAATTTTAATATGCCAAAGTATTTTATGTTGTAGTCTGCAAAATATAATGCCGGTATGTTAAAAAACTTATGAACATATTGATGGGTTACAAGTACACCACTTTACACTGGCTAAGGCAGGAAACAATTCCTTACCAACAGAAGAGGCTTACCATAGCAAGTGCCCAATCAACCATAAGTAAGTTGAAGATATTAAAAAGTTGGTAAGTACATTCCACAGGAGCCCTTTTATGAAGAAATATGTGAATGGCCGACACAAGACGAAGAACTCAGTGATGACTGAATATAAAATATAACCTCAAAATGTACATATTTTGTTATTTTTAATTGATAATGCAAATAAGTAGTGATTTTTGATCCATTGTTAACATATTCAAATTCAACATTAAATACAAAAACACATTTTCTTAGAAAGTGCTATTATTCAAATTTGGACGGAAGCAAAAAAAAAAAGGTAATCACTTGAAATTTAGCTACACAATAAATGTTAAATATATACATTAATGAAAAATTCTTAAAAAATATAAATCAATAACGCTTTTTTAAAAACAGTTTTAATCAATTTCCCGAAAACTGCTTCTTGTGGACTCTTGACCTTTCCAAAACCACTGATTCAATTGATATCGGAATGGGTTTTCAAGACTCTGCAACAAGTGGACGCCAGTGAGATTGGCCAGTGGATTTCTGGATCACTTTTGCTACCCTTCTAGTAGAGAAGTATGACCTACGCGTTCTTGCAGTCACTCGTCCTACCATATTTATTCCTACTGTGTGCAAGTGCGCCTCAGAGTAAGGCGAGCATCAAGTGTATGACACGCACCAGCTGAAACTAAAGTGCGCAGGTGTGTAGCCGTTTCAGCGAGCAGAGTAATGAACGAAAATCGGGCGCTTCAAGCGAGATGAAATGTTAATCGAATTAGGTAAGTGACTACACAGAGCCAATAATGACTTTTGCGTGGGGTGACAGTTATAACAGCAGAGAGAGGAAATCCTTTATTCGTGTGTCAGGCGACGTGATTAACGAGCCAGTGTCCAGTGGCGACAGCTGACCTGGAAAGGGCCGTAAGTCGGTTGTCTGCACCGGAAGAAAGATGGAAGAAGCTCATCCTACGATATAAACGTTTTGTGCTCACCATTTACGCGATTATGTTAGAGGATCAAGAATGGTACTGAGAAGTCAATCTCAAAAATGCACGTGGCATTGATTATTAAGATCATATGGTTTAATACTTATTATTATATTTGGGTTAGCTCTGTACATAAAAGCCGCCTCGAAACTAAAGAAAGTTGGTTCGAAATATAAAACCATGGAAATAGTCGTATTATGGTCGGGAGACCAGGAGTATGAATATGACCCGTCCATCATAAGAATCAACCTGATGTAAACATTGCACTACATATTCTTCCGCGTTTGCTGGAACCTCATTGGATTTTCGTTTTACGTGGGACTGCAGCCAAGCTGTCTCGAGTACTGTCAAGTACGATAATAAGCGTACGTTACGAACACATCGACGTATTTCATTAAATAGAATTAAAGTAGCCGAAAATATAATGAATAGAGAGAATCATAGGAGCGGAGATATTTGAGGGATTTGGTTAAAACTTCCCCATCAGAAGTAGTCGTTAATTTACTATTAATTGGTTTAAGAGACCATTACTTACTTCCCAGCGATAATACGGGACAATAGCTTTACCGGCACATTTAACTTGGACAGCACTGGCCGGTCGGCCGGTACAGCTAGCCTGCAGTGACGTAAAAAGAGACGGGCAGAGGAGCTCAAATGGTTCAAGTAGCTCTGAGCACTATGGGACTTAACTTCTGAGGTCATCAGTCCCCTAAGAACTACTCAAACCTAACTAACCTAAGGACATCACACACATCCATGCCCGAGGCAGGATTCGAACCTGCGACCGTAGCAACAGCGTGGTTCCGGACTGAAGCGCCTAAAACCGTCAGCCACACCGGCCGGCGGCAGAAAAGCAATACAACTTCTAATGTCATTTAATTTTTGATCAAAATCAAATAACACACTGCAAATCTCCGACAATACGCTCGTTAGACGACTAGACGAAAACCGCAACACGATATCGTTTTTAGCTAAAGTACCATAGTAATTAAAAACAAGAATAATTAAAATTCCTGAATTAACCACAGGGTAATTTTTCTGCATAAGCTGTGTGCAACGTAAAAGAGTATTGAAGGATTTCACTGCATAGTTAAATATTGAAGCAACTGAAGGTATTACAATCAGTCGTCTGGCAATCTCTAATTTCTTTCCTTATCCGAATCCGAGAAATACATTTCATTTCTGGAACTCTCGCCTTCTACGTTAATAACGAGCCTATCAATAACAGAAATCACGAATCCAACCAGGCGCAGCATTTTCTCTTATTCTTTTATGACAAGCCGTTTTATATCCCGCCAGCTTTCGGCAGCGACGTGTGAAAAAGCTGCGTGCGTTTGTTCCAGTACGTTTGGCAGCTTAACAGTCTTGTTACTTCGCGGGGCAAATCCCACTGCTTGGCTCCAGATCAGTCCTGTTGGATTCATATTGTAATGGTACAGCAGGAAATGCAAATATGCAGCATTTGTATGAAGTGCTCGATGCTGTGAAAAATGATTGTTTTTCATGTTTCCACGATACTAATCTACCTCTCTGGTATGAAACGATGGACATAGTCCAAATAAAGAGGATTTGGTTTTTCATTTTTGCCTTAAAAATTCAATTGTTATATTTTCTTTATTTAAACAACTTTTATTAGCAGTCTTTCATAAAACATCGATAATTAAGAATTTTTATTTGAAATGGGAACAGGAATGTCTCGTCCAAATGTAATTAGGAACAAGAAGACCTGCATTATTCACAAAAAAATGATGGTGGGTTTTATAATTGCGAGACGTGGGTATTTCAAACTGAACGAGGAAACAAAATTATACTGTGGAGATTAGACCAAGCACGACTAACTGGATTTGGTTCACAGTCTGTAATGCTACCTTCTGCATTACCTGGTCAATGTCGCTTAGTTTTCAACTGCAGTATATACAACGCTGGGAAAACTTCAAACCCAATTATCTCCGTAAATTAAAAAAAAACATTAATAGCCTCCAATTTCTCTAACCGTGTTCCACGCGTGTGTTTCACTACGAAACAGAAAGCAGCCTCAGCCACTTTCATACTGCGCATTGACAGTGCGACAACCAGAGCACAATGCAGCAGAGGCTGTGACTGTACAGGATATTTTAAATAAAAACTACGTAGCTAAACGTGATTAAGAAAAACGTTGATGGCTGTTAGTACACTCGAATACCTCAAAGTTTAATTTAACGCAACGTAGTAAAAAGATATCTAATACATAGGTTGGACCTATTTACAAGAGCGTAACAACACCAGTGCACGTGTGCCATGGCTTCTGACCAATCATCACATTTGTGTTTGTTTACATCAGGTTTATTCTTATGATGAACGGATTTCATCCGATTTACAAACGCCTTCAGAAAAGCATTAGCACAGTATTACAAATGCCACAGCACTTATGCCTCACAGAAATTCTGTGCACAAAGATGTTAGAACTGTAACAGAAACACGATACTGCAGTGCCTGTGTTGGTAAGGAGAACGATGCAGTATTCCTTCCGATAGGCATGCATGTCCGAAGGAAAAGGAACTGCGGCGACTACAGCCGTCATGAAATACATGAAACGCATACGCAGCTACGAATACGAACTACCATCAGCTGTTTAAGGGAATAACGACAGTGAACATTTGTGCCATACTAGGATTCGGACCTGGATTTCTTGCCTTACGCGAGCGGTCACCTTAACCGCTTCGGCTCTCCGTGCACGACTCACGGCCAGAACGAAACTTCCTGCGTCACAGCCTGTATTCTTACACACATTACGTAATTTCCGTGCGGAGGAGGACGTTTTAATTGAAAACCGCTGCCTGGTATCGACAGATAAATACTATATTACAGTACCTTTCTGCTTAAGTAGTACGATGCAATCTTCCTTCTCACAGGCATGCATACACTTTATCGTTGCTGCCTGGTACCGACGGATAAATACGGAATTACAGTGCCTGTGTTGCTGAGATGAAAGGTACGATGTTCCTTCGCACATACATCCATGAGTCTGGCCCATGAATCTTAAAGCAACTGCTCGCGTAAAGTGGGAAATACTGGTTCGATCCCGGGTCCGGCACAAATTTTCACTGTCATTCCATTATACAGCTAATGGAAGTCCGTATTTGCAACTACGAATACATTTCACGTATGTAACGTAAGTATAAAGGGCCAAAAAAGAGTTTCAATTCTAAGGCCTTACAGTCTGGAATCGGTATGCCAATCCGGTATAATCGCCGTGAGCTATGAGGCAATTATCTTACAACAAGAGACAAAAACTAAGTCGACACAACTATCACTTTAACATTACAATAATCTCCATTTTCATTCATTCGAAGGAAGGCTGCAGCCCCGATGCTTTTAGTCCAAACTTAACGCGGCTGAAGTTCAGTACTCAGTAAAGGATTCTGACCATTATGTCAGTTGTATGGAGTGGACAACGATGTGTCTTCAGCTTGGTGAACTTTAATAAAAATTTCATCCCAGATATCCCGGCGTCTTGTGGCGAATCGCAAATAGCACGAAACTTAGCGCACCATTCCACAACGATGCTTGCTGACTGCCCCATTCACATTCTCTAATGGATGTCTGCCGGTGTTTGTCCCTGGGCAGCCAAGAAAAGTTTAATGGACGCTAGTCCTGTTTGAATGCATTTGGTAACGACGTCGCCATAGATCACGTTTGCCTAGTTATCATATTCACGAAGGAAAGGCACGAATGCCCGACTAGTCCCTTGCCTGTATGCCGGTGCTTATTTACCGCCAGCGCAGTCGCGCTACGTTGTAAATGCACCGTAGCAACGCCCCCAACCGAAGCGTTTTGATCGCCCCTTAGATAAGTGTCTTACGTTTTACAGGTAGAAATGAGATTCAGCACGGCTACCAACTTCCAAAACGACCTGCCGCGCTGCCTTCTTCAGTCCGCCATGCCCACATCAGAAGTAAAAGCGACCAAGTCTCCGCAAGAAGCGAATTTTTCGTCATCTCCCTAGGAAATGAGAGAGACCCACAAGCAGATGGCATCTTCTCCTAGGTCAGCACGTCATAAGAATTGCTAGCCAACGGGAAGGCAACCATTCCATCAACTCTGTCTACTTTTGCTGTTAGAACCAGCTGCAGAAGAGTCCTTTCTCTTGGTCTTTATTTTCCTCGTTTTCCAGGAAAATGCCAGAACACTCGAGAACATAGGACAACATCGTAAAATTGAAAATTCTAAAAAGTGGTACAGAGGTTTTTTGTATTTCAAGCTCAAAAATACTCTCGAAACCTCAAAAGTGATCCTAGAAGTAGCACTAAACGGTTCATTTGAAGGCAAACGTCGTAAACATTCATATTTTGTCTTCCTCAATAAATGAAATAATCTCTTGGAAATCCTACCAATAAAGCTAATTGGTTTTTTCTAATCAAGTAACACCTTCCTTGGGTTTCTCTTTTGAATTTCTTGGCAGCGCAGAACTGACACACTTGATCCATTTTCCCAGTGACAACGTGTTTCTGTTGTTTTACTCTTGGCGAGTGTTCATCAAAGACAAGGGTATCGTCGGGAGAACCCCAGGGAAGTGTGACAGGACCGCTGTTGTTCTCTATGTACGAAATGGCTCTGAGAACTATGGGGCTGAACATCTGAGGTCATCAGTCCCCTAGAACTTAGAACTACGTAAACCTAACTAACCTAACGACAACATACACATCCGTGCCCGAGGCAGGATTCGAACTTGCGACCGTAGCGGTCGCGCGATTCCAGACTGAAGCGCCTAGAACCACTAGGTCACAGCGGCCGGCTCTCTATGTATACAAATGATTTGGCGGACAGGATGGACAGCAATCTACTGTTTTTTGTCGATGATGCGTTGGTGTACGGTAAAGTGCCGAAGTGAGTGATAGTAGGAAGATGCAAGACGGCTTAGACAAAATTTCCATTTGGTGTAATGATTGGCAGCTGGTCCTAAAGGCGGAAAATGCATGTTAAGCGGATGACTAGGAAGAACAAACGTGTAATGTTCGGATACAGTATTACCAGTGTCCTACTTGACTCAGTCTAGTCGTTTAAATATCTTGACGTAACGTTGCAAAGCGATATCAGGTGGAACGAGCATTTGAGAACTGTGGAAGGAAAGGGGAATGGTCGACTTCGGTTTGTTGGGAGAATTTTAGGAAAGAGACGTCCACCAGTGAAGGAAACCGCGTATGGGACGCTGGTGGGACCTACTCTTGAGTACTGTTCAAGTGGCTGGGATTCGTACCAGATCGGATTGAAGAAAGACATCGAAACAGTTCAGAGTTGGGCGGCTAAATTTCTTACCGGTGGGTTCGGAAAAGATTTAAGTGTTACAGAGATGCTTCGGGAACTCAGATGGGAATATCTGGAGACTAGGTGACATTCTTTTCGAGAAATGCTATTGAGAAAATTTAGAGAACCGACATTTCATGCCGACTACCGAACGATTCTACTGCCGCCAACATACATCGTGCGTAAGGACCAAGGAGATAAGATACGAGAAATTAGGGCTCATACGGAGGAATACAGGTAGTTGTTTCCCCATCTCTCTATTTGAGAGTGGAACAGGAAAGGAAATGACAAGCAGTCGTGGTGGGTACCCTCCGCAACGCACCGCACGGTGGCTTACCGAGTATCTATGTAGATGTAGATGCAGGTCTTTAGTGGGATCATACAAGAGTGGTTCACCTGCCAAAATGTAATCTCTGCGTCCTCTGCTTTGCATTTCTCGAACACTAATGTTTTGTTCATAAGCTTTTGATTGTTTTCTTTGTGAATGTCACTTACTCTAAACCTACTCACTTCATTCGATAACCTTGTTTATTCAATAGTTTCTTGTGTGTGTTTTCTGAGAGTCTTACTTGCTCCTGTTTTCTAATTTCATCACATTTTTCCAGCTGTTATGTTCTCTCTCTAACTATTCTTTCTCTTCCCGCTCCTCATCTCATTTCTTCACTGTGCTTTCCGTTTGCTTTTTTTTTTTCTTTTTTTTCATATCACCACTGGCCAGATCTCATCATATATGTTCAAGCATTTTGTTCAATGTTAACATTACTTAACACGCTAGGTTCGTCTTAATACACTAGTCATTACTTTCGCTGTCATTTATCACACTATCTATAACTTTTGCTTTCACCTGATCCGCTCTAATCGATTTCCAAAAATACACTGAAACACGTGTCTCCACATCGGCAATATATACTTTTTTGACATACAACTTGCCTCCACCACAAAAGTACAAGGGAACAGTCGAGAACGTCCTTGTCCTTCTAATGTTGAGGAACATTCCACAATATTCTGCAACGTTCTCTGACTTTCTAGAAGGAACTTTCTGGCCAGTCTTCGCTATTTTGGCATTCGATTTCCAGCTGCTTCTTCGACTTCCCGTAAGAAGTTCTTGTGTTTTCCTATATTAATCCGAAGCCAACTCTTGCAGTTCGAAAACAAAGCTTCATGGATGGGGGATGCAGGGTTACCATACCGTATAAGCCCCATGAGGCTGCGGCTGTAGGTTGCCGGTCCTAGCGGCAGAAACGGACGACAACCCTACATTTATTATGTATAAGCATATTGACTTTCTTATTTTAAATCCTTTCTTTCTCTTGTGTCAATTAATCTTACGTTGATCTTAATGCACTATTTCTGTCAGCTCGGCGTTTAGTTTAGTCGTTGGTGTATTACTCTAAATATCTCTGATGTGTAATTTTCTGGAGCACAGTCTTTGTTAGCGACTCTTCGAGAAGACCGTTAGGTGTCCCATATACACCAATGTTCCGACTTTGACGGTAATCATTTTCAAGAACGACGGTCAAACTCTTCGAGGCATTTTGTGTGTAACTTATCGCGTCATAAGTTAAAAAAAAATGTCCAAATGGCTCTAAGCACTATGGGACATCTGAGGTCACACGACCCCTAGACGTAGAACTACTTAAACCGAACCACCCTAAGGACATCACACACACCCAGGCCCGAGGCAGGATTCGAACCTGCGACCGTAGCAGAAACGCGGTTCCGGACTGAACCGCTCGTCCACAGCGGCCGGCACAAAAGCTCAGCCGAAATCGTCGGACAATGGTTAGCGCCGCGACGTCTCACTTTTGCAACCCGTGATCGAAACCTAATTTTTGTTTTGCTTTATATGATTTCTTTATTTTTAATTTATCTACTCATGTCTGTAGAATATGTCTTATTAAGTTAAGGGCTACAAGGGTGTTACCTTAAATGCAAAATTTTCAACTCTATTCCACGATATGTTTCATGTATGTATTACATAATACATGTGCGTATGGTATTTTCAGGGGTTATACTGTTTTTAAATTCTCATATCCTTGTATATTATTCTTTTATCAACTGTTACTTTAATTCTTATACTTGATCCTTATGTTTATTCTTCAGTAAGGTTCTGGTGCATATTATTGGATGGTACCGATGGTAGAAACATTGGACACAGAAATCCCGACTAGCACGAGCCTTGCGCTGAGGTTGGTACCCCATAATTTCTTCCTATGAATCCTACTCAGAAAAGAAGCGTCGTTAACTTTGATGAAGATTTCAAGCGTTGCCAATAATTTCGAGGCAAACAACGCATAAGGGATCATTTTTCCGAAAACTGGCACTTGCAATTCATC
Organism: Schistocerca gregaria; assembly: GCF_023897955.1. Classification (NCBI taxonomy): domain Eukaryota; kingdom Metazoa; phylum Arthropoda; class Insecta; order Orthoptera; family Acrididae; genus Schistocerca; species Schistocerca gregaria. Next base: position 113,133,210 of record NC_064927.1, read on the forward strand.
GAAAAAGTTTTCAATTTTCTCCTTTATTTATTGTTTTCTTCTCAATTCATTCACCAGACATGAAATTGGTGGGCAAATAAGCATAACGTTTACACTGGAATTGGTACAGTAATCTCCTACTGAAAGGGGGAGGTAAATGGCACCACAAGAATCCGTACCGCCTGGACACATGGAGAAGTGTGTCATCTGGAAGTCCTTGAACAGACTACAGACCGAAGTCGCAATATCAAGGGTCAATCTCCTTAAATGGAACTTCCAACTGCCAACTGCCAGCACAACACTGTGCGAATGCGGTGAATTGCAGACAACCCGGCATCTCTTCAAATGTAACTCGTGCCCAACCAGCTGTACCATGAAGGACTTAACGTCTGCAGCACCCAGTGCCCACTTCTGGGTGCATACTGTATAGTTTTCTTTGTATGTATTGTATATGTGCTCATTTTAATGTACCTCTGACAGGAATAAAGAAAGACCGGTTTTGAACTCGGGGCGCCGGAGTGTAAAGGTGGGACGCTATCCACTGTGCCACAGCTTCGCCTGAAATATTTTCTCGCTAAAAGGCATGTAAAGTACACTCCCGGAAATGGAAAAAAGAACACATTGATACCGCTGTGTCAGACCCACCATACTTGCTCCGGACCCTGCGAGAGGGCTGTACAAGCAATGATCACACGCACGGCACAGCGGACATACCAGGAACCGCGGTGTTGGCCGTCAAATGGCGCTAACTGCGCAGCATTTGTGCACCGCCGCCGTCAGTGTCAGCCAGTTTGCCGTGGCATACGGAGCTCCATCGCAGTCTTTAACACTGGTAGCATGCCGCGACAGCGTGGACGTGAACCGTATGTGCAGTTGACGGACTTTGAGCGAGGGCGTATAGTGGGCATGCGGGAGGCCGGGTGGACGTACCGCCGAATTGCTCAACACGTGGGGCGCGAGGTCTCCACAGTACATCGATGTTGTCGCCAGTGGTCGGCGGAAGGTGCACGTGCCCGTCGACCTGGGACCGGACCGCAGCGACGCACGGATGCACGCCAAGACCGTAGGATCCTACGCAGTGCCGTAGGGGACCGCACCGCCACTTCCCAGCAAATTAGGGACACTGTTGCTCCTGGGGTATCGGCGAAGACCATTCGCAACCGTCTCCATGAAGCTGGGCTACGGTCCCGCACACCGTTAGGCCGTCTTCCGCTCACGCCCCAACATCGTGCAGCCCGCCTACAGTGGTGTCGCGACAGGCGTGAATGGAGGGACGAATGGAGACGTGTCGTCTTCAGCGATGAGAGTCGATTCTGCCTTGGTGCCAATGATGGTCGTATGCGTGTTTGGCGCCGTGCAGGTGAACGCAACAATCAGGACTGCATACGACCGAGGCACACAGGGCCAACACCCGGCATCATGGTGTGGGGAGCGATCTCCTACACTGGCCGTACACCTCTGGTGATCGTCGACAGGACACTGAATAGTGCACGGTACATCCAAACCGTCATCGAACCCATCGTTCTACCATTCCTAGACCGGCAAGGGAACTTGCTGTTCCAACAGGACAATGCACGTCCGCATGTATCCCGTGCCACCCAACGTGCTCTAGAAGGTGTAAGTCAACTACCCTGGCCAGCAAGATCTCCGGTTCTGTCCCCCATTGAGCATGTTTGGGACTGGATGAAGCGTCGTCTCACGCGGTCTGCACGTCCAGCACGAACGCTGGTCCAACTGAGGCGCCAGGTGGAAACGGCATTGCAAGCCGTTTCACAGGACTACATCCAGCATCTCTACGATAGTCTCCATGGGAGAATAGCAGCCGGCATTGCTGCGAAAGGTGGATATACACTGTACTAGTGCCGACATTGTGCATGCTCTGTTGCCTGTGTCTATGTGCCTGTGGTTCTGTCAGTGTGATCATGTGATGTATCTGACCCCAGGAATGTGTCAATAAAGTTTCCCCTTCCTGGGACAATGATTCACGGTGTTCTTGTTTCAATTTCCAGGAGTGTATCTCGAAAACTTTGATCGCCGTGTTCTCATCAGGAACGAGTGAGTATCTACGGATAAGCCGAGACATGTGTTTGCTTATTTCGACTGCTCATCCACTGCGCGAAAAAAATGTTAGATCAAACACGGAACATAAGTATACCGCCGACAGCCTCAAAAACGGACAAAATGCCACTATCATTGTTAGTGAGGTGCATAGCAGTCAGCAGATGACGTGTGAGGTACCTGCCGGCCAGTTGATGAGTATAAGGTGGGGCAAGTGCCTCCGAGCTTTCGCCGTTCAGTGCGGGTTTTGTGTACGACATTGATGACGTCGTGAATTCTAACCAGTGTGACGTGCCTGGTTCTCTGATGGGTAAGCAAGGAGCAAATCTTGTCACGCTCAGTTCAGGTTGTATGGAGACAGTTTGTTCCTTACCTTCAGCCTACACTACTGGCCATTAAAATTGCTACTCCAACAAGAAATGCAGATGAGAAAGGGGTATTCATTGGACAAATATATTATACTAGAACTGCCATGTGATTACATTTTCACTGAATTTGGGTGCATAAATCCTGAGAAATCAGGACCCAAAACAACCACCTCTGGCCGTAATAGCGGCCTCGATACACCTGGGCATTGAGCCAAACACAGCTTGGATGGCGTATATTGGTACAGCTGCTCATGCAGCTTCAACATGATGCCACAGTTCATCAAGAGTAGTGACTTGCGTATTGTAACGAGCCAGTTGTTTGGCCATCATTGACCAGACGTTTTCAGTTGGTGAGAGATCTGGAGAATGTGCTGGCCAGGGCAGCAGTCGAACATTTTCTGTATTCAGAAAGGCCAGTACTGGACCTGAAACATGCGGTCATGCATTGTCCTGCTGAAATGTAGGGTTTCGCAGGGATCGAATGAAGGGTAGAGCCACGGGTCGTAACACATCTGAAATGTAACGTCCACTGTTCAAAGTGCCGTCAATGCGAACAAGAGGTGACCGAGACGTGTAACCAATGGCATTCCATACCATCCCGCCGGGTTATACGCCAGTATGGCGATAACGAATACACGCTTCCAATGTGCGTTCACTGCAATGTCGCCAAACACGGATGCGACCATCATGATGCTGTAAACAGAACCTGGATTAATCTGAAAAAATTACGTTTTGCCATTCATGCACCCAGGTTCATCTTTGAGTACACCATCGCACGCGCTCCTGTCTGTTATGCAGCGTTAAGGGTAACCGCAGCCATGGTCTCCGAGCTGATAGTCCATGTTGCTGCAAACGTCATCCAACTGTTCGTGCAGATGGTTGTTGTCTTGCAAACATCCCCATCAGTTGACTCAGGGATCGAGACGTGGCTGCACGATCCGTTACAGACCTGCGGATAAGATGGCTGTCATCTTGACTGCTAGTGATACGAGGCCGTTAGGATAGAACACAGCGTTCCGTATTACCCACCTGACCCCATCGATTCCGATGCTAACAGTCATTGGATCTCGACTAACGCGAGCAGCAATGTCACAATACGAAAAACGGCAATCCCGATAGGCTACAATTCGACCTTTATCAAACTCGGAAACATGATGGTACGCAATTCTCCTCCTTACACGAGGCATCACAACAACTTTTCACCAGGTAACACCGGTCAACTGCTGTTTGTGTATGAGAAATCGGTTGGAAACTTTCTTCATGTCAGCACGTTGTAGGTGTCGCCACCAGTGCCAACCTTGTGTTAATGCCCTGAAAAGCTAATCAATCGCATATGACAGCATCTTCCTCCTGTCGGTTAAATTTCGCGTCTTTAGCACGTCATCTTCATGGTGTAGCAATTTTAATGGCCGTTAGTGTACAATAGGGGTCTGGCACCCACGTTCATCTGGCAAGAGGCAGGATGGAAACCCCTTCCCAAGCACCAATGCATTATCCTGTTATCGCCTGAGGCCGCCAGAGCTCAGCGCAGCCTGGCCAGTTGTAAGTATGCTGTTTAGGTTTTTCTAAGGGGACGTTTCACAGTGCGAAAAACATTCCCGTCCAGCGGCAGAGCAGCGACATTGTGTATGTAATAGAGGAGTGGAAAGGAAAGAGATGGAGTGTGTTCGGAATTAGTGACTTCCGGGGCACAGGGCTTTGGGGAAATGCAATGGCCGAATTTGAAAATTGGTGTCTTACAGCGACTCGAAACCGGATCTACTGCTTCTCATGCGCGGTTGATTTAAACGTTCCGCCATCCAGACACTGTCCTGACCGACTCTGACTTCCAACTTATCCCACGCTCCGACGGAGCGTCCTTCATCCGTTAACCCCTGCTAGCAAATTCTTGACGGCCGTAGGAGTTCGGACCATATTAGTGCATCCGTACTGAAGCAGATGCAATCGAGCCATTACAATATAACACAATCATACAGCGTAATTCACGAAGATTTGCGAATATTTTAATATGTTATTCTACATGTAAACGTAAAAAAAAAGTTTCATATAAACATAGGTCCGCAAATGTTTAGTTACGGAGCTACGACTAACAAAAGATTTTGCTTGAATTTAGCAACTTCGCTAATATGAAGCCATCGCAAAATTGTAAGAGGGTAAAGTAAACCACAATTTCCATTTATTTTGCTGTTATTGATCTGGTGAATCTAATTAGTTTTCCAGAACGCCCAGAGAAGGAAAGAAGTAATTTCGTAAAATTTTCAATTTCTCAGCTACTGGCCCAAATTGTTTTTTTAAATTCCAGACAATTGCTCAAAGTTTTCAGCAGAAGTTGTAGGGAATTTAATTTTGAAAAAATGATGGTAATAACGTTAACTGAAACTGTACGAATGTGTCAGATAATCTGCTTTTATCAATACCATAAAAACTAAAACTCCTCCCGAACAGGCCATGAAGGCCCAACGGTACCGACCGGCCGCCGTGTCATCCTCAGACCATAGGCGTCACTGGATGCGGATATGGAGGGGCATGCGGTCAGCACACCGCTCTCCCGGCCGTATGTCAGTTTCCGAGACCGGAGCTGATACTGCTCAAACAAGTAGCTCCTCAGTTTGCCTCACAAGGGCTCAGTGAATCCCGCTTGCCAATAGCCAATCCAAAGTGCTGCCCCAGCCCGATAGCACTGTACTTCGGTGTTCTGACGGGAACCGGTGTTAGCACTTCGGCAATGCCCTTGGCTTTATCAGAACCAAAGCGCACGGGAATTCATGTTAAACCTAAAAAAACAAAGCTGAGTGTTAAGGAAGTTGTACAGTGTACAACAAAATAAATGGAAATCGTGCTTTACTTTAACCTCGTACAGTTTTGCGATGGCCTCATATTAGCGAAGTTGCTAAATTTCAGGCAAAATCTTTTGTTAGCGCTAACTCTGTATTTAAACATTTACGCGCCTTTGTTTGTATGAACTTTTTTCTTTAGTTTTATTTGTAGGATAACATATTAAAATATTTTCAAAGCTTCATAGATCACAATGCATATATTAGTAGTGTTTGTTCGGACGGACGAATGAAAAGTTTACGAGTAGGGGATTAATGGACGAGGGACGCTCCAACGCAGCGAGTGATAAGTTGAAAATTTGACGAGATGGCGGAAGCGGATAAAGCAGCAGAGTCCCTGTCAGGCACAAGTTTTCAACTTCGACCGTTGCATTTCCACAATGTCCTGTGCGGCGGTAAGTCATTGGTTTCCCAGTCACACTTTCCCTTTCCTTCGCATTCCTCTGTTTCACATGCAATATATACACCAGCAGCGTCATTCACGATTGGATCTGGCACATGCCCTATGGAAAAGACACTACTCATACATACACTGACGAAACAAAAATCGCAAGATCAAAAAATAATTAATGTAGAATAATTAAACTTTCGAAAGTGCGAGACAGGCCATTACAAATGTGAATAACCAGTGTACCTGCCACAATGTTCAATGCAAGCGTGCCAACAAGCATGCATTGTGTTGTACAGATGCTGAATGTCATTTTGTGCAATTAAGTTCCATGCCTATTGCACTTGGTTGGTCAATACTGTGACGCCGTCAGTCATACGACCACACCGCCGCCCGAGAGACCGATCTGCCGGATGCGATTCTCTCGATGAACGGAACAGAAGAACGGCTGCGTTAGCCAAAGAGTACACAGACTGTCGCAGTACTTATGCTCGTCGCTAGGCCACTTCATGTGCAGCAGGAGAGTAGTGCAGTTGTGCCAGTCTGCAGTTCGTAGCCGCGCTCAGTGGTCAACCAGCGCCGATGTTTGTCAGTCATCGTCTGCAGCTCAGTCATTGCTGCCATCAAGTCTTTGTAGTCCAGTTGTAAAGTTCCGTAATAGTACTACAGTAAAGTCAACAGTACTAAGTTGGCAGTCATAAACAATTCTACCTTCTGTCATGTCAACAGCCAAATTAGTCTTCAAATTCACCGGATTCGACATTCAAGATTACGAGAGATTCATTCGTCACTGCAACTTGTAAATTATGTCATTCTACAGACGCTTAGTCTAGTCGCGTCTTCTATAATTGTCAACCAACAGATCATGGACTACAACAAAGTTAAGTAATAAATATTTCCAGAATGAGATTTTCACTCTGCAGCGGAGTGTGCGCTGATATGAAACTTCCTGGCAGATTAAAACTGTGTGCCCGACCGAGACTCGAACTCGGGACCTTTGCCTTTCGCGGGCAAGTGCTCTACCAACTGAGCTACCGAAGCACGACTCAGGACCGCTACTCACAGCTTTACTTCTGCCAGTACCTCGTCTCCTGCCTTCCAAACTTTACAGAAGCTCTCCTAAGCCATGTCTCCGCAATATCATTTCTTTCAGGAGTGCTAGTTCTGCAAGGTTCGCAGGAGAGCTTCTGTAAAGTTTGGAAGGTAGGAGACGAGGTACTGGCAGAAGTAAAGCTGTGAGTACCGGTCGTGAGTCGTGCTTCGGTAGCTCAGTTGGTAGAGCACTTGCCCGCGAAAGGCAAAGGTCCTGAGTTCGAGTCTCGGTCGGGCACACAGTTTCAATCTGCCAGGAAGTTTCAAGTAATAAATACTTTCTTATTTTGTACTCCTGATAATTAATTGTGTTTTCCTGTTGTAGCTGCCAAGCAGTCTTAGCATAGTAGAGCCCACGTTTCCACCTCCTTGGTTACCTCATATATGGTACTTCATGTTGATGTACTCGGTTATAGTGGAAGATCGAGAGTCATCAAATACAGTGACGGTTAATGCTGCTTGTGGATGATATTGGAGTCGTCATCCGATGATGTCCTACATGTGCTCGATTGGAGACAGATCTGGTAGTCGAGCGGGCCAACGCAACATTTGGACACTCCGCAGAGCATTTTGGGTTACAGCAGCGGTATGTGGGCGACCAGCATCCTGTTGGAAAACACGCCCTGGGTTGCTCTTCATGAATGACAGCACAACAGGTAGAATCACCAGTTTTGCAATCATGGCACAGGGGATAACCACGAGAGTACTCCTGCTGCCATAAGAAATCCCACCCCCGACCATAATAACTGCAGGTGGAGCTCCAGTGTGTTTAGCACGCAGACAGGTTGGTTCCACTCTGTCAGCTAGCGTCCTTCTAAGGACCACACGGTCATCAAAAGAATCGAGGCAGAACCAGCTGTCATCAGAAAACACAACAAATCTCTATGCGGCCGTTCAATGAGCTCTCCCTTGACACTATTGAAGACGCAAGTGGTGGTGGTTTAGGGACAGTGGACTGTGAAGCTACAGGGCGTCTAGCGCAGAGCTGTCCTTGAAGCAACCGACTTTTAACAGTTGTGTCAGTGTGGTGGCAACTGCTGTTCAAACTGCTGACAGCAAGATTCGCCACAGTCATACGCCGAACACGATTGTCTTCCCTCTCAGTAGTACTACGTGGCCGTCCAGAGCCCGGTCGCAGCGGCCGTAGATTTTCGTGACTCTCGCTGTCAGCAGGGATGCACAGTGGCCACATTCCTCCTAAGGCTTTCTGCAATATCGGAGAAGAAGCTTCTAGTACACCTATTACACGACCTCGTTCAAACTTGGTGAGGTGTCGATAATGGCGTCTTTGTCGCCTTAAAGGCATTGATATCTCTCTCTCTTCTCAGCGGTCACAGGCCCTATAGACAACGCGCTGCGTCAACAATCTGCTTCCACCGCCTTCTGTCTCTCGCAGCCTCTCTCCATCCTGCGGAAATTCCTATTGCTGCGATGTCCTTTCTATTTCATCTTTCCACCTTGTACGGGGTCGCCCCAATGGTCTTCTTGCCTGGAGAGCTCCTTCAAATTCTTTCTTGGTTATTATGTTGTTTTCCATTCTAGGCACGTGTCCAGCCCATTGCAGTCTCCTGCATTTTAATTTCTGGATGAGAGTGGGTTGCTTCATTAACTGATAAATTTCATTGTTCTTTCGAATCCTCCATACACCATTCTCCAACACAGGTCTCAATATTTTTCTCATTACTTTTATTTCGAAAGCATTCGGTTTTTCTCTTTCACTCTTTGTAAGCGTTCAGCTTTCTGAACCGTACAGTACTATGGGGCAGATGATGGTGTTGTACGTCTTCATCTTTGTGGTGGTTGACAAAGCTTTACTTTTGAGTGAGTTGCTTAGTGAGTGCTGACATCTTAACCCTGAGGCTATTCTTTCATTCATATCTACTGTTATGATATTTTTACTGTTGAAACGTGATCCAAGGTATTTAAACTGGAAAACGCTTCTGGTTAATTTCAAAGTAATGATTTGGGTTTGTGACTGGAGCTATTTCCATATATTCGGTTTTCTGTTGCTTAATCAAAAGCCCCATTTTGCTGGCACCGTGCCTGAGAGATCTGTACATGTCTTTCAGTTCTTCTGCAGTTTCACTCGGCAACATTATATCATCTGCATAAGCCAGGAGTTTTACTTCACTGTGTTCGAATCGAAGACCATTGTATAGATGTAAATTACTCTCCCGAAACACTTTCTCTAATGCAAGGTTGACGAGGACACATGAAAGAGCTTTTCGTCAGCCTGTTTAAACTGAAAAGGTGGGGGATATGGATCCTCTGAACTTCACTGCTGCCTGGGAGCCATCCATGCATAGTTGTATCATCCTAATGATTTTACTGGGCATACTAAATTCTGAGGCTACTTCTATGGATGCTGTCGTAGGCTCGCTGGAAATCAATGAAGAGACAGTGGATGTTTTTTGTTAAATTCTCAGTATTTCTCAGAGAACTGTCGTAAAGCCGGGCGTGGTGGTCTAGCGGTTCTAGGCGCTCAGTCCGGAACCGCGCGACTGCTGCGGTCGCAGGTTCGAATCCTGCCTCGGGCATGGATGTGTGTGATGTCCTTAAGTTAGTTAGGTTTAAGTAGTTCTAAGTTCTTTGGGACTGATGACCACAGATGTTAAGTCCCATAGTGCTCAGAGCCATTTGAACCATTTTTTTAACTGTCGTATAGTAAACAAATTATCAGTCTTGGAGCTGTTTTTTCGAAATTCAGCCTGTTAATCTTGAATAATGTTTTCTGCGTAAGGTTTAAGTTTTTCCAGAATGATCATTGACAGGATTTTGTATGTTATGTTCAGCAAACTGATTCCCTTGTAATTTTCACATTCCATTCTGTTTTCTTTCTATGTATTGGACAAATTATTACAGTTTTCCAATCTTCCGGCAGTGTTTCAGTTTTCCAGATCATTGTGATAAAGTTATAAATTTCTTTGTGTAGTTTGCTTCCCGTGAGGGTTTGTTGGTCTCCCATCGGGCACCTCCCCAGGTGGCGGATAGGGGAATGCTCACCAGATATGGTGGGTACCGGGGGAATAAAATACCCGGGGTGGACCAAAACCCGTGAAGAGGAAGTCAACGGCTCGGGTGCCGGAAGAGAATGTTTTTGTAGCATTCGAACGGTAGAAGAGGGCAGGCAGAGCTCAGAGCCTGGGAAAGGCAATCTGCCTAGGAAATGATAATCCAAAATATTACTCACGAGCTTGGAAGCTGTGAGTTGGCAGCCCCATCACCAAGCTTAACCTGCGGAGCGCTCGCAACGCGGCCAGGGGATTCTATACCTACTGGATCACATCAACGATTTGCCTCGGGTAATGGATTCAAAGGAAACGGACATATACTATCGAAGAGGAATTCGCTAGATGGAAACAAGAAACACTGCTTCACATTTGGGACATGGAATGTTCGTAGTCTTAATAATCCAGCTGCGGCAGCGACTTTGATATCTGAACTAAAAACATACAAGACAGACGTCGTAGCTCTACAGGAAGTTAGGTGGCTTGGAGAAGGGATACACACGGAGGATAATTGTGTCATCTTTTATGGGAGAGATGAAAAAAACAACATGAAATTGGTACTGGGTTTGCTGTTAAGAACAGGATTGTTAATCGGGTTAAGGAATTCCATCCAATTAACTAAAGAATGTCTTAAATAACAATCAAAGGCACTCTTGAATAACATAAATGCACTACATCCAATTTCAAATATAATTAAAGCTGACGATCCTTACAGCATGTATTTAAAGCAAACCTGATTCTCATAGTGGCGCTATTGGCATAGCCCTTATTTGACTGGTGAGATATTTGAAGAGACTTCGTCTTTAAGATGCAGAAACACAGCTACTAACCACAATTTTGTTGCAGAGCTTCTTCTTTGTGTTGTGATTTTTTTTCCGTCAGTGTATATATACAGATGCGTTACTTGCTGGCGCTGCCGACTGACAAAGCTGTGTTGTGAATTGAGAGTGACGTTAGCCTGCCCCAGCTGCGGCGGCTGACAGAAGTAATGGCATCCGAGGAGAGAACCCCGGCCCTCGACGTCCGGCTGGCGGCACTTGGAGATGGTAGACACTGGTGTAGTGACTAGAAGGATTCTAGTTCGATTGAGCTGACGTTGGTCTGTACGTCAGGTGCTCCAGTAGGATGATGGGCCGCGACGGCTGTACGTGCGCACAGCATATAGTGATGATGCTTCAACGGGCCACATGGTGATGGTCCACTCCACAGCGGCTGACGATTCGATGCCTCTTACTGGCTGGATGGCCAGTATTTAGCCGGCCGCTGTGGCCGAGCTGTTCTAGGCGCTTCAGTCTAGAACGCGATGCTACTACGGTCGCAGGTTCCAATGCTGCCAAGGGCATGGATGTGTGTGATGTCCTTAGGTTAATTATATTTAAGTAGTTCTAAGTCTAGGAGTCTGATGACCTCAGATGTTAAGTCCCATAGTGCTTAGGGCCATTTGAACCATAGTGCTTAGAACCGCTATTCATACGTGCCACGGTCAGACATTTAGACATGTAGATGTTCCAGCGAAACTGCCATGTCGCAACGCAGCAGGAGTATCTTGAATGAATGTAACACATATGGTTGCCGACGAAGTGGTCATACCGATGCAGCAAGGGCAGACGCTGTGCTAAAATGCTGCGCCATCCGATTACTGCAACGATTGCTTGCACAAGTCACCGTTGCTACACCTTATTTTTTTATTAAAACATTTTGATTTCACCGTGCATTCTGTTCGTTGTCCCCACCTTTTTCGATAATTTGCTGGAAGAATAATCCAATTAAACAGGGACACGATCAAAGAAAAGCAAAAATGGAGAATAAATGCGGGATGAAAAACTATCGTAGAACAGAAGATAAACGTTGAAGTGAACCATAAAAAAGGTGCGAAGTATTTATTTCTAATATTCAATGTAATTGCCTAAAATTTGACAGTCTTTTTTTTAATTTTTACAAATTAATGACTTATCGTTTCTTAGTTAGTACGACAAAAAAAGGCTCTGAGTGCTATGGGACTTACCACCTGAGGTCATCAGTCCCCTAGACTTAGAACTACTTAAACTTAACTGTCCTAAGGACGTCACAGACATCCATGCCCGAGGCAGGATTCGAATCTGCGACCGTAGTAGCAGCGTGGTTCCGGACTGAAGCGCCTAGAACCGCTCGGCCACAACGGCCGGCGTACACTATGACAGATCTATATCTGGCTGTGTAGGAATACTTTTGCTGTAAGGGAATTGGGTCCTAAAAGGGTGATACACGACATAACTACTGCACTTGTAAAATGTAAGAATTTAAGTATAGTTACAATCAAAATAAACGCTTATCGTTTTCATACAACATAATCTTTGCTGTGACAGTGGGTCAGAGCGTACCTACATTTATATGCATTGATAGAACCAGTCTAAGACGTCGCTGGTAAAACAACTAGAAACACTATTAAATAGAGAAAGTTCGTAAACATATTCATGAACGTGTAGGTTAACTTGGAGAGTCAAACTGGTCTTCTGTTGTGGCGGGACACGGGACCCTTCTCGCTGCTTGTTGTGGACCAGGCGTTGGCTGGAATGTAGTCTCGCGTAGAACTGACCTCGTGTCCGTGTGTCGGTCTGTTTCAATTTAGGGCATCGGCGATGGCGCGGAGAACATCTGTGGGAGCTGGGGTTGGTTGGTTTGTGGGATTGAAGGGACCAGACTGCTACCGCCATCGGTCTCTGTGGGGGTGTCTTGCTACTTCAGTTTCATTGATGTGGCCAACGATGGTCCAATAGCAAGGAGCATCTTTGTCAACAGCAGGCGCCAGCGTTACGTCTATCGACTACGCCACAACTGTTATGTATTTTCTTATAATAACCAAAAGCGAAATCTAAATTCTTTTGTCATCTAAGGAAAAAAGTGAAGTTATTTTCAGAGTAAAGCTGGATAATACTGCCTAAAACGGCAAGTTCATAGCAACAGACGTGTACCTTATATCCGAGGAAGGTATCCCTTCTGGAAGGGACGAGAGTCATTATGGGATAAGAGGAAGTAGCATCGAGTATTTGAGCCAAGAATTAAATATCAGGTGGTTGCGCTGTGCCCTTAATGAGAGACACCCAGACTCCAAGACTATGTACAAGTTTTACTATGGAACCTTTAAAAATTTTCCTGCAAATTTCATGACATTGACCACGCGCTAACAGTTGCTCCAAATACGGTTTAATGTCAGCAGAAAAGTTGGCAAAACCTGATGATATATCAGCAAAAAATATTTCTGATACACGCTACTGAAAAGCCGAGAAAACAAGACAAGTAATGAAACAAGATGCTGTATCATTCAGCTGTCTATTAGTGACGAATCTGTGAGTTGGATAGAGCTTGAAAAATCTGTTTCTCTGCCTTTATAACCCATATTCAGTTTTTTTTCATTCATTTTTTTTCTTGTCAGATTTCCTGTTACAATCTGCATGTGCGTGTTGGTGGCAACAACAAACAGGTCACGTTTTTTGTGGCACGCACGAGCGTGTGAGCGGCAGAGGTGGCAGTGAAACAGCTGAGTGCCTCTTTATAGCTCTCAGAAGTCCTAAAAGTATGAGGAAAGGGAAACTTGCCATCTGGTCTAATAACTGCAGTTTACATAATAACAATAAAACTATCGTATTTCTTTTGATTTATGTGACAAACGCAGGAAATTATGAAGAGATAAACAATAAAGCTTTATTCACCCGGCGATCATTTTTGTCGTGCGACACTGATTGTGCGCAGATAGAGAAATGTAAAAGAATGCAAAAGCTTCAAGTGGCCAAGGACGTCATTGAACTAATGGGGAATGCGACTTTGTGGTTACCATGCTTTTACCTGACGACTTCTCTGATTTCATACAAGCAGCCGATTCATACAGCAACACTAAAAAACTCAATGTATCAAAATATAGTTGGATTAGAGCTGAAAAAGCTGCACCTGGTGTCGGCAAGACAAGAACAATGTTTAATGAAAGTGAACTAAGGTTCTCAAGAAAGGGCCTGTGGCAGGTATTATAGAGGTTTTGTCATCTCAGCCATGTAAAACAGCTTGTCAGCTAAGAAAAGTAGCGTTCTGTTAAAGATGTTGCCATATTTAAAGGAAGATAATAGAGCATCCTTCGAAGAAGTAATCAACGAAAATTGCTTCGTGTTCTCGAAAAGCAAAAGCACAAAATAATCATATGATAATAACTTTGTGCAATGTTTTTTTTAAAAAAATACCTGAAAAGTGAACTGTCTTTCATTGCCACTTAATGGTTTTTTTTTTCGATAAAAGTATAGCCTTTAAAAAGTTCTGCTTTCTTCATTATAAAATATTAGCAATCATTCGTAAGAGTAAGGAAACAGAAAAAAATGCAATAGAAAAACGAATCTTCCCGTATATAATAAGTAGAAAACTTTCATTGTGGTTTTTTACCAACAGTTTTTCGTGGCTATGTTAGGTGCTCTAGCAGCTGTGGCATTAGGCGATGTTGCTTAGGTCACCTTTGGCATCATCCGCCAAGCTATCCAGAGAGCAGTCGGCCTCTCTTTCGCGCACCGCAGCCGGTTTAACACTGCAGGGATCAGGCAATCGCTTGCAGCGCCCTTTCGTATGTCCATTCGAAAGTAAACACATCATAAATGATCCACTAACGCTGTAGCGCCTACATTTGTTTTCAAAAAGATAAACACATTATTTCCGTACACAAAGGCAATGCCCCGACTGACTCGCCCATTCACTGACTCATCATCGCCTAGCCCAAACTACTACGGACAGAAACTTGAAATTTACAGACGCTGTTAATCTTATACTGTAGGCATCATTTAAGAAGGGACTGTTCGAAATTCCACACCTAAGGAGATGAAAGGCCTTTTGAAAGTATGTCGCTATTAAGGCAGTTTTGATGCTAGACCTACGAAAACTGATATTTGGTTTCTCAGTTAGATATAGAAAAGAATACTTGTTTCAGCATTGTTGGAAATTCTGCTGATGAGGTATATCCGACCTTCGTGTTCGAGGTCGCTAACGCACACTTGTGCAGTGGTCCTCGGCACGGGGGTAAACCGACCCGAATCCTGGTGGAGCAAAAAATTTTCACTGCCAGCATTTGACCGACAAAGGGACGAGAAGTGATGGCGTAAAGTTCCTGATCAACGGTCTTTGCGTCATTGTCCTGGTTTAAATACCAAACCTCTTCGCTGTGTCTCATGAAGTGAGGCCATGTCACACTGTTGGTGATCCGTCCGTCGGATGGAACGTTAAGTTAGGTGGAACTCTTGCTACTCTTCGCGTGGACTAGGCCATGTGCCGCCACCAGGTCAGCGTTATCGTGCAACACAAACGCTACAGTACGCTACACACACACACACACACACACACACACACACACACACACACACCATACGTACCACACAAACGCTACAGTACGCTACACACACACACACACACACACACACACACACACCATACGTACCACACACACAATACATATATGTAGTATTAAAATTAATGTAATGCAGCGGTTGTAAATAAATGAACTGCTGAGGAGTAAAATAGCGGGTGAAAGCTGTTGTTGTTGTGGTCTTCAGACCAGAGACTGGGGATGAAAATTTTAAGAAAAACATTATACTAAAAATTTTTACAGCCACGAAAACTGGTATTTCACGTCTCTGTTAGATATAAAGAAGTATGTGTTAGGGGATTAAAGTTACCATGGAATATCACCATACGAAAGCAAAAGCCATGATTAACAAAAACCTTAGACTCAAGCTGCCACAATCACTTTTTGGTCAGAAGTATATTCGGAAAAGACCAAGCTTCTGTAGCTTCAATTAGCGTGAAAAGTGTAGAAGACGTTGCAATTTGTGAAAAGCATTGGAATTCGATAAAAAAACAGTGGAGACTACAGTCTACGCCAGCGAAACAGTGGACGCTAAGCCAGATGATGTATAAAGAAGCAGATTTATGACGTCATTACTTGAAGGCGCTTATTTTCTAGAATCTGGAAGTTTGTAGTTTTCTTCCCATTGAATTTAAAAAACTATTTTCCTTATAAAAACATTTTTGATGTTTTGCTTTTCCCTCGAAGCTGGTCTTTCTGATTTAGAATCTTTTAGAAATGACCAATTCAGATCTGCTGGTCTCTAATATTGTCATACTAGAAAAAATAGTGGATGTGTGACCTGCTACACGAGTTTATGAAAGGAAGCCAAAAAATGAACAGTTCAGTGAAATACTGGAATGCAAAAAGCTCGAGTTCACGTGGGCTGAAGGGCGGTACAGACCAAGCTGCGACATCTGCTGCTCTGAAGGTTCAGAGTTGAGTACTGGAGTACATTCCATTCGTTTGCTGTCACCTGTAGCTGTGCCGGTGGAGAAAACTGCTACACCCACCGCTGGTGTAATGCGTGGCGTGTCACTCAGTCTCCTGTAATTCGCGAGTGGAGTTCTGCAAAAATCGTCTCTCTGGCGTTCTTAGATCTCTTATCTCTGTCTTGTGACTTTTGCTCGTGATGTACGAGGGACGCAACAGGTGAGTCTTGCTGTCTATCCTGATTTTGGTACGAAACAATAGATACGCAAATAAGTCTGCGGAAGATCGCAACTGGAAGACAGGACTGCGTTTTGCGGCGCTGTTACCTTCTTACTACACTCCTGGAAATGGAAAAAAGAACACATTGACACCGGTGTGTCAGACCCACCATACTTGCTCCGGACACTGCGAGAGGGCTGTACAAGCAATGATCACACGCACGGCACAGCGGACACACCAGGAACCGCGGTGTTGGCCGTCGAATGGCGCTAGCTGCGCAGCATTTGTGCACCGCCGCCGTCAGTGTCAGCCAGTTTGCCATGGCATACGGAGCTC